>NC_081557.1:57112102-57142695 GCF_022355385.1 Mustela nigripes
GCTATGGTGAGTGCTGTGAAGTATGTAAACCTGGCGATTCACAGACCTGTACCCCTGGGGATAAAAATATATTATATGTTTATATAAAAAATTAAAAATTTTAAAAAAATTAGACAAAGAAGAGCAAATTAAATCCAAAGGAAGCAGAATAAAATAAATAATAAGAATTAGAGTAGAAATACTGGAGTAGAAACAGTCCTTTAATTTCAGTTAAAATTGATATAGGAAATCAATAAAGAAAACCAATGGAATCAAGAGCAGGTTCTTTGAAAAGCTGGTTCTTTGAAATGAGAAAAACAATGAGAGGACACAACTAGAAATGAAAGAGGGAACATCACTACAGATCCTATGGACATTAATAGACTAATAAAGAAATACTATCCCCACAAATCTAATAACCTAGGTGAAATGGATGAATTCCTTCAATGACAAAAGTTGCCAAAACTCACACAACAAAAAATAAACAATTTAAATAGGCCTAGGTATGTGAAAGAAATTATATCAATAGTCAGTAATCTCCCAAAACAGTAAGCACCAGGTCCAGATGTGTTCACTGTTGACTTCCTCCAAACATTTAAGAAAGAACTTATACCAGGATACCTGGGTGGCTCAGTGGGTTAAGCCTCTGTCTTCAGTTCAGATATTGATCTCAGGGTCCTGTGATTGAGTCCCGCATCAGGCTCTCTGCTTGGTGGGGAGCCTGCTTCCCCCCTCTCTGCCTATTTGTGATCTCTGTCAAATAAATAAATAAAATCTTTAAAACAAAAGGAGAAAGAACTTACACCCATTCTCTATAATCTCTTTCAGAGGACAGAAGCAGGGGAATTACTTCCTATGTCTTCCTTAGAGGTTTAGAAGAGGCTAGCATTACCCTAATATCAAAAGCGGACAAAGGCATTAGAAGAAAGCTACAAACCCATATCTCTCATGAACACAGATGTAAAAATTCTCAATAAAATACTGAAAATTGAGTCCAACAAATAATAAAATAAAATTAATAAAAAGTTAATCAAATGAATTATACATCAAGACCAAGTTATATTTATCTTAGGTATGCAAGAATAGTTTATCAATTAAACATCAATTAATGTAATTCATCACATCAACAGGATGCAAACAAAAACATCATATTAGCATATCAATAGATGTAGAAAAAGCATTGACAAAATTGAACACCTTTAATGATAAAAACTATCAGTACGTTAGAAATGAAGAGGAACTTCTTCAACTTGATAAGAATATGTACTAAACCCTACAGTGAATATCATACTTAATGATGAGAAACTCAAACCTTTCCCAGTAAGATTGGGAACAAAGCAAGGATGGACCTTCTCAACACTCCTTTCAACATTGTACTGGAAGTTATTAGCTAGGGCAATAAGACCAGATTTAAAAAAAAATAAGATATACATGATTGAGAAGAAATAAATAAAACTGTTTTTGTCCATAGATGAAATGATTATCTATGTGGAAAATTTGAAAGTATTGACTAAAAAAAGTCCTGGTATTAATAAGCAATTTTAGCAAAGTTACCATGTATACTATGAATAGATAATGTTTCTGCAGAACCCAAATTAATATAGCCAGAATTATAGCAAACAGTAATTAAAAAGTAATGAAGCTTGACATATAAGTTAACCTATTTCTACAAAACAAATAACCCTGAAATTTAGTTTTTTTTTTAAATTTTTTAAAACAGATTTTATTTATTTATTTGACAGACAGAAATCACAAGTAGAGAGGCAAGCAGAAAGAGAGAAGGGGAAGCAGTGTCCCTGCTGAGCAGAGAGCCCAATGTGGATCTCAATGTGGGGCTCGATCACAGGACCCTGGGATTATTACATGAGGCAAAGACAGAGGCTGAACCCACTGAGCCACCCAGGTACCCCTGAAGTTTAATATCTTAAACCAGCAGTGATCTATGTTCATAATTTTGCTTGACAATTTTTCTGGTCTAGGACAGTCTTAGCTGTTCTTAGTTGGGTTTGTGAATAAGTCAGTGAGTTGGAGGAGGATTAGCTAGTGCTGGGTGTACTTGATGACATTTATGATAGTTGGCTGGCTGGTTGTCTGTTGGAGTATTAGTGGTGAGTGGCCAAGTGACATTCATCATCTAACACAGAAGCCTTGAACCTTCTAAGACTTCTTCAAAATAAAGACTATTTTCAGGTTACTTTCATACACTTTCATACACATTTATGTTACAGAAACAATTTTAGATACCCTTAACCTTCGAATATAAAAAAGATGATAATGTAACATCTTTTTTTCAAGGTAAATTTACCATTATATTCTTAGCAAAAAAAAAAAAAAAAAAAAATCTTGCCTCCATCCATCTCATGTAGGTCTTCACTCTAAAAACAAACAAAAAAACCTATACTAACCCCAATACTTCCATACAGTTTGAAAAAGTTGAGAGAATCCAAACCAGCCTTTGTCTTGAAGGTTAAAAAGATATTATGGAAAATGGCACATGATGCATGTTAAGATTTAATAGACCAAAAGCAGTTTAAAATCCTGAGACATGATCAAATCTAAAGTAACAGAATAAGAGATCCAGAAAATGTTGGACTATTTATAACTATAATCTAAATGTTAGCTGTTTCAAAATTATATAAGAAGTTTACTTAAAAACAAACAAAGAAAGGGGCACCTGGGTGGGCTTCTGACTCTTGGTTTCAGCTCAGATTGTGATTTCCCGGTACTGGGATGGAGCCCCACATTGTTGGGCTCCACACTCAGGGAGGAATCTTCTTGAGGTCCTCCTACCCTCTGCCTCTGCCTCTCCTAACTGTGCTTTCACTCTTTCTTTCTCTCTCTCTCAAATAAATAAATCTTTAAAAAACAACAACAACAACAACAAAACCATATATAGCTCTCCGACTCCCTTTTCTAAAACTGTCTGATGTAATAGTTCAGGTATGTAGTCATGTACTTGGCACTTTAAAATGACCTCTAGGTTATAGTAACACATAACACATTACAGGAATTTCTAACCTGATTCGTTCTCCTCTGTAGAGGAAGACTATAAAGAAACAAGCTTGTTAAGACCTCAATTGGGTAGAGAAAAAAAAAAATTCCTTCCAAGAATTTCGAACCATTAACTAACCTACAGATAAGATTTTGGCTGAAATCTGTACTACCTGTGTGGCCTGATAAAAAAAATAAAAAATTGTTTAAAGGGATCTCAGAATGGTAATGTCCTCATATACATGAAAATAGTAAATGCACATCTCTGACTATACATTAAACTCAGGATTGAAATTACTCCCAAACACAAATTCCATGGAATATTAGTTAACAATTAAAAAAAAAAAATCACAAATCACAGTAGTCACTATTAGCAAAATGACTGGAAAAAACAAACTACTGTTGTTGCAGATAATTAGTATATATTCAATCTGAAGTAAATGTATTTAAGATTTTAAAAAATTTAAATTAAGAAGTAGTAAGATGTTTTGGAAAGTCCTAGGCATATCAAAATGTTTAACAAGACTTAAAAGATAGGGACAATATGGGATGTCTGGGTGTCTCAGTGGGTTAAGCCTCTGCCTTTGGCTCAGGTCATGATCTCAGTGTCCTAGGATTGAGCCCTGCATAGGGCTTCCCCCCTCTCTCTCTGCCTGCCTCTCTGCCTACTTATGATCTCTCTCTCTGTCAAATAAATAAAAGAAAACCTTAAAAAGAAAAAGATAGGGACAATAGAGTGAGAAAATCTAACATATAACTCATTGAAATCTTAGAAAAAATAAATAGTGATAATGTAGCCCAAGAAATATCTAGAAAGGTATTCGTTGAAAATATTCCATATTTAATAGAGAAAATATTTTATTAAATGTAGTAAGTACAAGGAATTACAAAAAGGGTAAATAAAATACATCAATATCCTAGCACATTTTAGAAAAACTGGATTCTAGTCACTTTCTTTCAGTTTCCATCCTATTCTCATATAAATGATAACTATGATGGTGATGACAACTACTACTGCTATCAAAAGCACCATGATTTTCATTAAAAATAGCCATTTTAAAATGACAAAAGTATGCCAGACATTATATTCAACCCCAAAGCATAATATAAATAGAGATAACATTTGTCACCCAAGAGATCACAGTGAAGTTGTGTATGTGGGACATTTGCTCATCTCTTTTAACCACCACAAAGATCCTTAAGGTAGGCATTGTTCCCATAGATCACTTTTTTTTTTTTAAATAGGAAAACAATGCTCAAAGACATTAAGCCGCTTATTCATGTTCACAAAGAAGAGGCAAGAGCTGAGATTCATATTCTCTTCTCTCATATTCTTATTAAAAAAAAACAAACAAAACTTGTGTTTTGTCACTTCACTATACTTTCTACATTTCAGACATTATACTAAAGGCTTTCAGCAATTGTAGAGGGTTTAATGGAAGTGGAGCTTGAAGTAAAATAATATTGCTGGGAAATAAAAAGGGAAAATGACATTCCAAATAGTAGGGCAAAATCCTATAGAAAGGTATGAAGGTATTGTATAGCCAGATGTATTACCCCAGAAAAACATTAAGTATTCATAGTAATTAAAAATAAATGATCATATTGGATTTTCAGCTGAAGAGGTAAGGAAGGAACAAATTCTAGGATATGAGTCTTACGCTAAACTAAAAAAAAAGAAAAATCTATTGGATATTTTCAAGTAGGAGAGAAACTTGGTCTAATTTGTACTTAGGGAAATTTCTCTGTCTTCCTACAAAGAAAGATAATAGAAAATTTAGTAGTTTTGTCTTCAAATCTGAAGCTAAACAAAAATTTATGTCCCTATCAATTGGTTCAGTACTGTCAACATCAGAAAATTTTCTAGTGGAAAAATAAATGTTAATAAAACTTGAGTTTCTACCTTCCAGCAATACCTAGTTTAATATTTAAGAAACTTGTCATGTTCTAAAATTGAAATGATTTTTATCGATACATGTTTGCTTTAGGCATTTCATCATTAGTCAGTGTTCTTGACTTTGAACAGACACGTCTTATTAGTATGACCCATAGCACTTATTTTATGGTCACTTCTAGTGCCACTATAAATTAATAGACTATTGGTGCCTGCAGCATGGATTCCATATTCAGAAGAGCAAATGGAAGACAATGAATGACTTCTCTGAGGACAAGGTTTCTCAAAGTTTATACTGTGTTATGTGAAATATGAATAAGTATTATGTAAACTTACCAAAGAATAACTCAATACCATTAATATGCCTACATTACTTTTACATCAAAGAAGGGATGCTAAAACATATTGGTCAAAGGACACTTAATTTTTCTCCTAAGCAACTTCGAATCATACATGAATAAAATCATACTGTAACAATGAGGGTAATAGTCACAAATTATTCTGTATCTACTATGGTACTGGCATTCTGCTAGGAAATTTTCTTAACCTAATCCCACTGAATGTAACCTTTTGAATAGAAGTATACAGCAGACATGTTACCTCTATTTAATAAAGAGAAACTGAAGCTCAAAGAAGTTAAATACCTACAGTTATTGGCAAAATGGGTATTTGGAAGTTAATATGCATAACCCCTAAAGTATATTCTTGTGGTTATGCTTCAGAAAAAGGAGACGGGACCAAAATTTGGAAATAGATTGAACAAATGAAGGAGTGGCAATGCCCAGGACACAGGCCAGGAGAAAGTACAATAAGAACAGAATGTATAGGGGCGCCTGGGTGGCTCAGTGGGTTAAGCCGCTGCCTTCGGCTCAGGTCATGATCTCAGGGTCCTGGGATCGAGTCCCACGTCGGGCTCTCTTCTCAGCAGGGAGCCTGCTTCCTTCTCTCTCTCTCTCTCTGCCTGCCTCTCAGTGTACTTGTAATTTCTCTCTGTCAAATAAATAAATAAAATCTTTAAAAAAAAAGAAAAAAGAACAGAATGTATAACTCTTGTGAGTCTGAAAGAACACTGAGGTCTACAAGGCAAGATGTTTGAACCAGTGGTAAATTTCAAAGCATTGGATTATATTTGGATGCAAAAAGCCCACTTCTAAGAAGAAAAGAGAGAAGTATATGGATTAAGAATCATCAGGCCTATAAAGTTAAATGAAGAAGGCTGGACCCTAGGAAGAAACTGGGTTCTAGCCATGAGAACTAAAGAAGTAAGAGGACTGGTGAGGATTACTATCTGGAACCATGAAATGTAAAGAGAATAGAGTTCTCACTTTGAAGACCTGGATTTGAACCTGGATCTGTCACTATCTCTAGGTTAACCATGTTGATTCTCAGTCCATGAATCACAAAATGAAAACAGTACTCCTCTACCTGCTACAGTTGTTGTTAAGAATGGAGATAGGTTTATAAGTGGGTTGACTGTGAGAACTGGTAGTTAAAAATGGAAGGAAATTATAGAACTAGACTACTAAAATGTGTTTTCTATCATTAGAGACCACCTAGAATCATCATTTAGTTTTCACAATTAACAGGTGATTGATTTTACTTGTACAGAGAATTTTTTCAATACTGTATTCTGTTACATTTCTGAACTATGTATTTCCTCTTCACATTTTGAGTGGACTTTTGAAATGTTAGGGAGGGAACAGGCTCTACATATGTTGGTAGATACATACCTCCATGCTATACACTCCATTCTCTTATTATTTTTCTGTTTTTTCTTGAAATTTCTATACAGTAAAATGTATAGATTTTAAAGAATATGGGTTGATTAGATATGACAAATGCATATACCTCATCAACATACTGAACACTTCCATTGCCTAAAAATTTTTCTTGTACCCCTTTTTAGGCAGATTCTCACAGAAGCAATTACTGATTTCGTGTCTCTCACCATAGATAAGTTTTGCTTATTCTAGGACTATATGTAAATGGATTCATGGATTATATACCATTTTCTGTAAGATTCCATACATATATATATATATATATATATATATATATATATATATACACATATGCTGTCTCTAAATCAAAGGAAACTTAGAGCCTTAAAAAAACCTACAGTAGAAATGTAAAAGCTTACCAGTGTGTTCAATATGTCCAACATGACAAGTTAATACAGGACTCCCTGCTTATCCATGATTTTGCTTTCCACAGTTCAATCACCTGTGGTTAGCCACAGTTTGGAAGCAGATTATCCTCCATGATCCATGATCCATCAGAAAGTCAATAGTAGCCTGGCGCTATATCTTAATGCCCATGCCATGCACTTCATATCTTTCTTACTACTCAGACATTTTATCATTTCGCATCATCAGATGAAGAAGGGTGAATAGAGTACAATAATATATTTTGAGAGAGAAAGACCCCATTCTCATAGCTTTCATTACAGTATATTGTTATAATTGTTCTCTTTCATTTTTAATGTTCTTTTCTATTTTTAATGAGAGTAATTGTATCACCTTTGGTTTAAAGATGTAAGAAGCACTGGGAAGTTGCTCGCTGCATAGAATGTAATCCAACAGCCCTGAATATTTCGAAGAGTAAGGTAGAAGAGCGAATGACAAGGATGGATAAACATGTTTCTTATCACTTTTCCTAATTTTTCATACCAAAGGCCTTCTTGACTGCTTTTATCCTATCTTTGTGACTATCAACATCAGAAGTCTGAACCACCAGGGAGGTAAATAATGTTAGTTCAAAAGCAACAGAGACAAGAAAGAGCAGGACTCCAAGCGCTCTTCTCTAGGTAATTGTCTCACTGTTTCTGGAGGTAGCAGTTCCTCCTCACCCTACAAACTCCTGAGTTCCAACAGCCTTCTGTCTTACCGTTGTTTCTAGGGTTTATTCTGCTTCTACTGATGCTACTATTGATGTTGATATTACTTCCTTGATTCCATGCTTCCTTCTATCATTCTCCCAAGATCTTTTGGGAAGGAATCCTGCAGCCTGAATCACATTTAATTCTCAAACAAATTATCTGTTTTATCTGCATCCTTAGCGTTTTGCATAGTGTCTGGGTCATAGGGAGTTTTCAAAAAATATTGCATGATAATCCTTTGGAGAGCCTGTAGTCTTCATGAAAGCAAGATATCCCTTGAAGAAGGGATAGCCAATGCTTCAGTACAATTAAACTGTACTTTAAATACAAATGAAGTACATATTGCACAACTAATGCTACTAGAAAATTTTATAAATGCTACCTTATTTTCTTTGGTGCCACAGGAAGATATATTTTGCTCCAGCTGGATATTAGCAAAGAAACGCAGAAGAACCAGAACCTGGTCTCCTAATTCCTTGAAACATGTTCTATCTTGCTAGAGGCATTGGTTTCAGGCCTCTACATTTTGATCAAAATTTCAGTGTCACTCTACCAAATGAAAGATTTTATTTGTCATATTAGCTCCCAATCCCAAAATATAAATATTTTCCAGATACTGGCTGACCATCACCCTAGAAATCAAATCCATAGCCAATGTATATAATTGACTTTATTTTATATCACCTTTTAAAATGCATATGAGCAAGCAAGGAATCTTCTAAAAACTGAGGCTGTCTTTACTACTATACCTTGTTTATCATAATGACAGGTTGTAAGATATTTTAGCGGGGGGGTGGTGGGTAATGGATTGAAAACAAGTCTGCAAACCATAACTTTCATAATAATAAATTAAGGAGCCCTAACCGCCAAGCTGTGAAACCCAATTGAGGGGCAGTAGCCCTGAAACAAAAAATCACAACAACTCAGAAACCATTAAAACTAATGTGGTAATAAATCTATCCCATAAAAACCAGGAAGTTGGTTAATCCTATTTTCAAAAAGGCCAACTTTGTGGAAGTGACTGCTAAGATACTTAAAATAAACAGGTGAAGGAAAAGGAACATATTTACCTATTACCCCAAAAAAGACTAGGCTAACTGAACTAACCCTTTTTTTTAAATTACATTTATTTATTTTCAGCATAATAGTATTCATTATTTTTGCACCACACCCAGTGCTCCATGCAATCTGTGCCCTCTGTAATACCCACCACCTGGTACCCCAACCTCCCACCCCCCCCACCACTTCATTCCCCTCAGATTGTTTTTCAGAGTCCATAGTCTCTCATGGTTCACCTCCCCTTCCAATTTCCCCCAACTCCCTTCTCCTCTCCAGCTCCCCAAATCCAGCCGAGACCAAGTTCACCTACCAAGCATATTTTCCTGAACTAACCCTTCTTAAAAACATGAATGAATACCATTCTTTCTTTTTTTTTTTTTTAAGATCTTGTTTATTTATTTGACAGAGAGAGATCACAAGAAGGCAGAGAGGCAGGCAGAGGGAGAGGGGGAAGCAGGCTCCCTGTTGAGCAGAGAGCCCAATGCGGGGCTTTATCCCAGGACCCTGAGACTATGACCTGAGCTGAAGGCAGAAGCTTTAACCCACTGAGCCACCCAGGCGCCCAATACTGTTATTTCTATATAGCCTAAAACTATGTTAGTGTTTACCTAAAGAGCTCAGGTCTCTGTAGAAATTAAAGAAGCAAGCTTCTTTTGTGATGAGCCCCAAACGGGGACAAGGTGTTTGGAGGGTGATAGGGGAATAGAGGAAAAGAAATGAGTTCCTGAATTAGAAGGTCAGCTTGGCCTATTTCTTTGAAGGTCAGAGATTGTTCAGGTAAGATCAAATATAGGGCTTTTTATTCTATATATTGGTGGTGAACTTTATAGAAAACAACAAAAAAAACATATCTTAGGGATTAATTTCCATGAGTTTTGGCAACAACCCACAGAAGGTATAGAACCTTTACATCACTACAGAATAAATTACTTGTGCCCTTTCCATCAGTCTGCACCCACAGCGAGTCTTGTCCTAATTTATTTCAAATAGATTTGTTTTGTCATCCAAACATTTCATAAAACATAACCACACTTCTGTTTCTAGTCAAGAAGAATTAGGATTGGATCTACCTTCCCACTTGAAGGAAGTAAAAAGCCACATAAAATATATGGGGGAGAAGGGGAGGTTTATGACAGTGGACATCTGGCAATGAAGATCAGTGATCCCTGAGCAGAGGAAACAAATGAGGTAAGTCTTAGAACTGCCCTAGCTTATGGTCAGAAGTGAAATGTGGACGCCTCACAGAGTTGGGGAACCCAGGCAGAGCTGGAAAGTCTCCTTGAATGAAGGACAAAGTGTTGAGTCCAGGAAGATCAAACTGGCTAGAGTTTGTAGGGCATAGTAACAGAAAGGGTAGAGCTGCACAGAGACAGGATTTGGGAGATCTACACAGGGTTCCCCTCATTTATTCAGCAGAGTACTAATCAAAGCATGTGTATGAATGAAAAACGTCCAAGTGAAAGCAAATAACCACTATACATAATTAAAGGAAATAGTACCTAGCACTCACACAGGACCAGGAATAGCACCAGGCATTACTCAGACAGGAAACTACATGGTTTACGTTGGTTAGAGTACTCAGAAAGGTCTTGCTGCAGTTATACAGGATAAGTATCCCTAGACTATGATAGTTTACATACAGGATCCTGTACAGGATACAGGATGATTATCCCTAGACTAGTCTATCCCTAGACTAATGATAGTCCTTATCCCACATATCAAAAAAAAAAAAGGATCAAAGCAGAGGATCAACCTGTTTTCAAATAACCGCACCTCAGAAAATAAAATTAGGAACACAAAAATATCAGGCAGTGAATAAAATAAAATCCACAAAGTCTGGTGTTCAATAAAAATAGTGTTAGGCATGCAAAGAAACAGATAAATATGATATAAAATCAAGAAGAAATCTACTAAGGACTAACACATATGTTAGAAATTTTAGATAAAGATTAAAACAATAACATAATTGTATTAAACATGTTTAAAGGGTAAAAAAATAGACATGAACTATATAAAAACTAGATAGGTAAACTACAATGCTTGAGAAAGAAGTGTCCATGTCTCTGCTAAAATTCTCATGTATCTTTATTCACGTTATCCACCTTCTTTTCCACTAGATCCTTAAGGAGTTTTGCAGTAGTTTCATTGTTTGGTTTTATCCTGTAATCATGGTAACATCTGGGTCATCTCTTTGTCTATTCTCTTGACCGTTTCCCTTCGTGACTGTGGGCCATAATTTATTACATTTATATGTACTATAATTCTTAATTGAGCCCTGGATATTTTTATTACAACTCAGTAGATATTGAAGTATATAATTTCAATTCTCAGAAAGTGCTATTTCTTTTTCAACGGTTTGCTGGAGTAGAGGCTCAGTTGATGCTGAGCCAGGCTGAACTGTTTGAGAACTGCTGCAAATTTAGGTTGATTCAGTTTCAAAAGTGGGACCAAAAATTTCCTTTCAGCAAAGCCTGTGATCTCAGCATTGGCAAGGTTTTTGAGGTCTGCATCTATTTCAGATCCCAGCTGCCTAGTCTCCATCCCACGGAAGATCTCTCCCTGCCTTATAGCTAGGGCACCATTTTTTGGAGTTCTCTCTTTCTCTCCCTCTCTCTCTCTCTTTCTCTCTCTCTCTCTCCCTCATCCTATCTCCAGTGTTTTGTCTTGTTCTTCTGGGTGCCACTTCCCTGCTTTCTGTGAAGACTGAGGTTACTTTTTAGGAATTTCTCTCAGTTCTTCTTCCCTGTTCCACATCATCAGGAATTGAAAGTCTGAAGTATCTGATGGGGATAGGGGGCTGTATATCTCATCTCTCCTTTCCCTCACACACTTCTACTTAGCTCAAAGTCTTGAGTGCACAAAGATTTGGTCTTAACTTTCCTAGTCCTTCCCCATCTTTTAAAGCTGAAATTCCGAGTGAATCATCTTGTTCTCCTTTCTATCGCTGCTTCCTAGATAGGGTGATAGAATTTGGTAAATACTGTTGAAGAAAATCTAGGAGAGTAATTCAGTCTTTATCTCTCTACTCTTTTGGATCCTCGCCTGTCATGCCTTGTCAATAAATTGCTGCTGAAAGTTGTCACAGGATAGGTTAGATTCTCTTTATCTTTGACAGATTCTTCTTCCTTCTTCAGCCAGGGATAACAGCAGGTATGGACTTACTATCTCATACAATGGACTTCTCTCTTCCGGGAGTTTAGCTGATTATTTCATTAAGGTTTCTATCCTGATGTGAACAAACAAACAAATAAAAAGTATAATTTTCTAGATTATCTACCTTACTTTGGTTGTTAGGGTGAGACAATTGTTTCTTGTAACCTATTAGATTCAAACAGGGGTAAAATAGGATTTTAAAAAAAGGTTTTTTTTACTGTACATCAAGTAACTACTTATTTAATCCTTACAAGTCTCCCTTAATGTAGATATTATTATTTACATCATTTTGCAGGCATGGAAAGTGAGGTTTACAGGAGTAAAATGATGTGTTCATTTTCCTAAGCTAAAAGCTTTGCATCTCTCAACATGAAACTATACTGAAAGTCAAAGAATTTTGTAACAAACTATGAAATTTAATATCTCAGTATGAATCGGTATATAAGGATTAAACTAACTTTTTGTGGACTATTTAAACTGCACCTTTTTAAAGAGATATTTATCACTATCAACAAAATATTTCATTAATTTTAAACTTCAAGGAACCCATTATAACAAAAGTGTATGTTTGATAATACGTTAATAGACACAACATGAAAAGTGTTTTCTATGCACTAGAAACTGCATTTGGTTCTTTAAATATGTGTCTTTTAATCTTCACAAAACCCTTTCAAATAGAAATTTCCATTAAGAAATAAACCAGTAAAAAACCCTCCATAATGTGCTTCGGTCACATAGCTAACAAAGGCAAAGAGTTGGAAAGTCTTCTGTCTATCTGATTACAAAGCTGGTCTTTTTTCCACTCTTATAAAATGGACTTGGCAAATCCCAGGCAAAACCTAAGTAAGGTAAAGCAGAGATCCACAGTCCTGCTGCGCACTCACATCCCTCTGATTCTGTGACTGGGATGCTATAACTACGTTATGACTGTTAGCCAAACTGGGAGGGATGGTTTTTACTTTCTGACAGGAAATTAAGATGTAATATATGTTTTAGTAGAAAGAACAACACTATACCCAGATTCGAAGGCGTGCTAGCTATCAGTGATGAAACCATAACCTCTTCACAGTAGCCTAACCTGTAAACTAGATTTAACAATGATGTGTCCATCATAGGGTGGGCATAAAAAAACCAGTGAGATGGATGTGAGGTCCATCTGGCTGCCACATCTGTCACCTCATGAATCACCAATGTTGATTCTGCTGATCTGGCTCGCTAGGCTCCATGTGGATTCCTCCTGAAGCCACATGATTGGTCAAAGACGACGACCTTCCCAGATAAAGGAAGGTGGTTCTTTGGTCAAAAGTATACGTAGGTGTGATCCCGAAATCTCCGAACAAGCTCTCAACACTCAATGATATAACAAAGATGAAGTGATGAACAGAGCAACTGGCCTTTAAATATTGGCAAGTGCAGAAACAGGATTCCAAATCTAGGCTGCCTGACACCAGTCCCACAGTCATGATATTGGAGAGTGCTAGACGTAGAACATGGAGAAACACCCAACTGTTAAGATACATGGGGGTTAGAGAATTTATCAACCTCTTTGAAAGGAACCAGTCTTTAAGAATTCAAGCCAAGAGAGCTAGTAACTTATATCCAATTATCTAAATGTAGATCTACTTAAAATATATAAGTATATGGACGGCAAGAAAGAGCTTATGGAAGGCATGTTAGTGATGGCCAATGAGGAACCTGTTTCATTTGGCATATTTCTTCATGAAAGGAATAAAGAAATTGGATCAGATGGGCAACACTATAGAAGTTGCTGAAAAGCACTAGCATTAAGTAAAAGAAAAAAATAATTGACATATTCTTTCAACTTTGTAAGATTTTGACTTCTGTTTAATTTTTTTTATAATATATTATAGACACTTGAAACCCACTCTTAAGCTAGCTATAAATCTAACTTTTAAAGTGTTTTATGTTTATAGTAAGGTCAGTCAAAATTAAACTTTTGAAGCCAAATATTCTTACATTTCAATCCCCAGCTCTAAGACATTCTATCTACATGATATTGGACACAGGACTTCACATCTCTAAGTTTCAATTCCCTTATTTGTACAGTGAGGAAAATAGCAATAAAAAACACCTAGGGAGGGGCACCTGGGTGGCTCAGTGGGTTAAGCTTCTGCCTTGGGCTCAGGTAATAGTCCCAGGGTCCTAGGATTGAACCTCACAGTGGACTCTCTGCTCAACAGGGAGCCTGCTTCCCCCCACCCACCCACTGCCTGCCTCTCTGCCTATTTGTGATTTCTCTTTCTATCAAATAAATAAATAAGATCTTAAAAAAAAAAAAACACCTAGGGAAATAGGATACTGGCAAGGTAAATGAATCTATATAAAACATGATATATGAGAATATCCACAGCAAATGGTTAATAAATGTCAGATTAAATAAGTAAGAGAGTATCAATAATTTTAAATGAGATACATATCTGAAAAATGTGTATGTGTATTCATGTTTTCCTTGTGAAATTTAATTTAAAAGCTAGATTTTGGACATTAAATACACATTGTTAGAAATATTTGTAAACACCTTTGTGTAAGTAGGTCAACTTAATATTAAATAATTAAATGAACTAATTTACATGGCAGTTTTCAAATGAATTAACTATTTACCGCAATTTAGCATTGCCCTCCTTTTATGTATGCAAACATAACCATGGCCTAAAGTCACATTTTTGCCAATGGTTATTTATCAAATATGATTATTATCATAAACATGCATTCTTTTCACATAACCTACTTAAAATTATATTTATATTTTTGTTTGCCTAAGTTCCCCAGGCTCTAAAAAGTACATAGTAATTATGTAAGAGTAGAGTCTGATCATCCTGATTTCTAATTTGGGGGCTTATAGAGAAACTACATTTTGAGAAAGATAAATATTTTATATTTTTATATTTCCACAGACTTAAAGAATTGCCTCACAGAAATCAAACTTATACTGCAAGTTAACTCAAAAAATGGAAACATATAATTATATAAGGAGATCAGCTCAAAATTGGACCCTTGGTAACTTCCCACTCAATATTTAGCTTTCACTTTTTAAGTTAATATTTGTTACATTTTATTTTTTTTAAGATTTTATTTATTTATTTGACAGAGAGAGAGAGATCATAAGTAGGCAGAGAGGCAGATAGTGGGGGCAGGCTCCCCACTGAGCAGAGAGCCCAATGTGGGGCTCGTTCCCAGGACCCTGAGATCATGACCTGGCTGAAAGCAGAGGCTCAATCCACTGAGCCACCCAGGTGCCCCTTTGTTCCATTTTAAATGCATATTTGGACTTCTTGTGATCAAAAGGAAGAAGAATTCAAAGGAATATAGAAAGTGTAGATCTGAGAAAGTTAGCTTACTATGTAGGCTAACTGTGTGTTCTACTCTATCCAGTTTGATCACGGATTGATTTTTATCATTGATTTTCCAGAATGAGTAAACTATAGCAAATATTATCAGCAATTGTCTTGCTAGGAAAGTAGGACTAGGAGTGAATAAAACAGAAATTTAGACAGAAATTATGTATAAGTTATATATATGAAAAATTTATATACACCATCTCCAGTTCTTGATAGGATGCATTTTTAAAATTCAGGAATCACATAAACAGCTTTCATCTAATCTTGTCAGGTTTCAGCTTTTAGAGCACCTGAAAGTTTCTTTTTTATCTGCTTGATAAGAGCCTTAAAGTAAATTTTTCACTAAGAAGGGAAAAACTTGAGATTTGTTGGCTGATTTTACATGATTATGTTTAAGACCTGGAGGCCTTGGCTCTCTTACTTATTTTTGCTATTACCCAATAGCAAATATATATTAGGTAACTAATTTATGTCTTACATAAAGAATTGTAAGTTGCTAATTTTTTGAAAGCTTACCTAGAATAGAATCTTCATGTACAACATTCATTCTATAATCATTCACTGGTAATAATGTTGTACTAATTGCTGGGAAAGAAACGTCATGCTTTCCTGAAGCCCAAAGAATTTGCATGACTTATCTCAGGTCATATAGCAGTTTAAAGTCAAAACCAAGACCAGTTAGTTTCTTACTATATCTTTGAAACATACTAAGAGGTAAAATTGGCAAAAAAGAATAGAGGTTTAGGGAGTTTCAACTTATCTCAAACAGAGTGCAAGTTTCCATTCAGTAAACAACTTACTCTTTTTTAGAATGTACTTCAATATCTTAGGGTAGGGTGTATGCTCAAGTTCTCATAGTTTTCACTTACTCCCTTATTGATCAATATATGAATCACTTTGCCTAGCTGCCAGGTTGTTGGAAATATTTAAATAAAAAACTTAAAATTTTTTTTAAAGAAATGATCTAATCAAAGGCATTTTGGGAAACTATCACACAAGCCCACATTTGTAGCTCTCCAAATCTTATACATTTATAGACACACCTAGACCTATTTGATTGTCCCAGTTGAATAGGGTTATTTCAGACCCTGAATGTCCATATAACTTTCATTTTTAATTTGAAGATGAAATGATAAGAATATATATCAAAACCTTTTAAACCATAAAGTTAGGTATTGTTATTATGACTAAGTATTGTTAATATGACTATCTTCTGCTGAGTGTCTAATTTTCCTAGTAGTATACTTCTTTATAACTATTTTTCTCAACAATTCCTCCTTACTCACCCTATTGCTATAAGATGATAAAATCCATGAGGACAATAGTTACACATTATCTATCTGTGTATTTATGTTATTGGACTTTCTTCTTCAGATATTTAAAAAAAAAATGAAGTGAGGGGAGCATGGGTGGCTCAGTTGGTTAAGCCTCTGCCTTCTGCTCAGGTCATGATCTCAGGGTCCTGGAATGGAGCCCCACATTGGGCTCCCTGCTCAGTGGGGAGCTTGCTTCTCCTTCTCTGTCTCCCCCTGCTTTGTGTTCTCTCGCTCACTCTCTCTCAAATAAATAAATGAAATCTTTAAAAAAATAAATTCATATTAAACACCAACTGAATATGATTTTGAGTATTCAATCTAACTGCATTTCCAATATCCAATGTAGGAAGAAAAGAAGGAAACTAAATGAACTATACGAGAATAATCAATTCTTACATTTTACACATAGACATGCACACACACAGGTCATTATCGCAATGAAATTAACAAACATTAAGGACCGTTTTGGAGGTGTCATGCCATATGAGAATGTACAGTTGCTGGGTCTGTACTTAGAAAACTGGCTTCTAGTCCTTTTTAAGTTACAACTAGTTTACTTGGTACAATATATTATCCTTAATTTTGTTATTAGAGATATATTTTTACTAACCCATTTATTATATTGAGTCTGATTTTTTGTTGTTTTTTCCCCCCATTTGTTGAATAGTACCTCTTTAATAAGGCCTTTGTATTGTTGCTCCTAAAAAGTCATTTGTTAGCAAAACTGCTGCTCTGTTGCGAATAATCTGCCTTTTCTCCTTTAGGGTTCTGCAATTTTACTATGAATGGTGTAGATGTCAAGTTTCTTTTTCTTTGTCCTGCTCAGAATTTATTGAGCTTCCTAAATCTAAATATTCAGCCTCAGCTCCTCTTATTACACTCTCCCATTGTAATTCCAATTAGATATGTTTTAGCTTTTTTATTCTCTCTTCCCTCTCTCTTGACATTCCTCAATTCTTAGCAGCTCAAGGAGTTCATAAATTCTCTCTTCAGTTTTGTCTGCTCCACTATTTTACTCATCTGTTTTGTTGTTTCAATGTATGCCTAGGTATGTGTGCTTATTTTTGCATAATATGTCTTTTCGGAAATATCTATTTTCAAAATTAATCTGCTAGTTCCATATTATTATATATAGGCTTCTCTTTGGTTATTTTAAGCGTGTTAAATGTGACTGCTGTATTTTGTAAC
The DNA here is from genome assembly GCF_022355385.1 of Mustela nigripes. Lineage (NCBI taxonomy): Eukaryota > Metazoa > Chordata > Mammalia > Carnivora > Mustelidae > Mustela > Mustela nigripes. The sequence goes on from NC_081557.1 coordinate 57,129,920, forward strand.
TTATGAAGTCTTTGCATGTCAAATTCTGTTTGTTCACTTTACTCTCACTCAGGTGGCCTTTTTTCCTTAAGAGTCTTGTGAATTTAGACTCCTTGGGATGTTATCTATGAGAAGGTTTTAAGGTCTGGCTTGAAGGTGCTTTTTGTAGGGAGAATGTGTGTTTGTTTTGCAGTATGTTTAGGACATTAACAATCAAAGGTCACTTTAAATTGACTCCTTACCAAGTCTCAGGAGAGATTTTATTTTTTCCTTTGTTCAGCAAGAAAAATAATACACAAAACTATCCTTGATTTGTTCTTTTTGTGATGGGTCTAGTTCCTGTTTGCCATTATTTTGATGGTAACATCCCATTGATTATAAGGAGACCTTTATAAAGGTCTCCTTATAAGATACTTGATCTTGTTAGGGCACTTCATTACAAAAACATTAGAGATGTAAAATAATACTGAACTAGAATAATCTTTTTTTCAGTTACCATATCAGAGTCATCACACCACCGACCCTCTCTTTGACCCTGGATTCCTAATTTGTAGAATTTATCATATAGCTATATATTTCACATATATAAAATGACAAATGTATACTTTAATTGTTTGTAAAAGACTGTTAAAATAGTAAATTGTAAACTAGTAAATGATTGCAACATTATTAATTAGTTATGATACATGATAAAATATATGCAGCTGGAGAAAAGAATGAAAAAAGTTTTCTGTGGTGATATGGAATGGCTCCAGAATTTATTATGGAAGAAAAAAATAGTTCAGAATATATATATACAATGATATTGTTTGTGTAAAATAAAGGATAATGTAAAAATATAGATTCTGATTTTTTATATTTACATAAAGAAATGATTTGAAGAATACATAAGAAAATAACCTAAAAGTCATATATGGGGAAAGTGAGAGTTTTCAAGGTACATATTTTGATAAAATTTAGAGATTTTTCAAACATGTTAACATATAAGTAATTTAAATAAAAGGTCTTTTAGATTTTATGTATTTTTACTTGTTTTCTATGAGCATCTAATGCAGCCCACCACTAGAAATAGAAATCACCATATAAAGTGCTTAAAGCCATACATACTTATTGTAAAAACAGAAACCTGAAATTGCCCCTCTATGAAAAAAATATAGATTTAAATTTGTTTATATTTACATAGAGAAATAACTAGAAGGATACATAAAACTAACATAGTTGTTAGGTATGGGGTGATAATTATGTCAATTGGCCCTTTCTATGTCAGAAATGTTAACCACAGAAATAGTCCTGCTATTTCTGTCAGATACGTGTGCGCATATGTGCATGTGTATATATATAAACCTGTGTACTGAGACAATGATAAAGGGGTATTAAAGGTATATATGCACAATCTAATGGTTACATAAACACTATTTTTTCTGAAATAGATTCATATTAATTATTTGTTTTCATCTCCATTACACTATGCAAATATTTGCATGACAGTACAAAATTTTAATATCTGGATGTACATTTTTTCTTATTTATTCAAAGTAATTTTTCTTTTTGGACATTTAAACTGTTAGAGTTTGTTTTGTTTTAATTACTAAAATATTGTAATAAACAAAATCACATTTTTGCTCCATTTTCAAATCATGTTACCTTCTTCTTTTGGTTTCTTTAAAATTGCTCTAGCACAATGTGAGATATAAATAAAATATTTGAGAATATAGCCTTCGTTACATAAAACATATTATAATTGTTCATTTGCTTCTATATACATTTTATTAGTCCATGAGCTCATTTATAAAAGGGGGTTGAGAAATACCTTTGTTTCTATAGCCTATTTGCAGAATAGTGTCTTTTGTATAAAGGGTGTTCAATAGAACTTTAAGTAATACATGGCCATATTCTAATTTCAGTAAGTAAAACGAGCATCTACTTGTGATTTCTGCCCTAGTAACACATATACATATGCATACACACACACACACATAAGTTTTATATATAAGTTTTATATATATATATATATATATATATATATGTAAGTTTTACTCTCCCTGATATAAATGAGCACAGTGTTATTTACTGTTTCATTGTATTTCATCAAGATTTGGCTTTTTAACCTAAAATGCTTTGGACTTTTTTGGTGTAAAGTCACTCTAATGCAAGTCATAATTATTCAAATATAATAAATCAAACTATGTTTCACTTTAACATCCCTGTCCCAAAGAAAGTTCTCTCTTTTTTTAAAGATTTTATTCATTTATTTGACAGACAAAGAGGAAGCAGGCTTCCCGCTGAGCAGAGAGCCTGACCTGGGGCTCAATCCCAGGAGCCTGGGATCAGGACCTCAGCCGAAGGCAGAGGCTTTAACCCACTGAGCCACCCAGGTGCCCCAGAATGTTCTCTTTTTAAATTATTTTCTTTTTTTCTTGTAATGAAAACTGTATTAACGTTACACTTACAAGTATTAATACCTCTTTTTCTTCAGACATCTTTGCTTAACTTTTGAAAAACGGTATTAATGAAATTTCTTTCACCACAACTACAAAGTCTAAGTAGCTTAGTCTAGCCAGAATTATGTGACTAAAGATCAATATCTGAGCAAAACAGCCATTCTTTGAAAGTCTGAAATTATACATTCTTTGGACAAAAGGGGAATTGGTTTTAACCTAAAACCAAATTATTGTTTGTCAGAAGAAATTTATTGCATTTTGAAGCACCATAAGATAAGCACATTTTGATATAGGCTGCAATTTCTTTTTTGCAAGCCAGTATTTATTTAAGACTATTTTGTTTTCACTATGCATATTTCTGGCTTTTCCCTCCCAAGCTGTTTGCTGTTTTATAGCAAATGAAAATATGTTTGCGGAAATTGCATATAAAACTGTTTATTGAGACTTAAATCTTCTCTGGCTGTGTTTTTTTCCCCAAAAACCTCCTTGTTACAGTCCCCTCCTTCCCTCTCTCTCTCTGTCTCTCTTTCTTCTTCCTTCCCTCCCTTCCCTCCTCTCAGCTTCTCACTCTCTCTTCAAGAGCCATTATTTAATTAAAATCCTAAATCGTGTATAACCTTGGTATGTCATTCAATCCACTAGTTTGGCTGGAGCACAGTGAGGTAAAGTTCAATTATTTAATGCTGCTGAGCAGATGAGTAAAGAAGAATAGTTGCATGCTCAGGATTCAGTCATTTATATTTCACATGTAAATGTAAGAAGGTAATTTTTGCATATTTTATTGCTTAGAATTCAGGTTTGACTGTATACAGAGACTCAATATCAGCTTAACCAAAATAGAAATGTAATTATTTTCTGAAAATAAGTTGAAGTGTAGTGGGTTAGAACTCATACTGTAATTCTAGTACTGTGGTGTCATAGTGGTCCATAACTGTGCTGCTTCCAGTTTGCTGGTGTTCAAACTTGGGATGCAATCCAAGAAACTGGATATAGGAAATTGGAAGAAGAGCCTTGACCTTACCATTTAGACAAAATGCCAAAATAATTGAAAAATAATTTACCTCTCAGGCACCTGGGTGGCTCAGTGGGCTAAGCCGCTGCCTTCGTCTCAGGTCATGATCTCAGGGTCCTGGGATAGAGTCCCGCATCGGGCTCTCTGCTCAGCAGGGAGCCTGCTTCCCCCTCTCTCTCTCTGCCTGCTTCTCCATCTACTTGTGATTTCTCTCTGTCAAATAAATAAATAAAATCTTTAAAAAAATAATTTACCTCTCTCTCTTCATAGATACAGATATAGATATAGATACATGGGCTAGAATTAGATTAAGTTAAATTAAAGGGTTGACCTAGCTACAAGAGAGGCATGAAAATGTGGTATCTATATTAGATGGGCACAAGCCCAACTAATATTTAGAAATTCCATTGCTAACGAGGAGATGGCATAAATTAACAGTAACTGGAGATTCATTCAATTATTTTTAGGAGGAAATAGAAAGATAGTTTCAATAAAGGACAGAAAAATAGTTTAGTAACAGAAAGTCTTGGAGTGAAAAATGTTTTTTAAGTAGGGCTAATATTCAGTATTTTTATACTGATTTCACTGTTGTATTAGAAAGAGAAATCTGTTGATGTAAGCTGGAAAGAAGAAACTTGCAGAAATAGAATTCTCAAAGGTGTGTTAGGAAATAATGACATAAGTCTGACAGAAAAGGACAAATCCAATATGCCATGTCAATGATAGCATATTCCATGGAAACATATTCAAGGAAACATATTAATATTCATGGAAACTCTGAGGTAGATGTGGGATAGCCACAGAGTTGAAAGTTGTAACAACTGGATTTTTGCTGGACAAGTTTTTCAAAAGGAAGAAAGAAACAATAAGAGGGTGGTAATATTTATAATTAAAACCATATGATGCTTGCTGGGTATGAAAGGAAGTGAGATGTGAGGGGACTGAAAGATAGGAAAGCTGGTCAAGTCAATGCTTTGACAGTTATGACAGGGTTGAGGAATAATGGAGTAAGGGTAGAGGTCATGTGAGATGGAAAGTTAAGTGGTAGTGATCAGAATGAGGTGTGGACCTTGAGCATGGCTATAGAAATGCATTGCTGAGATGGGTAGAATCAATGAAAAGAAGATGGTAAAACATTTTACAAGTTAGGTGTCCAGAAAAATCTCCTATATTGTTAAATTTATTCTGAATGATGACAAGAACAGAGGAAGAACAAGCAACATGGTATGTGCTAAGATCTTCAGTGACCATGAGGACAAGACCAGGATGGTAGAGATGACTACAACAAGGAAGAGGAGTAGTTGACATAGTTTGATGGTATTTGCTTCATAGAATCTGTGGAGTTTTGTGGAAAAGGAAGGAACAACTATCTGAAATGATAATGAGAATCAAGGAAAGTGTCTACTTAACTTCCAGGGATCATGACATTTGAAAAGTCTGTATGGGAACTAACTTCTCAGGGAACAACTGGCTTACCATTAGAGCAACGTATTAAGAGATATTCAGAGAAGAGAGTGGGGATCAAGAGAATGTTGGTGATGACAGACCATGAGTTACAGAGAGCAGAGTCGAGGAGTTCATGCCCCAGATACCTGAGTCAGATTAAGAGATATTTAAAGCATTGTAGAGAGCAGGGATGGCTTCAAAGACTCAGACTCCATGTGGTAACAGAATTAACAAGGCTGTAAAATAAGATAGTAATTATAGTCATCAGGGGATAATGCTCACTATATATATATATTCATTGCCTAGTATAGGGTTACTCACTTAATAGCTGTTAACTGTACATAGTCCTGAAAGACATCACTTGGTCTTCACTAAGCTACTCCTCACTTAATTCTTATGATAACTTAATGAGGGAGTAATGTAATTAGACTTAAGCATATTTTATAAATGAGCAAACTAACATTTAAGCAGAAAAAAAAGATATTTTTCTCAAGTCACATAGCTGTTAAGTGGTAAAGGTTGGTTGGATTGAAACTCAGAGCACCTGATTTAAAGCCTGTATTCTTACATTGAAAACATGAAAATTATACAGCCCAAATTATTATGGAGAATCTCAAGTTATATCCAGAAGAAAGGGAGATAAACTGTCAAACACAGCATGATGAGATACACAAATGGGCAAGTAGAGAATCACAGAACAGATATGATTTGAAATGAATCTTGAAGAATCAGTAATGAATCTTCAGATAAGGAGGGGAGATGTCTTCTGAAGCAGGGATATTAACACAGAGAAAGTTCAAAGGTATGAAGGGCACAGTGAGACTCTGGAACAAGTGATTAAAATGTAGGTATGTGTATATGTAAGTTCTGGAAATTTAGAAGAACTCAATATCGATAGTAATGAGCTTTGTGTTTGACTCTAAGCAAACCAGACTTCAACCCGAAAGCACTAAGGAGATAATAAATTTTTTTTTTTTTTTTTTTTTTTTTAGGATAGGGATATATTTGAATTTGTCTTTTAGAATTATCCCTTTGGAAAGAGTCATAGATTGAAAAGGGTTCAGTTTGAAAACAGGGGACTATTTCAATATGTAACATTCCCTGTTTCATATGTTCTTGCTCAGAAAATTTAATTAAGTATGAAGTCAGAACAGCTTTTTTTTTTTTCCCATTTCCCAGACAACTCATTTGATAAACATTTCTTCCCTCTCAACCTATGAGCTAAATTTACTGGTTTTAGGCTATCATAGTACCTTGACTGTATCTAGATAAACGTCATCCCAAAATCAGACTTCGCAGGACACAAACAGTACCATAACAAGATTTTAGAAAAGCTGAAAGGCTGCTTAATGCAACTGGCATTTGATGTGTGTGTGTGTGTGTGTGTGTGTGTGTGTATGTGTGTGTAAACTTTTATGTGAGCATGCATGGGTACATATTGGTGTGGGAGAAAAAGGTGTGAAGGGGCTCAGCAGAATGAGGTAGGGGCATATGCCACTGTGAGAAAAGTAAAGTTTATGACACACTGCAGTTTTGCAGCTAATCTGTGAGACTGCTGAGACACCATCCTGTGATACTCCTGTCACTTCAGTAGGAGACATATGCCATATATCACCAAATATTACACCCCAAATGGAAAGACACTGTGAAACAATGGCTCTTACCCTTTTTCCTTAACTAACACAGCAGTTCATTTGAAAGAGTCTCAGTGATTTGAAATGAAAAGGAGTTCAATGTTGCATGAAGAAGGATACAAAATCTAGGGGGATGGAAAGCATCTTCTTATATGCTGCTCTGAGTGACTACAGAACATCTACTACCAGAAGTGACATCTTTCATCACATTCTTATATTCAACAAATATTAAAAACATGCTGTGATCCAGGCACTGATGTTACACAGAGTCTGAAGAATGTACAGAATTTGGGGGGTCGATTGATATTGGGGCATGCATATTGTATCTAATTAGTTGATTGGTTTTCAGGGATCTCTACTGAAAATATTTAAGGACATAGGGGTGGCCCAGTGAGTTAAACATCTGCATTTGGTTCAGGTCATGATCTCAGGGTCCTAGGATCAAGCCCCACATCAGGTTCCTTGCTCAGTGGGGAGTCTGCTTCCCTCTCTCAGTTTGCCCCCCCACCCACTTGTGCTTTCTCTCAAATAAATAAATTTTTTTTTCTAATTCCTAGGAACTTCCATTTATTTATTTATTTATTTATTTATTTATTTATTTATTTATTTATTTTTAAATGAACATATAATGTATTATTAGCCCCAGGGGTACAGGTCTGTGAATCACCAGGTTTACACACTTCACAGCACTCACCATAGCACATACCCTCCCCAATGTCCATAACCCCACCACCCTCTCCCTACCCCTTCCCCCTCGCCACCACCCTCAGTTTGTTTTGTGAGATTAAGAGTCTCTAATAGTCTGTCTCCCTCCCAATCCCATCTTGTTTCATTTATTCTTTTCCTACCCCCCAATCCCCTCCACGTTGCATCTCCACTTCCTCATATCAGGGAGATCATTTGATAGTTGTCTTTCTCTGATTGACTTATTTTGCTAAGCATAATACCCTCTAGTTCCATCCACACCATCACAAATGGAAAGATTTCATTTCTTTTGATGGCTGCATAGTATTCCATTACACACACACACACACACACACACACATACACATACATACCACCTCTTCGTTATCCATTCATCTGCGGATGGACATCTAGGTTCTTTCCATAGTTTGGCTATCATGGACATTACTGCTATAAACATTTAGGTACATGTGCCCCTTCGGATCACTACGTTTGTATCTTTAGGGTAAATACCCAGTAGTACAATTGCTGGGTCATAGGGTAGCTCTATTTTCAACATTTTGAGGAACCTCCATGGTATTTTCCAGAATGGTTGCACCAGCTTGTATTCCCACCAACAGTGTAGGAGGATTCCCCTTTTTTTGCATCCTCGCCAGCATCTGTCATTTTCTGACTTGTTGATTTTAGCCATTCTGACTGGTGTGAGGTGATATCTCATTGTAGTTTTGATTTGTATTTCCCTGATGCCGAGTGATGTGGAGCACTTTTTCATGTGTCTGTTGGCCATCTGGATGTCTTCTTTGCAGAAATGTCTATTCATGTCCTCTGCCCATTTCTTGATTGGATTACTTGTTCTTTGGGTGTTGACTTTTTGCTAAGCTCTTTATAGATTTTGGATACTAGCCCCTTATCTGATTTGTCATTTGCAAATATCTTCTCCCATTCTGTCAGTGGTCTTTTGTTTTTGTTGACTGTTTCCTTTGCTGTGCAAAAGCTTTTGATCTTGATGAAGTCCCAGTAGTTCATTTTTGCCCTTGCTACCCTTGCCTTTGGCAATGTTCCTAGGAAGAAGTTGCTGTGGCTGAGGTTGAAGAGGTTGCTGCCTGTGTTCTCCTCAAGGATTTTGATGGATTCCTGTCTCACATTGAGGTTCTTCATCCATTTTGAGTCTATTTTCGTGTGTGGTGTAAGGAAATGGTCCAATCAAATAAATAAAATCTTTTAAAAAATATTTAAATACATGAATGAAGATATTTTTGATTTATTGACACTTATAAGAGTTTTTATTGGAGTATTTTCATTTCTCTTTGGCTGACTCTTTAAATGTGAGGAATTATCACTGATTGATCAGTTTTTAAGAACATGTCCACTGAAGTAAGCTGTCCACATTAATTGATTTAAAGAGTTTAAAATGTATTTCTGGTAGCTACTTGTTACCATGGCTAGATTAAAAAAAAAAAAAAAAAGTCTTTTTTTTTTTTTCCAAAAGTGTGGGGACTTGTTTTATTCTCATTTGTCCAGTACTTATCCTTACTTGCTTAGAATCTCTTTAAGATTCAGCTTATTTGTCACTTCCTCAGGGATAGTGTTCTCCATCAGACTTACTAGGTTTGCCTGCTAGAATTCACCATTTTACCTTCTCCTAATGCACATCCTATTGCTATTACTTCTCTTTCTGTCATGCCTGATAAACTATAATCTTCAAAGTGAAAGGAGCTGTATCTTTGTATAACAATGTATATTTCTTATTGCCTATAGGACATGAGGGTTGGAAAAAGACTACATTTAGCCTACAATTATGTCTCTTAACACACAGACGGTCAGAGCCCTCTTCCAGCCCTATATCTACTGACACCAAAACCAGGGCTCCTTCCACCATACCACAGTGTCTTCTATAGGCAATATTTAGAAGGAAAGGATAGGAGTCTCCGAAATTTGTTTAAAAAGTCATCCTCATTTTTCTACAGAATGCTGGGTAATTTTCCTTAATACTGTAAGAAACCTTCTTGGGAGCAAAAGAAAAGTACCCCTTGTAAAACTTTCAGCAGGGAATAGCCACTATATCTCTCTAATATACTGTGCTGTTAAATTATTATCACATTATTATAGCAACAATGAGATATGCCAAGGAATGATGGAATGCCAACCAGCTTCTACAAACAAGAAATATATACTTATATTCTGTGAAAGAAGTCAGTCAAGCAGAAACTTTTCTAATAACTGGCAGTGTACCAACTTTCACTGAAAGCAGACTGATAGCCTTATGATATTTGGAGGGTACTCTTTATTTTTACCTTTATTATTTTCATTCTTGGTAGGAGAATTTAGATCTAAGCGATGTTATCTCATCAATGTTATTTGAACATCTAAGAACCTTCATTTACTATCACTAACAAAGGTAACAAAGTAATGGTTCTGTACAGGGTGGCCTTTTTTTTGTTAAATATAACCCCTTCTTTGTTTTTTCAATACAAAGTTCCATTTTATTTCATTTATTAGAAATAACTACATACTTCATCCAAACTACTCAAAAATACCTCATCTGAATGTTTCTGGCTTTAGGATAGAAGCCTCTGTCTCTCAAAATACAGGTTTTTATATATTAAGGCTCAAGTAGAACTATATAAACATAAACTTGCAAAGTAGCCCAAGAAATTTCACTAAAAGAAATCAATCCTTGTAGAACAAAGAGCCAAGAAAATAGTCTCAGAATAAAAGCAAGTTTTGCTATTGAAGGGGAAAGAGATTTTTTTTTTTTTAAAGTATGGAGATTTCTGGTGAAAGTGACAAAATTATAAAAAAAAAAAAAAAAAAGATTTGTGTTCCAGAAGCCTCATTTCATCCAATGGGTAAATAATTTAAAAGAAATTATTTTTATATCAAAACAACATAAAGAGGATTAAAATAAAAACTTTAAAGAAACATAAGCCTGGTGAAGAACATACACTATCTTCTAAATGTTTGCTTAAGGATATGTGCTCACATTTCTCAACTACATTAGCTAGAGCACTTGGAAAGCCCTGGAGTATGGATTAGTGTTTGCTCTCTTTTATTTTTTTTTTCTTTCCTCCAGCTCATCTTCTCTATGATATTAAATTTTAAGTGGAAAGATCTATATTCTTGAAGTCTTGAAGAAACAAGAGACACAGGAGAAAATATTTTCTTAGGTTGGGGATGGGTAGAATTTGGGGTATTAAGGACTGTTAGAATCTGTTGGAATGCATTGTGAGAATATTTGGCACTGAAGAATAAAAAGATACTACCATGGAAGTTGGAAATGAAAGAAAGCAGTTCATAAATGGTTGTTAAAAGAATAACAGATGTCAGTAATGGCCAGATATATTTTTGGCCCCAGTGAGTAAGACATCTAATATGGGTTTTCTGAACTGACTGTGTAGAGATTATGAGCCTCCCCAAAATTGTAGTTGAGAATAAATTCAGAGAAAAACTTTTTAAGATCTACTGAGTTATAACTGACATATAAAATTATATTTAAAGTGTATGTCATAATTATTTGATGTATTTTTCCATTATGAAAGGATTTCCTCACCTAGTTAATTAACACATCCATCACCTCACACATTTACACATTTATCCTTTTTTTTTTTTTTTTGGTGAGAACATTTTGTTTCAATGTTTATCTTGATTTGAGTATAGTTGACACACAACATTACATTAGTTTCGGATGTAACATAATGATTCAACTTCTCTGTTATGCTATGTTCACTACAAGTGTAGCTTCCATCTGTCTTAGTGAGAATATCTCATTTCTATTCTCTTAGCAAACTTCTATTATACGACACAGTGATATCAACTAAACTTGCCACATTTTACATTAAATCCTTAGACCTTATCTATTTCATAACTGAAATTTTGTACTCTTTTACCAGTCTCTCCCCATTTCTTCTACCCTACAGCCTCTGGCAACCATTTTTCTATTCCGTTCTGAGTTTGATTTTTTTTTTCTAGAGCAAAATTTCTTTGTTAAAATATTCATAGGATAGTATGTCCAGAGGCACGAAGGGAGTACTGTACATATAGACTGAAGAAGATGTCATTTGTAGGAAATTATGAACACAGCAGTATGACTTATATACAGTGACCTGCTTCTAAAAAACATGAAAACATGAATGATGATTTTTTTTCCTTTTTTTCCCAAGTTTTTAATTAAATTCTAGATAGTTAACACACAGTGCTATATTATTTTTAGGTGCAGATTTAGTGATTCATCACTTACATACAATACCCAGTGTTCATCATAACAAGTTCTCTCCTTAAAACCCATCACCTAGTTAACCTGTTCCTCTGCCCACCTCTCCTCCAGCAGCCCTCAGTTTGTTCTCTATACTTAAGAGTTCCTTTTTTTTTCTTTATTCTCCCTATGTCCATCTGTCTTGTTTTTTAAATTCCACATATGAGTGAAACCATATGGCATTTTTTTTCTCTCACTGACTTATTTTGCTTAGCATAATATTATCTAGCTCCATCCACATTGTGGATGCAATGGCATCTTGCAAATGGCAAGATTTCATTCTTTTTTCTTTGGCTGAGTAATATCTATATTACATATCTATATCACATCTTCTTTATCCACTCAGATGATGGGTGTTTAATTGAGATTGGTTAAATCATGAACTTTACAAAAAAGGACCTTAGTTGACTTTGAAAAAAGAGAATGTGTATCAGATATTTGAAAAAGAAAGGATGGCTCAGGCTAAAAAGGTATTTAAGAAATCACAAAGTCCTGAAAGAATAGAAAATAGGGGATTACACATAGTTTAGTTTACTACTGCTTGCAAAAGATTAACAAAAAATGAAAATAATAAGAAAGTCCTGACTTGTTATAAACATCCCTCTTAGAACTACTTTTGCTGCATCCCAAAGATTTTGGACCATTGTATACTTTTATTTTTATTTGCTTCCATGTAATTTTTTACATCTTCTTTGATTTCTTGGTTGACTATTCATTGTTTAATAGCATGTTATTGAACCTACAGACCTACATGCCCACCTCAAAAGCAAGAAAAAATTTAAATAACCTTATGCCTAAAGGACCTAGAAAAAGGAAAACAAACAAAATCCCAAACCAGCAAAATGAGGAAAATAATGAATATTAGAAAAGAAATAGATAATATACAAACCAAAAATACAAAACAACACATCAATGAAACAAGCAACTGGTTCTCTGGAAAGATCAACAAAATTGATAAAGCTCTAGCCAGACTCATCCAAAAGATAAAAAAAAGAGAGAGAGAAGACTCAAATAAAACAAACAAACAAATCCACAAATGAAAGAGGAGAGATAACAACAGTACAGAAATAAAAACAATTGTAAGAGAATATTATGAAAAATTGTATTAGACAATCCAGAAGAAATGCAGAAATTCCTAGAAACAGATAATCTACCAAAACTGAAACAAGAAGAAATAGGAAATTTGAACAGACTGATTATCAGCAATGAAATTAAATCAGTATTAAAAACTTCCCAACAAACAGAAGTCCTGGATCAGAAGAGTTCACAGGCAAATTCTACCAAACATTAAAAAAAAAAAAAAAAAAAAAAAAAAAAAAAAAAAAAAA
>NC_081557.1:57147695-57206550 GCF_022355385.1 Mustela nigripes
AAACAAACAAACAAACAAACAAACAAACACCCAGAGAGATCTCTGACCCCTTCTATCATGTAAGGATACAGCAAAATTTACCTGTGAACCAGTAAAACAAGGTCTTATTACTAGACTCCAAATCTGCCAACACCCTGATCCTGGACTTCCCAGCCTGCAGAACAGTAAGAAAAAAATTTATGTTGTTTATCAACTATCCAATCTATGGTATTTTGTTATAGCCATTTGAATGGACTAAGACAAGTAGAAATACTATATTATTAGGTGTGTGTTCATTGACATTTTTGCTATATAAGTACTATTTTATTTAAAAACTACATAAATCTGATACTTAGAAAGTGAAATGCTCTGCAATCTCACTCTTTAAATACAACCACTGGTTAATAGTTTAGTATTTGTATTCAACATTTCCCTATATATTTAATACATAATGAAAATATTGAGTCTTGATGCATATACACTTCTGCAATTTGTTTTTATCAATTAACATGTTATGAAATGTATAGAATGCCAATATAGACCTATCTTCATTCTTTTTAACAGCTACAGAATACATATTTCATTATTTGTATATGACATTATTTAAGCAGCCCTCTTAATAAACATTTAAATTGTTCCTGTTTATTTATTCAGAGAATACTGAGGCACATACCTCCCTGCATATATCTGTTCTTTTTGCATTTTTTCATAGGATACATTCTTGAAATTTTGAGTCAAAAGGAGAGCTACCACATGAATGATTTCAGAAGACATCATTCTCATCATGATCTATAGGAAGCATGGCCCTGACACTGTGCAGTATCTACAACCCATACTCTGTAACCCTACATTATGCTGCCTCTTAGTACTTGCTGGAAACTGTTCTAAGTCCTTTACATGCAAAAACTCATTTATTTCTAACAACAGCCTCATGAAGATGAAGTAGGCATTTTATTCCCATTTTATAGATGAGAAAATGGATGCTTATAGAGGTTAAATGATTTGTACATGGTCATATAAACCTTCAGTGAATGATGCATGAACTTGGGTAGATAATACAGTGGAATGTCAATTTTGGAATATCGGGAAGTATAAAATGGGCTTCAAAACCTAAGGTTAGAGCATTTCTCTAAAGGCAAAGCAGTCAACATTGAGTCTGCAAACCTTGACAAAAAAACAAAAATCTTCTGATGAAATTCCCTTCTGCAACTCCCCTAAATTCACTGTATCAGAGCCGTGGAATGGAACTCTTGGGCCAACAGTGAAAGCTGTAAATCTGGGGCTGGTGTCACAGCATTAAATTATAGTGTCAGAAATAAGGATCTAAAGCCCGTCAGTGGTATAAATAACTGAAAAGAGATTACAGTCTAAAACGGGCTGCATACATATTTAAAAAGTGCTGTGTATACCGCTTGGGAAAATATATGATGCTAAATCTAATAGCCCTATCTTGCTTGCTAGCTCTTGAGCAGTAATTTAAAGTCCCAGCATTTTGAAGGAGGAAGAAAAGGACTATGAATATCACGAACACATACAAGTTAAAATACACTAATGACTGCTATGCTATAAAGGAAAAGCCATCTCTGAGATCCACGTTATTTTTTTAATTGTGTAATAAACGATACTTGCTAAATTAAATAAACTAGAGGGCCCTGCAGTTCTCAGGTTTTAGGAATAATATTGTTGTTTTGTGTGTTTCCATCTCTTACCTTTTTGTTTTTTTGAATGGTGGAAGCGGGATAGAGGAGACCCTTAAAGTTCATTTCAGTCTCAGATGGATTATATAAACACATGTCTACCTAGACTTTAAAAAAATTAAAGTATGCAACAGTAGATTGACCTTACTGGTAAAATATTTACCCATAGTGTGATCAAATTTTATTACAGAGAAAAAAAATAAAAGTTTTAATTAGTTGTTTTTGGCATAAAGATGATAAAAATGCCCTTTTCAATATTTTTTTAAATTGTCAAAATTGTGAAGGAATAATATCTTTTTGCTTATTGATATTCATTAAAGAGCTCTGAAAACATATTTTAAGAGAAATTGGGAAAAACCAGATCAGTAAAAAGATTCGTTTTAAAAGTTCTTTATTTCTCATGTGAAATTTGACATTTTTATCAGTAGCTGAATTTTAGATGCTCTTATTTGATGAGTTATAATCTTCTAAATGTCATCTTTAAACATTCAAAAAATTATTTAGTTATTTTATCATAAGTAGGTTTATTGCTCAGTACTTTGGGGAAAATTATGTTAAGTGGGAGAACTCTGAATCTTCTTAAAACATCACTTGCCTAGTATCTTCCTACTGTTGAGAATTTAAAATGGTTCCCTTGTGATTATCAAACTATGTTCAAGATCCTCACTGCATCATTAGAAGACATTAAAACAAATATGTAAGTCTTATCAAGAGGCTGGAAGAAATTGAAATATGGGCATATACTGAATTTTAGCAAGTAGAGGAAAGTGGATAATTTATGCCAGTCAAGCCAGAGGATAGGTATATGTGTAGAACTTTATTCACAGGAAATGCATTATAAATGGTTGAGAAGGGATACATATTGAAATCAAAATCTTAACCCAGGTCTTTTCTTTCACTATACTGTGTTTTGCCTTCTCTAACTGCCAGTTCTGATTATATAACAGCAATGGGTCCTTTCTCAGTGGTTCTCTAAAAATCAACATCTATTGAATCAAGGTCCAGGAAAGAAACAGATGGCACATTCATAATTAAATGAAAAGGTATGAAGATGGGAATAGTTACAAAGGTCAGGGAGAGATAAGGAGATCAATAAGGGGTGACTAAATATCCAAGCACTTGCTACATTAGGGAGTTATTATCATCCAGTTGGATGACCAAAAGGACAGTGGAAAGGAACAGTTTCTGCAGTCTATAACTGTGACCATGAGAGTGTGAGCATCTGATAGAAACTGATCACAGGTAAAAGAATACAGCCATTGTCCTCGTAAAGTCACTGTTCCCCTGTGATCAGACAGGGAGGGAATGGGGGAAATAGAGATCTTAATCTCTCTCCCCTCCCAACTTCTGATTTCCTGTTCTTGCCTCCCCAAAACAAACTGAAGTAAGAACAATATTTAGAATAATGAAGAAGGCACAAATGAGGTAACACCTCTAACCTGTTAGAGTGGCTATCATCAAAAAGACAAGGGAAAGTATTGGTGAGGATATAGAGATAAGGGAACCCTTGTGTACTGTTGATGGGAATGTAAATTGGTGCAGTCATTATAGAAAACATTATGGAGAAATTTCGAAAAATTTAAAACAGAACTACCATATGATCCAGCAATTCCACTTCTGGATATATATACAAAGGAAAAAAAATCAATACCTCAAAAAGATACAGACACCACCATGTTCACTACAGCATTATGTACAATAGCCAAGACATGTAAGCAATCTAAGTGTCTGTCAATGGATGAGTGGATAAAGAAAACATGATATAGATATGTATCTCTCACTATATATAAAATATACAGAGAATATAAAATATATATAAAATATATATTATATATATATTAAATATATATATAATATATATTCTCTGTATATTTTCTATATATGTATAAATATATATTTATATAGTTATATATATAATTTATATATTATGTATCTATAATTTATATATAATTTATAGATACACAATATATAATATATAATTTATATAATATTTTATTTATATATAATATAAAACATATTTATATACTTATATTAAACATATTTTAATAAATAAAATACAGTTTATATATTTACATATGTAAAAATAAATATAAAATATATATTTTATATAGAGATACATAGATACATATTATACACATAGAAATGGATCAGATTGGTAGTTGTCAGAGACAGGAGGTGAGAAGTGGAGTAATTGCAGAAAGGTGGTCAAAAAAGTATGAACTTGCAGTTAGAAGATGAAGCTAGAAAGCAAGAGCTAAGTGCAGAAAGTCAGTCAGAAAAAGACAAATGCCATGTAACTTCACTCATATGTGGAATTTAAGAAACAAAACAAATGAGAAAGAAAGAAAGGGCAAACCAGGAAACAGACTCTTAAATGTAGAGAACACACTGATGGTTACCAGAGGGCAGGTAGGTGAGGGAATGGGTGATATAGGTGATGGGGATTAAAGAATCCATCTGTGATGAGCACTGAGAAGTGATGGAAATTTGAAACACTAAATTGTACACCTGCAACTATTACACTTTCATGTGAATGAGCTGGAATTTAAATAAAACTTTTTAAAAACTTTACAAATCTAATGGACAGCACGATTACTACAGTTAACAATGCTGTATTGTATATTTTTAAGTTGTTAAGAGAACAAATTTTAGTTCCTATCACAAAAAAAAATAATTTGTCACTATGAGGTAATGGACTTTAACTAAATTTACTATGGTAATTATTTTATAATATGTATATTATCAAATCATTAGGTTGTACACATTAAACTTATACAGTGGCATATGTCAATTATATCTCAAAAAACTGGAGAAAATAATAGTGAAGAATAGATCTGGAGCAGCAGGTGCATTTTGCCACTCATTATCCATTCTGGTTCTTTTAGATGGGAAACAAAAACAAAAACAGAAACACAATCCTATGTAATCATTAAGGGAAAAAAAAGAGAGTCCTATTTCATTGTAGGATGATCAGTTTAATCATTCTACTACTAGAATTTTTATTGTAAAACTAGCCACCATCTATGTTCTACATATATAGAAGAAGTATAGGAGATTTGTGTAGGACTAGACTGGCAGTGAGGACAATAAACCCAGCTATCGTCTCTACTTTTGAGGCTCACTTTAAGAATTAGGCTGAAATCCCAATAGTTCATTTTTGCCCTTGCTTCCCTTGCCTTTGGCGTTGTTCCTAGGAAGATGTTGCTGTGGCTGAGGTCGAAGAGGTTGCTGCCTGTGTTCTCCTCAAGGATTTTGATGGATTCCTTTCACACATTGAGGTCCTTCATCCATTTTGAGTCTATTTTTGTGTGTGGTGTAAGGAAATGGTCCCATTTCATTTTTCTGCATGTGGCTGTCCAATTTTCCCAGCACCATTTATTGAAGAGGCTGTCTTTTTTCCATTGGACATTCTTTCCTGCTTTGTTGAAGATTAGTTGACTGTAGAGTTGAGGGTCTATTTCTGGGCTCTCTATTCTGTTCCATTGATCTATGTGTCTGTTTTTGTGCCAGTACCATGCTGTCTTGATGATGACAGCTTTGTAATAGAGCTTAAAGTCCGGAATTGTGATGCCACCAACGTTGGATTTCTTTTTCAATATCCCTTTGGCTATTTGAGGTCTTTTCTGGTTCCATATAAATTTTAGAATTATTTGAGCCCCACATCAGGCTTTCTGCTCTGCAGGGTGCCTGCTTCCTCCTCTCTCTCTGCTTGCCTCTCTGCCTACTTGTGATCTATGTCAGATAAATTTTAAAAAAAAATCCTTGTTCCATTTCTTTGAAAAAGATGGATGGTACTTTGATAGGAATTGCATTAAATGTGTAGATTGCTTTAGGTAGCATAGACATTTTCACAATATTTATTCTTCCAATCCAGGAGCTTGGAACATTTTTCCATTTCTTTGTGTCTTCTTCAATTTCTTTCATGAGTACTTTATAGTTTTCTGATTGGGTATTTACCCTAAAGATACAAACGTAGTGATCCAAAGGGGCACGTGCACCCGAATGTTTATAGCAGCAATGTCCACAATAGCCAAACTATGGAAAGAACCTAGATGTCCATCAACAGATGAATGGATCAAGAAGATGTGGTATATATACACAATGGAATACTATGCAGCCATCAAAAGAAATGAAATCTTGCCATTTGCGACAACATGGATGGAACTAGAGCGTATCATGCTTAGCGAAATAAGTCAAGCAGAGAAAGACAACTATCATATGATCTCCCCGATATGAGGAAGTGGTGATGCAACATGGGGGCTTAAGTGGGTATGAGAAGAATAAATGAAAGAAGATGGGATTGGGAGGGAGACAAACCATAAGTGACTCTTAATCTCACAAAAGAAACTGAGGGTTGCTGGGGGGAGGGGGTTTGGGAGAAGGGGGTGGGATTATGGACATTGGGGAGGGTATGTGCTTTGGTGAGTGCTGTGAAGTGTGTAAACCTGTTGATTCACAGACCTGTACCCCTGGGGATAAAAATATATGTTTATAAAAAATAAAAAATTAAAAAAAAAAGAATTAGGCTGAAAATCGTGGATCCTTAATCCATTTCTTTTCCCCGTTCCTCTGATATTTTGCAAGAATTTAGCTGGTAGAGCTAGTTAGCCTGATGGGATAACCTCTATTTCCTCAGATTTAAGGTCTTCTGTAATGTTCTCTTTATTGGATTGAAGTTTTTTTATGCACTAACATTTTTGGATATGGAAGTACTCTGATGTGCCCCCTTGATCCTCTGGATTTGGGGCATAGCTCTAGCTTGTATTCCTGAGTACTGGACATTCCTCCATTCTTGGACATTATTCACAACCAGTCTACCACTAAATGGAAGATAAGCTATGCTTTTGTACATTCAGAGCTTATTTGTAAGCAGGCTTGGAGTAATTCTGGCAACAAGTTCATCCTAGACTTGTAATGTCAAATCCCTCCCTTATCCACATCTAGGTTTATCCACATCTAGGTTTATCCACATCTAGGTTTAAGTATTCCACACATGTGATGGTGATTTGACCCTACCTCTAAAATATCCCCAATCTCTTTATTTTCCAGTGATCTTAGAGAATCACATTCCAGACAGGAATTTGCACAATTGTTCTTTATATAGCTGGTATTTACCCATAGAACCATCTTCATGTTTTTGGAGTAAACATAGCTATTGTGTGTTCAGTGAAATTCCATTTACATATCTTGCACATGTTGACATAATACCTTTAGTTATGTGCAAGGTCTGGGACTATAGGCTTAACCATTCACTGCTTACATGACTTAGTTAAGTATTTAAGCTCTCTGAACCTCATTCCCCCTCTCCATCTGTAAGATATGGGCAATGACTATACTTCACAAGATGTTTTTAAAGTCAAATACTTTCATTTATGTAATTTCATAGCACAGTGCCTGGAATGTAGCAAATACTATGTAATTGATTACTCTTGTTAAGGATGAGCAGTTTGGCTTACCTTTGAAGAACAGTATGTTTTTTTCTTGGCAAGGTTAACATTGCATGACCTCATTTAATTAGAAAGGTCTTGTGAAGTATCTCATTTTTCATATATGGAAACTGAGGCACAAAGAGATTAAACAACTTCTTTGAGGACACAACTCTTCATATTAATGACAATGAGATAACATATCTTCTGTTGGATTAATGCAATTTCATTCCCCCTAATTTCTAAAACTTTCAAGAAATCCATGCAGACAGAGCACAACATAGTTAATACTTTACTCAGAAAAGAGAATCACAATCAGTCTTGTAGACTCATTCAGACTCACAGTTCACACAAAAATGCTTTTCAGCCTTTAATATATACAAGGGAACTTCAGGTAAGTAGCAGTCTGAATCTCCTTTTCCTAGTTAAGATATCTAAATAATTTCCTATACCCAAATACTTATACCTCTATCTTTTGGTATGTTAATACATCCAGATAAATCTCCAAATGTATCTTCATAGATATAATTATCTGCAAACACAGGTGACATACTTTCTGCTTTCCTACTTGGTTTACAAATCGAAGCATCAGGTGGAGATGCCTGGGTGGCTTAGTCAGTAAAGCATCTGTCTTTGGCTCTGGTCAAATGATCCCAGAGTGCTGGGATTGAATCCCACATTGGCCTCCTTGCTCAGCAGGGAGCCTGCTTCTCTCTCTTCCTGCCACTCTCCCTGCTCCGCTCACTTGCTTTCTCTGAGAAATAAATAAATAAAATCATTTTTAAAAAGTGCATCAGCTCAACTTGGAAATCACAGTTGTAATTTAACTTTTCAAATATTATTTTTTATTCTTAAATAAAAGAGAAATCTCATAAAAATCAGTTTCTAAATTACCTCATTATTAAATTTCATTAGGCTTTGCAACAGAATTTAATTTTTTTAAAATGCAGCTTAATGGGCATGCTCTGCCTGCAGATCTTTGGGAAATTAATGAGAACACAATATTACACAAACAGCTTAAACATTCAGTAAAGTCATCTGAGTGCAATGACAAATTGACCTACTTCTCTAATTGATTCATCTTTTTCCTGGTTCCCATGGAAATGACCAAAGGATTCTTAGAACCAAGAATGACTGAATTCACTTAAGAAATGTGGTTTATTAATAAATGGTGCTATTACAGTTGGTTAATCATTATTCAAATTAAAAAAAGCTGAATCCCTACCTCATACCATAAAATAATAAATTTCAGATAAACTTTATAATTAACTCGATAATAAAATTATAAATAAAAAAATATAACTAATTATATATTGATGTGGCCATCATTAACCTTTAAAAGAAAAGAATAAATCATAAAGAGAAATTGAAAAATAAATCAGCACATAAAATGCAAACCTCCTGTGAGCTAACAAAACACTATAATTAAATTTAAGTATAAAGAACATAAACCCACGCGCACAACTGTCTCTAAATATATGATGAAATTCAGTATAAGTTAAGGCAAAAAAAAAAAAAGTCCCCAACAAAACAAAGACAGATATATAAACCAAAGAAAGAAAAGAAATACTAGCTATCAGTAAGCATATGAAAAAAGTTTATCTTCATTAGTACCAAAGGAATGCGATGTAAAAAATATTGAGAAATATTTTCATCTATCATGATTTTAATTGGAATAAAGGCAACATAAAAATGGAACTACATTTTGTTATTATATTTAGTAAATGATAAAGACATGAACTAAAGTTATTAGTGATTTTAATTATTTTTTCTAATTCATTATTTTCAAAGAGTAAATATATTTGGACTTTGTTTTAGGCTTATTCCTAATTTTATAGGATTATTTTTTAAGTTTGTAAGTTAAGAAATTCCAGTTAGTTAACATAGAGGGTTATATTAGCTTGAGATGTACAATAGAGTGACTGAACACTTCTGTATACCTACCCCGTGCTCATCACAACATGTGTCTCCCTTAATCCCCATCACCTATTTCACCTGTTCCCTCACCCACCTGCCCTCTGGTAACCATTTGTTTATTCTCTATAATTAAGAGTCTGTTTTTTGCTTTCTCTCTCTCTCTCTCCTTTTCCTTTTCCCTTAGCTCATTTGTTTTGTTTCTTAAGTACCACGTATGAGTGAAATCATAGGGCATTTGTCATTGATTAACTTACTTTGCTTAACATACTCTCTAGCTCCATCTATGACATCGCAAATGGCAAGGTTTCATTCTTTTTTTTTTTTTTAAGACTTTATTTATTTATTTGCCAGAAAGAGACTCAGCAAGAGAGGGAATACAAACAGGAAAGTGGGAGAGGTAGAAGCAGGCTTCCCACCAACCAGGGAGCCAGATCTGAAGCTCCATCCCAGGACCCTGGGATCATGACCTCAGCTGAAGGCAGATGCTTAAAGACCGAGCCACCCAGATGCCCTGATTTCATTCTTTTTATGGCTGAGTAACATTATCCCCCTCACACACACACATACATTTCACTTCTTCTTTAACCATTCATCAATCAATGGACACTGGGCTGCTTCTATAATTTGACTATTATAAATAATGCTGCTATAAACATAGTGCGTGTATCCCTTCGAATTAGTGTTTTTGTATTCTTTGGGTAAATACCCAGTAATGAGATTCCTGGATCACAGGGTAGTTCTATTTTTAAATTTTGGAGGAACCTCCATACTGTTTTCCACAGTGGCTGCACCAATTTGCATTCCCACCAACAGTGCAGGAGTATTTCTTTTTCGCCACATATTTTTCAACAGCTATTGTTTCTTCTGTTGTTGATTTTAACCATTCTGACAAGTGTGAGGTAATATACCAAGGTAGTTTTAATTTGCATTGCCTTGATGGTAAGTAATGATGAACATCTTTTCATGTGTCTGAGGGCCATCTGAGTGTCTTTTTTTGAAAAATGTCTATTCATGTCTTCTATCCAATTTTTAATTGGATTATTTACTTTTGGGTGTTGGAGTTATATAAATTCTCTATATATCTTCATTACCAACTCTTTATTTATTTTTTTATATTTAAATTTTTTTTTAATTTTTTATTTTTTATAAACATATATTTTTATCCCCAGGGGTACAGGTCTGTGAATCAACAGGTTTACACACTTCACAGCACTCACCAAAGCACATACCCTCCCCAATGTCCATAATCCCACCCCCTTCTCCCAAACTCCCTCCCCCCAGCAACCCTCAGTTTGTTTTGTGAGATTAAGAGTCACTTATGGTTTGTCTCCTTACAACAACTCTCTTTATTTATTTTTTTAAAATATTTATTTATTTATTTATTTGACAGACAGAGATAAGTAGGCAGAGAGGGAGGCAGAGAGAGAGGGGGAAGCAGGCTCCCTGCTGAGCAGAGAGCCCGATGTGGGGCTCGATCCCAGGACCCTGGGATCATGACCTGAGCCGAAGGCAGAGGCTTTAACCCACTGAGCCACCCAGGCACCCCACCAACTCTTTATCAGATACATCATTTGCAAATATCTTCCCCCATTCCATAGGATGCCTTTTAGTTTTGTTGATTGCTTCACTGTGCAGAAGATTTCATTTGTATTTATTTTATTTATTTTGATGTAGCCCAATAGCTCAGTTTTGCTTTTATTTCCCTTGTATTAGGAGACATAACTAGAAAGGAAGTTGGTATGGACAAGAAGCTTCCACCTATCTTCTTCTCTAGGATTTTTATGGTTTCAGGTCTCACATTTAGGTCTTTAAATCATTTTGAGTTTATCTTTGTGTATGGTATAAGAAAGTGGTCCAGTTTCTTTCTTTGGCATGTTGCTGTCCAGTTTTCCCAACATCATTTGTTGAAGAAACTTTTTTCCCCCATTTTATGTTCTATGTTCATTTGTCAAAGGTCAATTGACCATATAATTGCGGGTTTATTTCTGGGTTTCAAGGGCTGTTCAATAGACACAAATCAGTCAAGGTGATACATCAAATCACTAAGAGAAAGGATAAAAACTGTATGATGATTTCAATAGATGCAGAAAAATTATGTGATAAAGTACAACATCCATTCATGGTAAAAACCTCAACAAAGTAGGTTTAGAGGAAACACACCTCAGCATAATGAAGGCACATATGAAAATCTTATAGCTAACATCATCCTCAATAGGGAAAAATGGAGAGATTTTCCTCTAAGGTCAGGAACAAGACAAGGACGTTCACTCTCACCACTTTTATTCAACATAATACTAGAAGTCCCAGACACAGTCTCAGGCAACAAAAAGAAATAAAAGGCATCCAAATTGGTACGGGAGAAGTAAAACCTTCACTATTTGCAGATGACATGGTACTTTATATAGAAAACCTGAAAGACTCCACCAAAAAACTGCTAGAACTGATAAATAAAGTAAAGACAAAGGAAACAAAATCAACATGCAGAAACCTGTTGCATTTCTATACACGAGTAATGAAAAAGCAGAAAGAGAAATTAAGGTAACAACCCTATTTGTATTTGCAACAAAAATAAGATGCCTAGGTGATTTTAATTTTTAATACAAGTTTGTATTTTAAAATAATAGATATTTTAATTATCATAAAAAATACGTTAGTACACATTTTCACACACAAAGATAACACTGTTTTAGCTGAGTCCAAATGCATGTTTTCTTGGTAATCATGGGGATCATCAAGACTCCCTTCTATCCATCTCAAACTGACAATTTGATGACCCATTCTAAGCACAAACTCTGTGTTGGACACCCAGATAGAAAAATTTTTTTAAAAATTAAATTAATTATTTCTTTTCAGTGTAACAATATTCATTATTTTTGCACCACACCCAATGCTCCATGCAATCTGTGCCCTCCCTAATACCCACCCTCTGGTGCCCCCCGCCCCTTCAAAACCCTCAGGTTGTTTTTCAGAGTCCATAGTCTCTCATGGTTCACCTCCCCTTCCAATTTCCCTCAACTCCCTTCTCCTCCCTTGTCCAATCTACATGTATATGCTGATATTTTCTGTCATAAAATTTTGAAGCATTTAATATATCATGGGTCATTTGAGCATATTATCTAATTTAATACTTGAAACAGCCCTACTAACAAGGTCTTATAACAGCATCATGTAGAAGAGAGCAAGAAATGGAAAGTGCTTTGCCTAACTCAATCTTAGAAAGGGGTAGAGCCTAGTTTCAGGGCTCTAGCTATCTCTAGAGAAAATGGTTTTTATATGGCTTCCAAAAGCTTGCTTATGCCACCTGAGCCACTCTGGGATTATTTAGCTGTAGAACTTACATTTGACCACATGGTTTTCTATAAGACATATTAGCATAGGCTATATGAATTCAGAGTTAGCTCAAGCCACACTTCTGTCAGAAAACTCACATGGCCTCTGCATTTCTCTGTTGGTTTAAACCATCTGCCTCTCTGCTCATAGTGCATAGTGTCTCTGCCTCTATTCTAGCACATATGACAGAATCTTGTTCATCACTTATCTTCTTTTCCTATAAAATGATTATCACTTTGAGTATAAGACTTTATTTCATTGTCTTATTTATCATTAAACACTTAACATATATAAGATTATGAGATGTGTGGTAGTTAAATTGTTTATTTTTCTAAGAATCATTCTATAACATAGAAAGTTCAAAAAACTTTTGTCTAGAAGCCAGGGATATCTTAAAAAGGCAGAACAGATATGTGGGTAGATATTAAGCCAGGCCCTTAGATCTCTCTCTCTCTTTTGTTTAAACTTAAATTCTTTAGGTCTCAAAGGTTCTACAAATCAAATCAAAGGCATCATGCATAGAGGGAAGTCATACAGGGTATGTGTGCATACACAGGTTGGGAAAAACAGGTGATGAGAATGCTATAAGATGGAAACATTAACAAATTAATATATAAATAGTGAATATTTGCTGTATTAATGGAATATATGCTGTAAAAAATAGAGCAGAAAAAGAGGTTAGCATTTGTAAAAGGTGGAGGGGGGCTTGTTTATTTAGGGTTATTAGATTTTCTATTGGGTTTATTATTATGATGTGTATCAGGGAAAGCCCTACTGATACATTGGCACTGAGCAGAGCACAGAAAGAGAGAAAGAATAGTCACAGAGGTATCACACAGATATTCCACAATGAGGGTGTTTGCACCTAATATAGTTGAAAAGTCTTTTGTCTATTTAAGAAAAGGGACATTTCAGTGCTTCAAAGAGGCTTCTTGAAGTGAAAGGCTATTTTTGCTCACTTAATCAAAGCCTACATCCTTCCCAGGCTCTGTGCCAGTAACAAGACTTTATCCCCCTGTGCACCTGTGGTCTTAGTTGCTTATTTTGGCTCTGAGCTACATGCCACCATCTTTCTAGTATATCAGTCCAAAGCATCGTCTCTGGGAGGCCTTGTAGGGCAAGGGCCAGAGGACCTTCCCCGTAGGACAACCTGAGATTCTTGTCTGTACTCCAACTTCTGGCCTGAAGTTGGCCTGAACCAGATGGACTGCTTCTGAACTTTGCCTATGGAAGCAGCTTGCCAGAGTGGAAAAGTCATGAATTGTGGAGTCAGGCAGACATGGCATAGGATCCCATTTTCATCACTGTTCACATGGGATGTCAGACAGTGACTAAGCCCTGATTTTCTTCAGCTGACAATAATGACTATGATATTTACTTTAAGAGCTTCAGAACCATCTGGAGGACTGGTTAACATGCAGATTGCTTGACCCATTCCCCAGACCTTCTGATTAGTAGGTCTAAGTGTGGAGCCCAGTAATCTAGACTGTTAATCTACTAGAGTAGGTGGTTGCTGCTCAGGGTATCACACTTGGAAAATCACTGATAAGAGACTGTGATATTAAAATAGGAATTATACTTATTTTTATTATGTATAATTCATAGTTTTACAGACTTTATATAAGTAAAGTGCCTGTTAAAGTGACTTTCCTCCTGCAACCAGTTCCAGGCGGTGATGACTCAACATCCAAGTCTTTGACCTTAACTTGGGCCCTTTATCCAGTTTCCTTACAACTTTGCTAATGCTTATGGTTCAAAGGGACCAACCGATGCTAAATTGGGAGGTGGGCTCGTTATGTGAGCCTCTGTACTATTAACATGCTGGCTTCTGGGACTCTTGTTAATGCTATTATATCCTTTGGCCTTCAGTTGTCATTTGTTTTCCTTATAAGAGAGATGTTTTTATAAATAGACTTGACTCCTAGTGAAATTGCCTTTCCTAAAGGACAGCAAGCTACACACCTATGCACACTTATTTATTGTTTTCAAGCAGTTGGCATTATTTTATATTAAATTGCTAATTGTTATTAATTGCCTTGGCATTTCTGGGAAGAGCATTAATCTTGGCGGAGTCATTTTATATTTTGATAGACACATCATTTGCCTCCCATCAGAAGGAATTTCTTTCTCGAGGGCTATTTACAAATGTGTCATTTGTTGTAAATCACCACTTATGGGAGCAAAATCTAACATCTGGAGGAACACTAGTAAGGTCAAAGGTGCCAGGGCTAATTTTGTCATCCTTATATTTAGATCAATCATTCTTCCCATGCAGCACCACTAAAGAAAGAGTTTTTAGGAGGGAGTAAAATATCCCAGTGCTAGAGAATTAAATAGGCATCAATCTTATCAGTAATAATACCAATAATAATTGCTAAAAGCATTGGCTTTTAACCTATGTGCAGTAATATTATGAGTGCTTCACATGCACAATCTCTTATAATCTTGAAAGTATCTTAGTGAACTGGGTACTATTATTAGTCCCATTTTACAGATGAGGATATTAAGGTTTGAAGTAAATAACTGGCTCAGGATGGTTCAACTGTTAACTGAAAAGGCTGACACTTGAATCCAGATAAGCTTCATGACAAAATTTGATATCTTAACCACAAATAAAACATGGTCCCTGCCTTTGAAAAATAGTTTCAATAAAGGAGGGTATGGGCACATATGATAAAATACAAAGCTGGTTGTAAAATTGACATAGTATCCAAAAATAAGAAATAATTAAATTCAGAAAAGAAAGAATAATTGATTACATAAGAAAAATATGGGAAACCACTGGAATTTGAGCAGAAGAAGTTGAATGTAGTTTTTACAGCACATTTGTCATAATGCTATTTAGCCCTCACTTGCTATTTGCCATAGAAATGATACTGTGCCTTGATTTTTGTCTAAAAAATGTGCATGGGTGATATTTTATGGTATGTGGTAAGACTTCAACTATATCACAAAAATAGTGTTTAGAACAATGGCTAATATACCATGAGAGTTGTATAAATGGTGGCTATTATTTAAATAGGATTACAGTTGATAGAATAAATTTGATAGCAGTAAGAAAATTCAGGAGGGTGTAGCTTAATCAACATGATCAAGGAAAGACTACCATGCATGTTTAAGAAGGACTGCGCAGAGTACATAGAGCCTAAGGCACATTATGGTAGGTGGGAAGAGGTATGTGGAAAGAAAGAGGGTGACGAGTTTGGACAGAACATGTATGCCAAGTAGGAAAACTTGGATTTTATCCTACACTTATAAGTGAAGAGTCAAAGATTTCCTAGGAATAATATGGCATGATTAGAGCTGTACCTTCAGAAGGTGGGACCAAATGTAATGCATAGACTGATGCAGAGAAAGTCCAAGGAGTGCAATAAGTTAGTCTACAATACCAGTAACATGCAGTAGCAAGGAAACAGAGTCATCAATAAAATTGAAATGAAGACAGTGGTAGTAGCAGCAGAAAGCCTGGAGGAGGTGCTGGAGTATTTGGTGAATGACTGGATGTGAAAGACCGGTGACAGGAAAGAGTTAAATATGACTGAGGTATGGTATCTGATTACGTAACTTTGATTAGAGAAGGACATATTCTTTTTGAATGGAACATTTATGAATGCGCCCACATAGCTTCTTTAATGGCATAGTGATAACATTTTAAAATAACTTCTCTTGAAAGCTTATTATGTGCCAGTTCATCACACATTTTATCATATTTTCTTCTTACAAAACCCCGACAAAGGTAGTATTACTCTTCTCATCTTAGATATTAGAAAACTGAGTGGTACAATAATTGCCTCAAGAAGACACAATAGCAAAGTCTGAGTGCAGTCTAGAATTATTTGATTTTAGAGCACAAGGCTTTTTCTATTACTCCATTGCACATGCCAAAGAATAAAGTGTAGAATTTTGTGGGTAAGTGATTCCCCAGAAGTCTGAGTGAATGTGTCGAAAAGGTAATCCTAAGGCCAAAAAAAAGGTGAACTATTATATTTTAGGTCTTTCAGGTTAGAGTTAGTTTTGAGGAACTTAAGTTCCTCAAAAGCATAATTAACATAATTATAAGAATAACTCCTATATTGTTGTAACATTTTATAATTAAAAAGATTGCTTATATTATAATATCACTGCATTCTTATAATTGTTCTGTAAGGTAAACAAGTAAGGTGCTATTATTGACATTTTGTAGGTGATGACAATGGGGCTTGTAAACTGATGACAAATGACATCCAAGGTAATGTGTTTAGAAAGTGGTAATGCTGGATCCAGACACCAGTCTCCACTCCACTCCGTGTTATTTCCTGTACTTTAGTTTTAAGTAAAAGACGGTAACTTATGCTGCCATGAAAAATTGGCTATAAAAGATAGAATTAAAGTCAGAAAGCGTTGATATTTTTGTAAATAACATTTTAACAGTAGCTTGAAGGAGAGGGTGTAGTTTGAGATATTTTCCCTTTCTATAATGCAGTAGTCAGACTCTCAAACAAAACGTTTTGGTACCATGTACCATTGTTCACTCCCCTTATATAGCACATAGTTTGGGAAGATTTCTGCTCCAAATCAAGATAGTGTAATAAGATTGTATTTATATTTCTGCTTGAAACAACCAAAACATTTGCAAAGCACAGGGATTACACAAAGAAGGACAGTGATATCTGAGAAACAGAAACAAGGGACGTGAGCCCTATGATTGTCCCGGGGTAATGGCTTGAGACAATTTTTAGGCTGCAGAATAGGGAAAGATAACTCAGGTATAGTCTGGAAGAGCCCCTGAGTTGAGGAGATGGAAATGGGAGTGTAACTTCAGAAAACAGAGAAAAAAGAGGAGAAAGCTGCACAGAGAGAGAAATCTACATATCTCAGAAGGTAACACTTGAGAATTCAGTTGAGTACTGATTAGTGCATAAATTGAGAGAAAAATACATGAAGCTGAGGTAAATCATCCAAAGGATTAATAAAAGCAGTATCTGGCATTAACAGAGGCCAGAAATAATGCCAGGTCCCACCAGATTCATTTAGCATTGGGTAAAGTATGCAAAAAGTTTTGGCTCAGTTAAAGGGAATAATTAGCCATAGTTACCACTGTTCCAGTTCTACCTAAAAAACTAACAGCAAGATGTAAAAGGATAAAACTATTTACAAGTTAATCAACTATATTCCAAAACAAAGCTCAAGAATATTTATGTGAATATAAAAAATACCAAATACCATAAACATAAAATGTTTGATACTCAATTAAACATCACCAGTTAAACAGAGACAGGTTGTATTTTTCCTTATAAGTTAACTAAATCAATCATAACAGGCACAACTATTAGAATTAAGAGCCAAGGGTATTCAAAGTTATTTATAATTATATTTCATACATTTGAAAAGTGAGGAGACATGAAAGATTAAAATGATCAACATTGATTTCCAGTGATAAAATTACTGTCTGAGATATAAAATTCTATATATAAGAATAACAGCATATTAAATATTGCAGACAAAAAGATAAGTGAACTTAAGACAAAGCAATAAAGCTATTCAAAATACAACACAGAGAAAAGGAAATAATGGAACCAAATGAGCAGGGTATTGCTTAGTTGTAGGACAATATCAAGTAGCTTAATGTATGTGTAAATATGTAATTACAGTTCCTGAAGGGAGTGTGAAGAAATATTTGAAGATATTGTGGATTTCTTTTTATCTAAAGTTTTTAAATGACAAATACCTGTCTAAACAGAAATAATAACAAGACACTGTGAGGTTTATAAAATATGTAAAAAGTAAAATGTTTAACAATAAAACAAAAGTCAAGAGGTTAGAAGTCAAAGATTGTGGTTGTAAGCCTCTTATACTCTGTATGAAGGGGTATAATTTCACTTGAATGTAGACTGTGATAAGCTCAAGATGTATAATAAAAACTCTAAAGCGACCATTAAATAATTAAACAATTAAAGCTAATAAGCCAATATTCTAATGTTAAGGCACTGATCAAAATGCACCAATCAAGAACTGATAGAATTGCAAAGCAATATACAAAATGCAGTTTTAGACAGAAATTTAAATAACTCTTCCTCAAAAAACTGATTGAAAATCATTAAGGATATTAAAGATTGGGGGATACCTGAGTGGCTCAGTCATTAAGTGACTGCCTTAGTCTCAGATCATGATTCCAGGCCTCTGGGATCAGTCCTGAATATCACTCCCTGTTCAGCCAGAAGCCTGCTTCTCCCTCTCTCACTCCCCCTGCTTGTATTTCCTCTCTCACTGTGTTGCTCTCTGTAAAATAAATAAATAAAATCTTAAAAAAAAAAAAAGGATATTAAAGATGGGAACACTATCAATCAACTTACATAATTAACTTTTAGAGAATATAACATTTAATGAAAACAGAAAACACATTCTTTTAGGTGGATGGAAGCAATGGAGAATATTTACCAAAATATATCACATCCCAGGCCATAAAGCTGTCTTAATAAATTTGAAATGATTCATCTCAGAAAAATCATGTTATCTGGTCATAATGGATTAAATTAGTACTCAATAATATATAGATCTTAGAAAAATATTTTAGTATTTGGATACTAAATGATGCTTGTTTAAATAACCCATGGTTAAAAAAAGAAATACAAAATAGGGAAGTGTTTAAAACTAAATAAAAATTAAAACATTTACATCATAATTTTTGGGAGGTGCTAAGCTGCTACTTAGAACAGTACACATATCAAATAGAAGGAAAGATTTCAAAGAAAGGAACTCAGACACTAGAAACAAGTAAAGAAGACCAATTTAACCCAAAGTAAGTAGTGGAGAACAAAAAAGAAAGATCAGAGCAGAAACCAATGAAATAGAAAACAGAAAACATTAATTAAATCCAAAGTTTCTTTTTTCAGGAAATCTATAAAATTGTTTAAATTCTAGTCAGACTAATAAAGAAAAGAGGGAAAACAAATTACTAAAATCAGGAAAGACAATACATTTGAAGATATATATAGACACATATAAAATAAGGGAAATTATAACTTTTTTTAAAAAAGATTTTATTTATTTATTTAACAGAGAGATCACAAGTAGACAGAGAGGCAGGCAGAGAGAAAGAGGAGAAAGCAGGCTCCCCGCTGGGCAGAGAGCCCGACTGGATCCTAGGACTCTGGGATCATAACCTGAGCCCAAGGCAGAGACCTTAACTCACTGAGCCACCCAGGTGCCCTGGGAAATTATAACTTTTTACCAATAATTTAAATAACCTTGGTGAAATAGACAAATTCTGTGAAATATACAACCTCAAGAAGTATGCAACATAAAAAGTCCAACATCCATTAAGGAAATGGAATTTATAATTAAAATCCCTCCTACAAAGAGAACTCCAAAACCAGATAGCCTCACTGATGAATTCTACCAAAGATTTAAGAATCACATTATACTGTCTACATAAATTTTACAGAAAGTTGAAAATAAGTAAAGTCTTCTCAAAACATTCTGTGACACCTCTATTGTTCCATTACTAAAATCAGACAAAGACTTTTTAATATAGGAAAACTATAGATTCTGAACAAAACATTAGCAGATTGATTCTAACACTGCATGAAAAATGTTGTTACACCATGACGGAGCAGTTTTTGTTTCTGGAATTCAGGGTTAGTTTAACCAACTAATAGAATTTATAATATTAGTAATACAAAAGGAATAAACATATATTCAACAAAATAGATGCAGAAAAATAATGTGACAGGTTACATCTATTACTGTTAAAACTCTTGCCTTCACAAGGCAATAAATTCACCTTCAAAAACTTATAGCTGTCAATATACTTAATGAAGAAAAACTGAATGCTTCTGCCCCAAGATCAGCTGCAAGACAACCATTTCTATTCAACATTTTACTGGAAGTGCTAACCATCATAATAAGAATATTTTTTTAAAAGGCATCCAAATTGAAGAGAAAGAAGTAAAAACTGTCTTTATTTACAGATAATATGACTGTCTATGTAGAAAATCTTATGTAATCTACAAAAATCTGCTAGACTTATAAGTGAGTTTAGCAAAGTTGCAGAACACAAAAGCAGTATGAAAAACTTAGGTATAATCTATATATAGTAGCAAAAAAAATCAGAAGATGAAAATAAATAAAATAGCATTTGTAATAACATTGAAAATATGAAATGATAAAGATAACTGTGATACAATTTATAAAAGACCTGTGTGCCGAACTTTATAAAACTTTGCTTAGAGAAGCTGAATAAGGTATGTTAAAGAGACCCATATTATTTTCACAGTTTTAAAGAATCAATATTGTTAAGATGTCAATCTTCCTCCAAAGTGACATAAATATTCTATGCTAACCCAATCAAAATTTTATTTTTTAGAAATATATAAAACAATTATAAAATTCATGTGAAAATTAAGTCTTATAATATTCAACATTTTAAAAGAACTAGCATTGGGGCACCTATCTGGCTCAGTTGGTTAAGTATCTACCTTCAGCTCAGTCATGATTTCAGGGTCCTGGGATCTAAACAGAGAGCCTGTTTCTCCTTCTCTCACTGATTCTCCCCTCCTCCCACTCGTGCTCTCTTTCTCACATTCAAATAAAAAAATAAAATCTTAAAAAAAAAAACATAAGAACTAGTATTACCTTATCTCAATATGTATTATTAAAATGAGAAGTAATAGTCAAAACAATATAGTACTTGTGTAAAGATAGACACATAAAACAAAAGAGAGTCCATAAATGGACCCTCATCTATCTGGATAACTTAATAACTTGATAATTTTTTAAAAAAACTTATTTATTTATTTCAGAGAAAAGTGTGTGTGTGCGAATGTCAGGGAGTGGCAGTGGGAGAAGGAAAGAGAATCTCGAGCAGATGGCTCACTGAGCATGGAGCCTGACATGGAGCTCAGTCCCATGACCCCAAGATCATGTCCTGAGCTGAAACCAAGAGTCCAACTCTAAACTGCCTGAACCATTCAGTGCTCCAGGATAACTTATTTTTTGAGGAAGCTTTTGGCAAAGGTGATACATTCATCACACCGATCGTAATGAAAATTTTTGGTGTCTAATAGATCAAATTATACATGAATGATGCACAACCTACTTTATGTCAATTGCACCTAATAAAATTGTTAAAAGTACATCCCCTTGGAACATAAGGAGCTAATATATGTGTTAGTTTCATTTTTGCACCTTTACTTTTTCCATTGCTTCTCCCTCCATGCCTCCTTCCTTAGCTGCTTCTCTTCAATCCTTCACCATCCACATATTTCTTCCTTCCTCCCTCAAACTTATTTTCTTAATTCCATAATATAATGTGAAAAGTTGGGGAAAAGTCAAAATTTCATTTGATTCCTGCCTGTCATCACTGCAGGTGGTTGTAGCCAGAGCCAGCATGACCACATGGGATGAGCACAGGCTTTGGGGTTAGACAGCAAGAAGTTCAAGTCCATGCTTTGTCTTTCAACCTGTGTAATCTGAGGAAAGTCACTCTCAATTTACCTCAGTTTCCTCATTTGAAAAACAAGAATAATTATAGCTATTCTGTCTAAGGATAATATATGGATTAAATTTAGATAATGTGATTTGAAGTAAGGCCTTTTATCTCCTTGAGTTTTAATTTCCTAATCTGAAAAAAAAAAATAAGGAAAATTGTAGCTATTCTCCTAAGGAAAATATAGGGATTAAATTTGGACAATGCATGCTAACATTTCTGGTCCTTACTTCTAAACATAATTTTTCTTCCTTTTTTTTTTAGGAGTCTCCCTGTTGCCTGCCTCCAAGAAGATAATACACTAATGTTTTCCTTTGTGCAAAAGGTAGAATTATACCTCTAATAATGTTAGAGTTAAAATACATCATAGAGATAATTTCATTTCAAAGCCTGTATTTCCATAATTGTAGATGAAATATAAAAACTCCAAAAGAAAACTGGATAATTCAAGCCTTCTGAGAAATTGGTGAGTCTAATTTGCTGTTCTTTGCACCATGAACTGTATAATATTGAGTAGAAACCTCCCTATGCTTCCAAAAGTTCAACTGTCCTGATTCTCCAGGAAAGCTGGTGATCACTAATTGTAGACTCACTTCATCATTGCTTGCCTTGAGAAGCCAATTCTGTCTCCCCTGCTGCTCTTTTCCAGTCTGACTGCTCCAAGTAATGAGGTCTAACTGGAAGCCCCAAGTTTTCCTTCAGTCATTGTAACTTTTTATTTATGCCTTTGCCTGAGCTGCCTTCTGTCAATGGAAATCAAATTGAGAGCCATTGTTTCCAAGAAGCCCAGCCAAGCTCTGCATTTTTAACAATATCATTTCGCCAGACATTGAACATATCTCTGGTTGGGCTGATAAATTGTCAGAATAGAGTTGAAATATGTCACTAGCTGATAAAACCAGCTGGGGCAATTACAAAGGGAGAACAGTGAGTCTGTTTGCTGGTGGGTCTCTAGAAGGGAAGGCATTGGTCTCCTTTCTCTTTAAGGTAGGTATGTACAACCCACTAGGGCCTCTCCCCAGTCAGAGCCATCCAGGTATCTTCAGCTCTGCACAGCTCAAAGGAAGCACATTATCTTCCCCTCCAAGCTTGTTTTCCTAGGACGTTTTATCACCACTACCTCAAGTCCTGGAACAGGGAAAGGAAAGATACTAAAATCTTACTGGGCAAGTGTGAGGGGGAGAAACAATGGGAGGGAAAAGTTAAAAGCAAAGTGTTTTCTCTACATTAAGACTGGCCTAGGGACTTGACTATTAAGACCTTCTTTACCCATCAAATAGTCCTTTGAGATATCATTCTCTCTATTCCACAGAGAAGGAAACTGAGGCTTACAGAACTTTGGTGGTCACTGTAGGTGCAGACCAGGTAAAATGACAAAATAATTGCCTAACATCTCATGAATGACAGTATAAATATATATCTACTGCAAATATATACTTATTAAATGTACAGTAAGAAAAAATTAAATACCATGAAGGACAAAATATGAGCAATAAAGCCATTCTATATTTTTATTATTCTTTCTGGATATGATCATTGTAAAATATTTAACACATTACCAACTTGACTAACTGACTTTTACCAACTTATTTCTCCACCAATTCTATTTAAGAATTTTCACATCCTGGTGTGCCTGGGTGGCTCTGTCGATTAAGCAGCTGCCTTTGGCTCAGGTCATGATCCCAGGGTCCTGGGATCGAGCCCCGCATAGGCTCCTGCTCAGTGAAGAGCCTGCTTCTCCCTCTCCTTTTGCCTGCCGCTCTGCCTACTTGTGCTCTCTCTCTCTGTGTCAAATAAATAAATAAAATATTTAAAAAAGAGAATTT
Organism: Mustela nigripes; assembly: GCF_022355385.1. Classification (NCBI taxonomy): domain Eukaryota; kingdom Metazoa; phylum Chordata; class Mammalia; order Carnivora; family Mustelidae; genus Mustela; species Mustela nigripes. Next base: position 57,171,337 of record NC_081557.1, read on the forward strand.
TCATATCCCTTCACCCTCCTCAGCTTTAGGTTTCTAGTTACTTAAAAACATCAAAACAACAGTATATAAAAATGAGCACAGGGCCTAGGAGGGCAAACTATAATGCATAATTCATAATGAAAATCCCTACTAACTAAAATAACTAACATTTGTGTAGTATTTTACAGGTAATCAAGCCTATCCTTCTAGATGACATCATTCATGGTTATAAAAAAAAAAAAAAAGGAAGAATATGTTTAGGTTTTTTTTCATAGCTAAAACTGAAGCATGAAAAAGGGAAAAGTGCTTTGCTTTGTGACACAGCTACTAACCCTTACTCTAAAAAAAATGGGAATAGAGGCTTAGAGATATTAAACAATCTTAGTTGCTCGACTGATTGGTGTTGGAGATGAGACACTGATGTGGCTTTGCCTGTATCTACCTACATCCTTTCTGTTAAAATAATTTGCCTCTCTCTTATCCACCACTCTTATTCATTAGGCTTTCTAAGGAAACATGGGTTACATTTAATTTGGATTCTTTTCATCATAATTATCAATAATAATCAACATTTGTGATAAGGATATAGTAAAGATGCAGAAATGGCCACAGATTATCCCTCACCTGACCTTTGGATACGTGCTCTCACAGGGGCACTGGGGTGGCCTTGTGACCTGCTTTGTCCAGTGGCACATTAGTAAAGTGAGCAAACAGAGGCTTAATAAGCACTCACGTGTGGACCTGCTGTTGTTGGGGCTCCTGCCACTGCCACAATGTGAACAAGATGCCTAACCTGGTGAATTAGGAAACGAGACATGTTCCAGGAACCTCTTTCATCCTGGCTGAGTGTCTCAATGTCAGACTTAAGTGAGGTCACTTTTTTTTTTTTTTCAAAGATTTTATTTATTTATTTGACAGAGAGAAATCACAAGTAGATGGAGAGGCAGACAGAGAGAGAGGGAAGCACGCGCCCTGCTGAGCAGAGAGCCCGATGCGGGACTCGATCCCAGGACCCTGAGATCATGACCTGAGCCGAAAGCAGTGGCTTAACCCAGAAGTGCCCCCATAAGTGAGGTCACTCTTGATCGTCTAGCCATCAGCTAACTGCCAGCTAATTTGAAATGAATGAGCAAGCCAAGAAGAGATCTGCAAAGTCAGACCAGAGAACTGCCCACGTGCCTCACAGATCATGAGCTGTTTAAGTTGGGTTGTTTTAAGCCACTAAATTTCAGTGTGTTTGTTACAAATAAAAAGTCGACCAATACAAAGTTCTCTACTTACATTCCAGCAGATATTAACTACTAAAACGCAGCTGCATTCTGAAGTCTTCTCAGACTTGAAGCACAAACTAAATGGGCCTAACAGTCACCTCCCTCTTAAAGATTCTTCTTCAGTTTCCTCAAACAGAATACAAAGTTGCTGATTCGAGCCCTCACATATTTTCAATTTCATAGTATCCTGGACTACTCCACACTGAGTTAAATTGTACCATGGTGCCCTTTGTGGTTCATTTTGCAGTTGTTTGCGGTTCATTTTGCAGTTGTATGGTATGTTTCTTTCCCTTTGTATATCGCCTTAAAGCCTTCGACTTCAAAGTGGACTATAAATGATATGTGTTCATTCAGTTATATGGAGTAATAGTTCTTTCTTTACGTATCATGTGAAAAAATATTAACAAATTATGTGGGGTTTTTTTGAGATGTTGTCTCCAAAGTTTGCATTTTTGGGGTTGCCTAGGTGGCTCAGTCGGTTGGGTATCTGCCTTCGGCTCAGATCATGATCCCAGAGACCTGGGATTGGTCCTGCATCAGGCTCCCTGCTCAGTGGGGAGCCTGTTTCTCCTGCCTGCTCTGCCCACCACTGCCCCTGCTTGTGCTCTCTCTTTCTCTCTGACAAAATCTTCCCCCCAAAAGTTTGTATTTTCAGTCCATCATCTATTCATTTGCAGGGGATTGAGAGCAATTAAGCAATTAAGAAGTCAACTCTTGGGAAAGTTGCTATTAAACTTTCCTATTTAGGTAACTCAATAGAACTTGCTCCAGGATGAGTTCTAGCACTTATTTTATTTATGTTTTCCTCGGCCACATAGGGCAGGCTTACTGGTACATTCTGTATCAACGTTCAACTCCAAACCAGGATCTTCACTTTCAAAGCTCTGAAAATTTACCAAGAAACAGGTGGTTGGCAGCATAGCACTGTGGCTAAGAGTGTAAGGTTTTTTCAGTATGTCTCAGATCAAACTAGCACCCCCCACCAACCTGGAGATTTACTTACTATCTGTAAGTACCTCACAGCATTGTTCTGAGTGTGACATAAGGCTATGATTTAAGTTACTTAATATATACTTGGTATAGAGTAAATTTTCATGAAACATTGTTGTATTCTTTAATTTACTCTAGTTGAAGATGGTGAAAGAAAATAAATAAGTGAAAATGATACTCTGAAACCCTCATTCACCAACCATCACAATTCCCTTTGGTCCCACCTATTGAACAAAGCTCCAGTTTTACCTCAGATTTTAGTCTTGTAATCTTTCCAATATACAGCCTTTAATGCGGACTGGTCATTATAGGGTTGGGATTAATATTATAGGTTCTTAAGTCAGGCCAATAGGTTTTAAATATTGACTCAAGAATTTACTCATTATACAACTCTGGTAAAAACTAAATATTTGTAACACTTTTTTTTTTTAATCCATAAAATGGAGGTAGTGATAGTATGTTCTTCATGCAATTGTTTGAAAATTAAATAAAAATATAAATGTAACATGCTAAAATTTAGGGTTTGACACATAGTAAACACTGATAAGTTGCTACGAGTATAATTACAACCAGGTTACTACTGTGTGCCACTGACAAAATCACCCTAAATATATACTAGAACTACTACAAAGCTACACCTTCCAAATTCAGCTGGATTGAATGATTCTTCTAATTTTACTTAACTCTCTAATTATACGAAGATTAATCCAAATAGCATCATGAAGAGATATGGATTTAGTCAGATCCATATAGAGTCACATCCAAGCTCTCTCATTTGCTGGATGTGTAAATCTGACCAATCTCCTTGTGTCTTAGTTTATTCACCTGTAAAACCGAGTTATAAAATACAACTCCTAGAATTAACATTAGGGAATAAATGAAAAAGCATATATAAATTGTCTGGCATAGATACTCTCAACTAAAATGGTGTACTCAATTTGAATTACATCATTTGGATACTCAACAATTAAATAAAACGGTAGAAAACTGATAAAGTTTCATTTTAATAGGGAGACTCTTCACAAATTTGTGGGAAATAGTTTCCTATTAATGGGAATCAAATTGGTAGTATTAGTGACTATTGTCATAGTAACCATACCTTAGCAACAAAGAAGAAAGATGAGCATACCTGCTGTGCCATCGTGATGCTGCTACATTTACATTTTCATCCAATGATATATCAAGCTCGCCACTTACTGGCTATATCAAAGCATTGGTTGGCATTAAGACAATACTATTTATTAGTCATACTGAATTGTCTATTGATTACAACACTCTAGTTGCCCTGAATTTATTTTAGTAAAAGCTCTGCTATAATACTAGAGTGCTCAACAGCTCCTTTCCAGAAAAAAACCAAATGTTCTATATCACATTAGAGTGCTGACCTCTGGGATCAGTAGCATCTTCTTTAGATGTAAATCCCATAGTAGCAAAGGCCAAAAGTAACTATAAAGACTATGAGATCTTTTGATCAGCAAAGGAAGAAGAGGATGTTACTATCTAAAGATTATAAAGAGACATAAGAGACACATGGTTCCTGCTTGGAATATATCCATTTTCATCTGTGCCAATATTAGTTACATGAACTCTAGTACCATACAGAGTCTTTGATCTTAACTATTCATTTCTTCACTCTGTCCAGAATCTACTGTTCTGTAGAATCTTAGGTGGACTTTTATTAAACAGTGACTGAGAAACATATTTAAATTTCAATTTTACCATTCTTTAAAATATCAATAATCAAGGAACTAGGAGAAATATATTTTCAATTATGAAAAGGATGTGCCATTATGAAGACTCAAATATACACACAAATATAATAGCTAATATTTATTGAGCATGCTCATATGAAAAGTACTCTTCCCAGTATCTCAAGAATTAGTTTGTTAATCCTCCCAAAAACATTATGAGATGGGTACTAATTATTTCCATTTTATAGAAAACTAGTATATAACAATTCTCACTTTGTAGCAAACAAACCAAAAGATCAAAAAATTGGGTAACTTGTTCAGAGCCAGACACCTAGTAAAATAATGAAAATGGTGGCCTGATCACAGCACAGAACTCACATATTTCTTGATAGTCAGTGAAGTATATAATATAGAACCCAGAACACAGGAGATACTCAGTGAGCAGCCCTCCTCCACTGATTCACTGCCTAATGATCCACTGTTGACTACCACTGGTCACACAAAAGCATTTGATTTTCAACCTGGAAAAAGCCCAGGGAACATCTAACTCTACCTTTTTATTTTACTGAGATGAAGCAACTGAAACACCAATAACTGTGGTTTGTTCAAAGTCACAACATTAGGCAGCAGAATTATAACCCAAATTCTGGTTTCCAGACCTCCAGACTATATTGTCATTATATGATACCCCACAGCTATTCTCAATCATACAATTTGATTTCTCATGTAAATTATCAGCAAAATTCATGATCCCCAAAGGAAGATAAAATATCAGCTTTCTTATTTTCAGCATATATTTATCCTCACAAAAGCATCAAATAGTAAATCTCAACTGCCAAGTACATTGGTTTGAGTGGTGCCAATTTCAGTCTGAATCAAATTCTAATAGCATTATTTGCAGTCCAAGAAAGTGAATCATATGGAAGGGAATGACCACTGTATCCTTAACTACCACACAGCCTCCAAGTACCCCTGCATGACAGCCTTCAGAGCATACCCTGAATTCAATTTCTCCATCATTAGAGAGCAAATTGATCACAAATGGCATTATATGGTTCCTTACTACACTGTTTTTATTTTTTCTGTTGTTGTTTTTGTTTTCATTTTAATTTGACAGGAGGTTTTATTCCTTCTCTCATTCTGTGTCTTCAAGATCTTCACCTTCTGTGCTCCCAGTGCACAAGTGAAATTCCCCCACAATCTTTATTTGCCCTCCCTCCTAGGATAACAATAAATTGTCCATCTGTGTTGAAAAAAATAATATATTGTTGTGCAGATTGAGTATAAAAATGTTTCTAAGCAAGTTTCAAATAAGTCTTGGTGATTTCATTAAATCTTTTTAATAGCTGTCCCTGTCAAGCCAAACCCCATGTTCTCAGAGAAAATGACTTGCAGTATTTCTTTGAAATAAATATTTGATTTTTTTTTTCAGGAAACAGCCTAAAGCTAAAATGATAGACAATTAGTTTTCTTAAGACCAAATTAATTAAAACTCACTGGCTAAGATTCTCTGTGTAGTATTTAATAGATGTTAATATTTTAACACTGAACAAAAAATCTAACTTTGAAGATTTGTTCTTCAAATTATTGGACTCATAAGAGAATTCTGTGTTTCCTGGCTCAGGAGTAATTTTAAAAGTCACAAATCCCGAAAGAAGTGACAGTCTGGAGTTGGAACCCAGCTGCTCTGTGATGGTAATCAGAATCTGCTAATAAAATTGTCAGTAATCTATAGATATCTGGATGTCTAAGAATGTTGATGGATTACTCATTGTTTTCCAATGATGAGTACATCTAATCAATAGATGAATTTCTTTTCTAGGTTTTAGTGCATGAAATATTTTTGATATATGCTTACAAAAATATTATCAATAATTCACCCAAATGAGGTGACATGATATGTGCCAGGCTGGTTTTGCCCAGTGGATATTTTTAGACTAACATGTGAACATAAATCCAAAGATAAGATATGATCACTGGAAAAAAATTTAAAAATTCACTCTAAGAATTTCTGACTCTCCTACCATGAGGATACAAAGGATCTTTTTCCCCCCCAAATGCAAGCAGAATCACTGAATTAATGTATGCAAAAGATGGGGAAAATGAGAAAATAAAGAAAAAAATAGAAGTTAAGGTAGAGATGGTTGAGTATAGATCAGTTAAAAAAAATGTACTTGACATTTATTTCATGTCAGGCATAATACTCAGTGCTAGAGGGCAAAAGTCATGTGAATAATTAATTACAAACCAGTGTGAAAAGTACTACAATAGAAAAAAATGTATAAAAAGTGCTGAGGAAACATATAAAGAAAGAACTCACTCTGCCATGATAGGGCTCATGAGAACAGGTGATATTTTAGCTCCTCTTTAAAAGCATATTTTGATTTTTAGTAAAGTCCCCCAGTTACCATCCTTACTTTGAAGTCCTATTTCCTAGAGGCTTTTAAACCTTTCAACTGTTTCCTTTCTCACTGACTTCACTGATCTAAATTCTGTTAATACTCTTTTTTTCTATTTTAGATTTTTGACATTATCAATTGAAAGCTTCCTGTTAACACTTCTTTTCCTATTTTATTTTTCCCAATACAATTAAACCACATTTTTGTGATTCTGTAAATGTCTGAAAGATACTGATGAACCAAGCTGAAACTATGTTTATGTTTCTCTTGTTCCTTTTTTGGTTCACTTTCCATCAACGGACATTATTCTAGATTATATGTTTCTTCTTTTGTTTGTTTTGCATTTATCAAATCATTGTCAAATTCTTTGATAGACACCATAAGAACTATAAAACATCTATTAATATTATTTCTAAATGATCAAATTCTTCAGATACACTATCAGTTAATTTTTTGCTTATTCTTTTTATTGGGCTGTGTTTTCTATTTATTGTTGCCTGGAGACAGCTCTTCCAGAATTCTCCATCCTCATGCCCCAGTGTGGGCCTCCTGCTCTGTGGGCCAATCATATTGCCACCTTCCTGTCTCTTCGTTTTCATGCTAGGACTTTTTTGCTCTGTTTTTTAATACCAGTTCCCATGTGCAGTGGAGATTTGTGATTTTATTTCGTGTCCAGTGACTAGCCACTTCCTATGAGCCAGATTCCCACTAAAGAAGCTGAAGGTGCCAGGTAAAATATTGTTCTTACAACAAGAATATGATGGCTCATCTAGTTTTCATGAATCAGATCCATCTATTCTGGACTTTGAATTAGAAGCTGTTGGCACAAACAAATAGAAATCAAGCAGCTCAATCCATTGTGGCAATAGTAGTAGTGGTAGCAGTCTGTTGCTGATGGTGCTGGCAGTACATTCTGAGAGTTTATGCCCAACTGGCAGTGGCATCTGTGCCTTCACAGCTTAGAGGACTGATCACAGGTATTAGTTTTGGCTTATGCTTACCTTTCTGGAACCTCTATTAGTATAATAGTAGATCATCTAATTTTTCTTACTCTTTCTATTTCTTATTCCTTCTATTCCACCTTTTAATTGCCTTTTTTAATGGTGATGGGACCAGTGTTTCTTCCCTTGGAGAAAGGGTTTCAAATTTCAACCCTCTTACGATTCCTTTCTTAAACTTCATCATTTATATTTTTATTTTCAAACAATGCTTTATTTGTCTCCAGTTGTTCTGTTATTACTTTGGTATTGATACCATATTATTATTGGTTTATAGATCTTTCCTTAACTCTCTAACCATGTTATTTATAGAATTTTTCGTTAACAATTATTTGGTCCCACTTACATTATTTTTATTTCCTCTGAGTGCCTGTTCTTTATGATTTCTTCCTCTTCCAACGTGGAAACTTTCTTTTATATGGGCTTATTTTGTGTACTCCTTCAGAATTGGTAAAGAGCTGCTGAGGGGTATCTGGGTGGCTCAATTGGTTAAGTGGCTAACCCTTGATTTTGGCTCAAATCGTGATTTCAGGGTCATGAGACTGAGTTCTGTATTAGACTCTAATCAGTTGTGAAACCTGCTTGGGATTCTCTCTCTCCTTCTGCTCCTCCCCACCCCATATATGTGCTCTCTCTCTCTCTCTCTAAAAATGAATGAATCTGCTCAATGGGGAAAAACTGAGAGCTTTTCCCCTAAGGTCAGGAACACAGCAGGGATGTCCACTATCACTGCTGCTATTCAACTTAGTACTAGAAATCCTAGACTCAGCAATCAGACAACAAAAAGAAATAAAAGGTATCTGAATTGACAAAAAAGAAGTCAAACTCTCACTCTTTCAAGATGATATGATTCTTTATATGAAAACCCAAAATACTCCATGCCAAAACTATTAGAACTCATACAGGAATTCAGTAGTGTCAGAATATAAAATCAATGCACAGAAATCAGTTGCATTTCTATATACCAACAGCAAAACAGAACAAAGAGAAATTAAGGAGTCAATCCCATTTACAACTGCACCCAAAACTGTAAGATACCCAGCAATTAACCTAACCTAAGAGACAAAGAACCTGTACTCAGAAAACTATAAAGTACTCATAAAAGAAATTGAGAAAGACACAAAGAAATGGAAAAATGTTTCATGCTAATGGATCAGAATAACAAATATTGTGAAAATGTTTATGCTACCAAAAGCAATCTACACATTTAAGGCAATGCCTATCAAAATACCATCCATCTTTTTCAAAGAAATGGAAAAAATCATCCTAAAATATATATGGAGCCAGAGGAATGTTGAAAAAGAAAGATGAAGTTGGTGGTATCTCAATTCCAGACTTCAAGCTCTATTACAAAGCTGTCATCATCAAGACAGTGTGGTAGTGGCACAAAAACAGACACATAGATCAATGGAAAAGAATACCAAGCCCAGAAATAGACCCTCAACTCTATGGTCAACTAATCTTCAACAAAGCAGGAAAGAATGTCCAATGAAAAAAATACAGTCTTTTCAACAAATGGTGTTGGGGAAATTGGACAGCCACATGCAGAAGAATGAAACCAGACTGTTTCTTTATACCACACACAAAAACAGATTCAAAATTGATGAAAGACCTCAGTGTGAGACAGAAATACATCGATATCCTTGAGGAGCAACCTCTTGGACCTCAGATGCAGCAACTTCTTCCTAGAAATATCACCAAAGGCAAGGGAACCAACAGCAAAAATGAACCATTGGGACTTCATCAAGATCAAAAGCTTTTGCACAGCAAAGGAAACAGTCAACAAAACCAAAAAACAACTGACTGAATGGATGAAGATATTTGCAAATGACATATCAGATAAAGGGTTAGTATCCAAAATCTATAAAGAACTTATCAAAGTTAACACCCAAAGAACAAATAATCCAATCAAGAAATGGGCAGAGGACATGAACAGATATTTCTCAAAGAAGACATCCAAATGGCCAACACAACATGAGAAAGTGCTCAACTTCATTCAGCATCAGGGAAATACAAATCAAAACCACAATGAGATATCACCTCACAGCAGTCAGATTGGCTTAAATTAACTAGTCAGGAAATGACAGATGTTGGAGAGGATGCAGAGAAAGGGGAACCCTCCTACACCTTTGGTGGGAATGCAAGCTGGTGCAGCCACTCTGGAAAACAACATGGAGGTTCCTTAAAAAGTTGAAAATAGAGCTACCCTATGACCCAGAAATCACACTACTAGGTATTTACCCTAAAGATACAAATGCAGTGAAGGGGCACGTGCACCTGAATGTTTATAGCAGCAATGTCCACAATAGCCTAACTATGGAAAAAACCTAGATGTTCATCAAGAGATGAGTGGATAAAGAAGATGTGGTATATACACACACACACACACACACACACACACACATACATACAGTAGAATACTATGCATTCATCAAAACAAATGAAATCTTGTCATTTACAACAATGTGGATGGAACTAGAGGGTATTATGCTGAGTGAAATAAGTCAATCAGAGAAAGACAAATATCATGTGATCTCTCTGATACGAGGAATTTGAGAGGCAGAGTGGGGCATTTGGGGAGTCGGGAAGGAAAAAATGAAACAAGATAGGATCGGGAAGGAGACATACCATAAGAGACTCTCACTCTCATGAAACAAACTGAGGGTTGCTGGAGGAGGAGGGATGTGGAGAAGGTGGTTAGGTTATGGACAATGGGAGGCTATACGATATGGTGAGTGCTGTGAAGTGTGTAAGCCTATGATTCATAAACTTGTACCCTTGGGGCTAATAATACATTATATGTTAATAAGAATAATTAATAATAAAAAGAGACATACAAATTAAAAAATGAATGAATGAATGAATAAATATTAAAAAATAATGAAGTGCTTATTTAGAAAAAAGCTGATTTACAGTAACTATATATAAGCAGAGATATGATTGATAGGATTGCTTATAATGTGATGAACCACATTTCATTTTTTTTACTGGTTGAGCTTAAATATTGGATCTCTAGGTCTTTTTGGAGCTGTTCAGTTACTCAAAAAAGAATCTTCCCAATTTCCTGCCTGGAAGAGTATTCCTGACTACTGCTGTTTCACATCTTGAAAAGAGATGGAGCTATAGAGCCCGACTTTCTTTTTGTGGTTCTCCTCTCATTTTTGATCCCCTGACTCTAACTGACCTTTGCTGTGTCATTTGGTCCAAGGTGGGAGATTGTATGAGTTAATTAACTAGAGTATAAATCTTGCATCTGGAACATCCACAGATTAATGAATATGACACACTACACTAACAAAATGAAGGGTATAAATCAAAGGATCATCACAATTGATGCAGAAAAAGTACTGGAAAAAACTCAACATCCATTCATGATAAAAACTCTAAACCAACCAGGTACAGAAAGAACTTTAATATAAAAAAGGTCATATATGGCAAAGCCACAGTTAACATCATGCTTAATGGTAAAAAGCTAAAAGTATCCTTCCAGATCAGGAACAAGACAAGTATGCCACTTTCACCACTTTTTTCAACATAGTATTGGAAGTCCTTACCACAGGAATTAGGCAAGAAAAAGAAATGAAAGACATCCACAACAGAAAAGAAGTTACACTATTTCTATTTGCATACAGCATGATGTTTTATAGAGAAAACCCTAAAGACTGCACCAAAAACTGCTAGAACTAATAAATGAATTCAGTAAAATTGCAGAATAGAGAATCAATAAACAAAAATCAGTTTCATTTCTATACACTAACAACAAACTATCAGAGAAATTAAGAAAACAATCACATTTACAGTTGCATCAAAAAAATAAATACTTAGGGATAAATTTAAGTAAGGAGATGAAAATCTGTACACTGAAAATTATAAGGCACTGATGAAAAAAATTAAGAAAATATAAATAAATGGAAATATATTCCATGCTTATGAATGGAAGAATTAACATTGTTTAAATGTCCACACTACCCAAAGTAATCTACAGATTTAGTGCAATCTTTATCAAAATACCTATGGCATTTTTCACAGAAATAGGAAAAAGTTATCATAAAATGTGTATGGAACCACAAAAGACACTGAATAGGGGCGTCTGTGTGGCTCAGTCAACTAAGTGGCTACCTGGGCTCAGGTCATGATACCAGGGTTTTGGGATCTAGCCCTGTATCAGGCTCCTTGCTCAATGAGGATCTTGTTTCTCTCTCTGCGTCAGCCACTCCCCCTGCTTGTGCTCTCTCTCACTCTCTGTAACAAATAAATAAATAAATAAATAAATAAATAAATAAAATCTTTTTAAAAAGACCCTGAATAGACAAAGCCATCTTGAAAAAGAATGAAGTTGCAGATATCACACTTTCTCATTTCAAATTTTATATATATATAAAATATTACATATTATATATGTAATTATATTATATTATATTATATTATATTATATAACATAATATATTATAAAATATATATAATATATTATATATAATATAGAAGTATATTAATACATAAGCACATTATAGCAACCAAAGCAGTATGACATTGGCATAAAAATAGATAGTAAATCAATAGAGCATAATAGTCTACAACTAAATCCATGCATATATGGTCAATTACTATACAGCAAAAGAGCCAAAAATATACAATGGGGAAAGGACAATCTCTTCAACAAATGGTGTTGGGAAGACTGGAATGGTATATCAAAAAGAATGAAATGCAACCACTAACTTATATCATACAAAAAAAAAAATCAAAATGGATTAAAGGTTTGAACAGAGGGGACACCTGGGTGGCTCAGTCAGTTAAGCATCTGCCTTCAGCTCAGGTTTACAGTGTTATTTCTTGACTCCTCTGGTGTTTACTTCAGAATGGTAATACAAGCTGTTTACATATGAATCAAGAAACAGACTCTTAATCAGAGGGAACAACATAGGTTATCAGATAACATAGGTTATCAGAGGGCAGGTGGGTGGGGGTATGAGGGAATAGGTGTTAGGGATTAAGAAGTGCACCTGTGATGAGCACTGGTCATGTTGTATGGAAGTACTAAATCATGATACTGCCTGTATACCTGAAAGTAATATAAACAATATAGGTTCACTGGAATAAAATAAAAACTTTTTAAAGAAAAAAAATTGAAACAGAATTACCATATGAGCAATTCCACTTCTGGGTACATAGCAAAGAAAACAAAATCACTATGTCAAAGATATATGCACACTCATGGTCACTGTAGCACTATTTACAATAGCCAAGAATGGAAGCAATGTGTCTGTCAACAGATGAATGCATAAAGAAATGTGATATTATATATATACAGTATAATTATATATATAGTATAATGTAATATGTGTATATAGTGGAATATTAGCCATTTGTGACAACATGGATGGACCTTGAGGGCATTACACTAAGTGAAATAAGTCAGACAGAGAAGATAAATATTATATGATTTCACACATATGTGGAATCTAAATTAAAAAGAAAAAAAGGAAAAAAGAAAAAACAAACTCAGGAACAGAGAACAGACTGGTGACTGTCAGATAGGGGGTTGGGGGTGAGAGAATTGGGTGAAGGTAGTCAAAAGTACAACCTTCCAGTTTTAAGATAAATAAGTTCTAGAGATGTAATGTATGGCTTGATGACTAGAGTTAACAATACTCCTCACGTTTTTAAAAGCTACTAAGAGAGTTAATTTTAAAAGTTCTCATAAGAAAAAATATGCAACTATGTGAGGTGATGGATACTACCTAAACTTCCTGTGATAATCATTTCACGATTATACATCTATCAAGTCATTATGTTGTACACTAATGGAACACAACCTGGAGTCTCACCAATGTGACTGGGGTGGTGTTGGATCCTGTGAGAAAACTTCAGGAGATGGAGATCAAGAGTCTTCCTGGGCCAATGCCAGGAATAGACATGAGAGGATCCCCAGAGTGCTTTCAGGTCCTCCTTTAGAAAAGATGGGTCTGGTAAGTGTGGAGCATCCTTAAATTGCTCTTGTCATTTAAAGCTAAGAGATAATCGTTGTTGTTCACTTGTCACACTTGATGGCCTGCACTTAGCCCACGTCCTGCATGTAGCTCACAATTCACATGCAGCTCACATCCTGCACGTAAATCTACATCCTGTTTGTAATCAGATCTTGTGTAAAGTAAAAAGAAGTGATTGTAGGAAATAAAGTTGTCTACTGATCAGCAGTCAGTACTGCCCCCATCATTTTGGCTCTGATCACTAGGATCCCCACCTCACGAAGGTGACAGTACATCTTAAATGTTGTATGTTAATCATATGTCAATACAACTGGAAATAAGTTGTATATAATTAATGTACACAATTTGATGGGTTTGGGAATAAATATGCACCCAGGAAACAATCATGACAATCTATGCTGTAAACCTACCTACCACTTCTTAAAGTATCTTCCTGCCCTCTTATTTATTATTGATATTTTTTGTGGCAAGAACACTTAATATAAGATTCACCTTCTTAGCAAATTTTTGATATACAACATAGTATTGTTAACTACATGCACTATACTCTACAGCAGATCTCTGGGATTTATCATCTTGTATAAATGAAACTTTGTACCTTTGACTAATACCACTCCAGGGCTATTTGACTGCTTACCTTCAGCCCTTGGCAACCACCATTCTATTTTCCAAATCTATGAGTTTAACTACTTTAGATTCATTACATAAGTGGTTTCATGTAGTATTTGTCCATCTGCCTGGCTTGTCACTTAAGATGATGTCCTCTAAGTCCATCCATGTTGTTGAAAATGGCAGGATTTCCTTCTTTTAGGCTGAATAATATTCCATTGCATGTATATACCATATTTTGCCTTAGCCTTTTTCTTCCCCAACATACACTTTGCTGCATATCTTGTTTCTGTTCTCCTTTTATTAAGTATTCCCAAGTAAATTTTGTTAATGTGGGAATGGAATAGATGGTAAGAGCCAGCCAGAATTTTGTTTGTTTGTTTTTTGTTTTTAATTTTGTGGTTCATTCCCTTTCTTCTACCCCCCATGCATATAATGTTCTGTGCAACCTACATTAACTTTGGTACAAAACTACCCACCAGAGCTGTGGTAACAGAAAAATAAACAGTACTGATTCTTATAAAAAAAAATCAAAAAGGGTGCAAGGGTTCCTTTTACTTTCTGAATCCTTGCTAACATTTATTTATACACACACACACACACACACACACACAAAAACACATATATAACATAATATATGTAACATATGTAACATATAACATATACAACATATATATAATATATATGACATATATATAACATATATATGTATATTACACACATATAACATATATAACATATGTATATTACACACATGTACACATACACACATATATTTTTTAAATATATTTCATTGCTGTTTTTGGTATTTTTTTTTTGTCTTTTAAAGATTTTATTTCTTTATTTGTGAGAGAAAGAGAAAGAGGAGCGAGCACACATGCGAGGGTGTGAGTGTGGGGCTGAGCAGAGGGAGAGGGACGAGCTGACAGGGCTCGATCCCACTACTGTGAGATCATGACCTGAGCCAAAATCAAGAATCAGATGCTTACCTGACTGATCCACCTAGGCATCCCTCATTGCTGTTTTAGTTTACCTCTCTCATGGAGTAGTTGTATTTATATATCAGCTTTGGTTGCTTCATGTTTTCTTGTTCTCTTGTAATCCATATAACTTTGCACAAGTGTTTGTGCATTTCATGAAACAGTCACTTCTTCCAGTCTTCACAAACTTTCTCAGGAAAAACACACCAAACGGTCAGCCCATTCAGAGATTCTGGGCAGGCTGGCTGATAGAGTGCATAGGCTCAGTGTCAGGAACCATGACCTAGCAAGCCCAGGGCCTGATTCCATGCAGCCTGGGCCTGTGTGGACAGGCATGAAGTCTGGGTTATCAGCCAAGTCTGATAGTCCCTTGATCTTTTCCTCCACAAAAAACTAACATAAGGGATCTCTCCAGCTCTTGCTGGAGGGCACAAGAGGGGTGATTTGGGTTAAGCCAAATTGTCCTTCCTACTCTCTTTAAGCACTTCTCAGATGCTGTGATCTCTCATCCGGATTCTGGTGGTCTTGTGAAGATATCTTCGTGCACAGACAGTTTTCAAATTGGTGTTTATATGGGGCAAGGAAGGTTGGAATATTCTATTCTGCCATCCTGCTGATATTACTACCTAATACATTTCTATATTGTGATCTTATTTAAGTAAATATTTTATCTGCTTTCTTATCTTTTAAATTTTCCCCCATCTTCCTCATTTTCAGATATCTTGTTTCATTATTTATATATAAGATATATAAACAAAACATAAATATATGCATATATATGTATACATATGTACACATGTACATATGTATTTTTATGTACATATGTATGTATATATAATTTTTGCCATCTTTCTCTACTACAATTCTTCTAAATATTAAATTTCAAAAAGATAATCCTTCTCCCTCTTTTATTTTTTATACTATCTAGATTTCCTCTGTTCAATATAGTAGCTATTAACCACATGTAGTTATTTAAATTTTAGTTGAATAAAGTTAGAAATTAAGTTCCTAAGTTCCTCAGTCATATTAAGTATATTTCAAGGAATCAGTAGCTACTGTATTAAATGGTACAAACAAGACAACAATTTGGGCACCTGGGTGGCTCAGTGGGTTAAGCTGCTGCCTTCAGCTCAGGTCATGATCTCAGGGTCCTGGAATCGAGTTCTGCATTGGGTTCTCTGCTCAGCAGGGAGTCTGCTTCCTTCTCTCTCTCTCTGCCTGCCTCTCTGCCTCCTTGTGATCTTTGCCTGTCAAATAAACAAATAAATAAAATCTTAAAAAAAATAGACAACAATTTAACTATTGCAAAAAGTCATACTCAAAGGTACTAATCTAGATTAAAAGATCTCACTTATTTAAATAACTTTAAATATATACCAAAGACTGCCAAATTATTCTTCAATTATGGCAGATACTACAGGTAGATTCACTCAACTCAAAATCCTATCCTCTGTGTTACACAAAGAAATCTATACATTTAATGCAATCCCCATCAAAATACCCACAGCTTTTTTCACAGAACTAGAATAATCCTAAAACTTGTATGAAACCACAGAAGATCCCAAATAGACAAAAGAAATCTTGAAAATGAAAAGCAAATCTGGAAACATCACAATTCCAGACCTCAAGTTATATTAGAACAGTATGGTACTGGCACAGATATAGACACATAGATCAACAGAACAAAACAAAATCTAGAAATAAATCCACAATAATATGTTCATTTGATCTTTGACAAAGGAGCATAGAATATACAACAGGAAAAAGCCTCTTCTTCAACAAATGATTTTGGGAAAACTGGACAGCAACATGCAAATGAAGCTAGAGACTTTCTTACATCACACACACACAAACACACACATAATAATAAATTCAAAATGGATTTAAGGCCTCAAACCTGAAACCTGAAACCATAAAACTCCTAGAAGAGAACATAAGGCATCAACTTCTTTGACATTGGCTGTACCAAAATATTACTAGGTATGTCTTCTGAGACAAGGGAAACAAAAACAAAAATTAACTATTGGGGCTACATCAAAATAAAAACTTCTGCACAGGAAAGGAAATAACATAACTAAAAGGCTATCTACTGAATGGAAGAAGGTATTTGCAAATAACATGACTGATAAAAGGTTCATATCCAAAATATATTAAAGACTTATATAGTTCAACACCCCAAAAATGAGTAATCTGATTTAAAATGGGCAGAAGACATGAACAGAGATGTCTCCAAAGACATGCAGATGCCCAACAGACACAGGAAAAGATGGCCAACATCACTTATCATCAGGGAAATGCAAACCCAAACTACATTGTGATATCTCCTCACATCTGTCAGAATGTCTAAAATAAAAAACACAAGAAACAAGTGGCGGTGAACATGTGGAGAAAAAGGAACACTCATGCACTCTTGGTGGGAATGCAAACTGGTGTAGCCATTGTGAAAAACATTATGGGGATTCCTCAAAAATTTAACAATAGAATTACCATATGCTCCAGTAATTTCATTACTGAGTATTTACCCAAAGAATATGAAATGATTGATTCTAAAAGATGTATGCACCTCTGTGTTTATAACAGCACTATTTACAATAGTCAAGGTATGGAAGCATCATAAGTATCCATTGATAGAAGAATGGATAAGGAAGAGGTGCTATACACATACAATGGGATATTATTCAGCCATAAGAAAAAATAAAATCTTGCCATTTACAACAACATGGATGGCACTACAGAGTATAATGCTAAGTAAAATAAGTAAGAGAAAGACAAACACCATATGATTTCACTCGTATGTGGAATATAAGAAACAAAATAAATGAGCAAAGGGAAAAAAGAGACACAAATCAAGAAATAGACTCTTCTTCTTTTTTTTTTTTTTTTAGAAGAAATAGACTCTTAATTATAGAGAGCAAAATGATGGTTACCAAAGGGGAGGTGGGTTGGGGGATGGATTAAATAGGTGACGGGTAGAAAGGAGTGCATTTGTTGTGATGAGCACAGGGTGATGTACAGAAGTGTTGAGTTACTATATTATACACCTGAAACTAATCTAATAGTGTATGCTAACTGGAATTAAAATAAAAACTTCAAAAAAATTAAAAATGTTTCCTTTCTGTCTTGCCTATCTCTATTTAAGGAGCCATAAAAGCAAATACACACCTGCCAACCTACCATACCACTAGAGACACAAGGAAGGCATTATGTCATGGTTTTGGCCAATAAAGGAAACCTAATTTGTACTTTCTCCCTTTATTCCTTCATCCTGCATTGTCAGTAGGTCATGGCTGGAGCTGGGGGCATCATCTTGTGTTTATGAAGGAAGAATAATTCACAGAACCAAAGTCAAGAGTTATTTACTTCAGACTTTTATATGAGAAATATAACACTATTTAAATACTATTATTTTCTTTTTCTGTGTTTTGAAGCCAAGAATATTTCCAATGAATACTCCAGCCAAATACTCTGTAGAGTAATAGCTATTTCCATAAAAATCTGTTGTCTTTCAGTGGCTCAGTTGGTTAAGTGTCTGACCCTTGATTTCTCAGGTCACCACCTCAGGGTTATGGGATTGAGTCCCACGTTGGGCTCTGTGCTCAGTGGGAAGTCTGCTTGGGATTCTCTCTCTCCCTCTGTCCCTCCTCTCTCTACCTCTCTTTCCAATAAATAAATAAATCTTTAAAAAAGAATCTATTGTCTTCTTAAAATCTCCTACCTATTCGAGGTCTTTTCTGGTTCCATATAAATTTTAGGATTATTTGCTCCATTTCTTTGAAAAAGATGGATAGTAATTTGATAGGAATTTCATTAAATGTGTAGATTACGTTAGGTAGCATAGATATTTTCCCAATGTTTATTCTTCCAATCCAGGAGCATGGAACATTTTTCCATTTCTTTGTGTCTTCCTCGACTTCTTTCATGAGTACTTTATAGTTTTCTGGGTATAGATTCTTTGCCTCTTTGGTTAGGTTTATTCCTAGGTATCTTATGGTTTTGGGTGCAATTGTAAATGGGATTGACTCCTTAATTTCTCTTTCTTCTGTCTTGTTGTTGTTGGTATAGAGAAATGCAACTGATTTCTGTGCATTAATATTATATCATGACACTTTACTAAATTCCTGTACAAGTTTTAGCAGTTTTGGAGTGGAGTCTTTTGGGTTTTTCACATATAGTATCATATCACCTGCGAAGAGTGATAGTTTGACTTCTTCTTTGCCGATTTGGATGCCTTTAATTTCCTTTTGTTGTCTGATTGCTGAGGCTAGAGTTTCTAGTACTATGTTGAATTGCAGTGGTGATAATGGACATCCATGCCGTGTTCCTGACCTTAGCGGAAAAGCTTTCAGTTTTTCTCCATTGAGAATGATATTTGTGGTAGGTTTTTCATAGATGGCTTTGATAAAATTGAGGTATGTGCCCTCTCTCCCTACACTTTGAAGAGTTTTGATCAGGAAGGGATGTTGTACTTTGTCAAATGCTTTTTCAGCATCTATAGAGAGTATCATATGGTCCTTGTTCTTTCTTTTATTGATGTGTTTTATCACATTGATTGATTTGTGGATGTTGAACCAACCTTGCCTAAAAACATTTGCCTATACCATCTCAGCAAACTCCAATCACAGAACTTGTTCACTATCTTTGTCCTCTCTGGAATATAGGCTCCATTAGGTCACAAACCTGGTCCATTTGCACTGTCCTTATATATTCAGTGTCTAGAATAATACGTGCCATTTAGTCTCCGCTCAATAAATATATATTTAATAAAAATTAATCATATGCATATTCCACTTAGGAAACAGGATATATACAGACGTGAAGACTA
Organism: Mustela nigripes; assembly: GCF_022355385.1. Lineage (NCBI taxonomy): Eukaryota > Metazoa > Chordata > Mammalia > Carnivora > Mustelidae > Mustela > Mustela nigripes. The sequence continues at coordinate 57,191,063 of NC_081557.1, forward strand.
TGAGGAACACAGACTGTGAAATATATTGAGAGGATGAGCCACCTGGCTAAAAGAATGTCAAAGAAAAGAGGACTGCCTTATCTCCTTTTTGCTGGGAGTTGGGCATTGTGCCTGTGGAAGGGAGGGGTGAGACAGAGACCTCTTCCAGGCCTTTGTAAATTCTAGGTATGCTTTTTGAAAAAGTTCATTTTACTTAGCTGCACAGTAATAGAGGCTATTCTGATCATGATAATGTCTGATCATGATAATTCTGAGGTGGTGACCTGAGAATCCCTGTCATATAAGTGCCTCAACTCCACCTGCCATAACATTTTGACTGTGATTAAAACATTCATTTTCCTCATTTAATAAATAAACTGAAGTGCTGAGAACTATTTATGTAGTATTCACAGTCTTTTAGAAACTGTATCCATCCTGGGACAAATCATTGCCCATAAGATGCAATTTTATTAGATTCATGACATCAAAATGTGCATTGTTCTTTATGACTACAGTAAATTCACATTTTCTTTCAGATGCCAAAATCTTCTGAAGATCTGTGTTAGAGACATACACAGTTGGAAATGTTTGTCCTATTGTACTCTGAGTTATAGTAAATTATTATAGTTTGCTAGGTAGTCATAATTTTCCAATTTGTATGATAGAGTGAAACTTTTTAGTTCTGTGATAGAGAACTGATCTATTGCTAAATGTTAGCTATTTCCAGAGTTCCCCCATTTATCAGTCTTTATTAGTCATCTCTTTATGTTGACGCACGGCTCAAAATACTCTAGACATACAAAAATTAAAAATATTTCTTACATAGTAACATTATCATGTCTTGCATTTGAATGTGTTATGTGTACCATTTTATCTATCTACTTGTTTGTCAAGATAGGAAGAAATATAATTCAATGGAAACACAATTAATTCAGTACTTACCATGTGCAAGACACTCTATTTAAAGTGTTATAGGGGGAAATAAAGATGAACAAAATACTCCCTGCCTTCAAAATCCTCTAATTCTAGCAAACAAAGATATGCTAATAATTTAGAATTCTGTACCCCCAAAAATATTTATTTTATTGCGTGATAGTAATATACATGATTTCTTCTCTATGGAACCTTTTTTCTCTTTCATGAAACCTTGACACCTTGGGTAATTTCTTTTTCATGAAATCTATATGGAATATAAATAAATACATAAATAATAATATACAAAATAATACAAATGCATAAATAATAACATATACTTATGCAATTGTAACATATTACATATAATATTATATTTAATACTATGGTCTATATATTAAATATAGAAATATCTAAAATGATAACATACATATTTTGTGTTTTATCTATGTGTGTGTGAATCTTGAAAGGTACAGCTCTTGTAGGTAAATAGCTCTTGTAGGAATTTAAGCTCTTAAGCTTAAACACAAATTGTATCTCTTACTGAATGGGCAATCTTGGGTATATTAGTTAATCCTCGTGATGCTCAGTTTATTTACCTTGAAAAATCGGAAACAGTACTTACTGGAGTAATAAAGATATTAAATTGTGAGAAATATAAGAACGAGCCCATTGTACTATTTAGGTTTTCAATATATTGTGAGAAAGCTATTTCCAGAGGAAATATTGAGCAGAGATACAGAAGTTAGCAAAACACTGATGTCATCTTACTCAAGTTTGTTAAATCTACAGATATATATTAGGTAAATTAAGAAATGTGGGTGTCAGAGTCTGTTAAGTATCTGACTCTTAGTTTTGGCTGCATTAGGCTCCACACTCAGTGATGGGTCTGCTTAAGACTCTCTCTTCCTCTCCCTCTGCCCCCTTCCCTACTCTCTCTATATATAAAAAATAAATCTTCAAAAAAGAAAAAAAGAAATGAGGACACTAGTTCTTACAGTCTTTGGGAAAGAGGAAGGTTATAAATATAAATATATATATTTATATTTATATTTATATAAAAATATAAATATGAATATGTAAATATACATATATATTTACATTTATATAAAACCTTCCTCATATATATATATATATATATGTGTGTGTGTGTGTGTGTGTGTGTGTGTGTGAGCAATGAGAAGTCTTTAAAAATTTTATAGCAATAGAATTAAAATGGATGAAAAGTGATTTTGGAGTAGGTACACAACAGAGACAAGGAGAAGACTGAAGAGCATTGCACCATTTCACATGTGAAATAAGAGTACACACAATCTAGGTGAGGGTATTAGGCCTGGGGAAAAATTTGACAGGAGAGGCACAGATGTGTTGAAAGCCTATGGACCTAGGATGAGTTGAATGCAATCTGGGTATATGGAAAAGAACAGAGATGAGTCAAGGTGAAGGTACTTTTGATGAGCATATCAACAAAAATAAGAGTCATTTATAGGAGATAACACATTCAGTTTCTTAAAAAATACATTTAACTATTTTTATTTACAAATAAAGCACAGGTAAAATGGAGGTAATCATATAAATGTGATTTAATAAATATTATACTCTACAAATTAATAAATTAAATATATAAAAATAAAAGAAAGTTAACATCTATATAGACATCACCCACTATAATAATGAGAACATCATTATTATCAGTGTGATTTTTCTACCTGTGATATCTTATTATTTTGGGTGTTTGGGATTCAACAATAAAACAGAGCCATGCTTTCATGGAAGGTATAGTCAAATAATGGGATGGAAGTACACAATATTTTTGAATTTTACATAGATGCATTCCTACTGAATGTGTTCTTCTATAACTTGTATATTTCATTCAGCATTAATTATTCAAGATGCATCCTTGTTAATGCATTTATTTGTAGTTAAATTATTTTGCTTCTGTATAGTGCTTCATTATGTAAGTAAAATTCAAATTATCTGTCTATTCCCACTTGGGTTGTTTTCAGCTTTCTGCTATTTCAGACACTAGTGCTCTGAGCATCCATGGCATGGCTTCTGGTGCACATTTTTTTTCCAGGAGTAGAACTGCAAAGTCACTGGAAATGCAAATCTTCAACATTACAAGAAATTGCTGAATTGCTTTCTAATGTGGTTTGATGATTTGTATTCTGAGAATTAGTATCTAAAGTCTATATTTGTGTCTTATTTTCACAGGTATTTAGTTTTTGTCCTGGTTTTGACTTTGGCCAATGAGTAAAGTATAACGTACAATCACATTTGGTTTTCATTCTTACTTTGTCGATTACAATTAAGTAAAAAAGATGTGTTCTTGCATTTATTAGATATTCAGACTTCTCCTTCTGTGGAAAAACCTGTACATGACTTTTGGCCATTTTTCTACGAGGTTGTTTTGCAATTTTTTTTAATTGACAGGATAGGTATATATCTAGATACCAATCCTTGACAGTTATATTTCTATAGAAGGTATATTTGTGCCTCCCCATTCATATGTTGAAACCTAATCCCCAATGAAATGGTGATTGGAAATGGGACTTTTGGGAGGTGATTAGGCCATAGGATGGAGGTCTTTCAAGTGGGATTAATACCCTTATAAAAAAGACTCCTAGGAGCTCCCTCCTGCCTTCTGCCATGTGAACATAGAGTGTAAAGACAGACATCTATGAACTAGAAAGCATGCCAGTACCAGACACAAAATGTGCAGGCCGTTTGATCTTTGATTTCCTGTCCCCAGAGCCTTGGGAAATAAAATTCCGTTGTTTATAAGCCACCCAGTCTGTAGTATTTTAACACATGTATATTGCAAATATCCAGCTAGAAAGTAAACTTGAGGAACACCCGGGTGGCTCAGCGGCTTAAGCTGCTGCCTTCGGCTCAGGTCATGATCCCAGGGTCCTGGAATCTAGTCCCGCATTGGGCTCCTAGCTCTGTGGAGAGCCTGATTCTCTGCCTCTGCCTGCCACTCTGCCTGCTTGTGCTTTCTCTCTCTCTCTTTCTCTCTGACAAATAAAAAATAAAATAAAATAAAATAAAAAAGAAAGTAAATTTGATAAAGGCAAAAAATTTGTTTGTTTTGTTCCTGATATATTTTCAGACCCTAGCAAGCAGAATGCATGGTACAGAGTGCTCAATGAAAATTTGTTGAATTAATAAACAAATTTTACACTTAATTCTTTCCTTCATGCTTGCTCATTTTAAATCCTATAATGAGAATTCCAATGGTCTGAGATCATATACATTTCTCTTCTGAAATGTTTAGTTTTCCTCTTTACATAACCTTTTTTCTTTAATTCACCTAGCATTGAATTCTGAATATGATGTGACAATTCATTGTCTAAGCATAATTACTGCATGAATCTATCTTTCCTCAGTGATTGGCAAAACAGACATTTTTATGTATCAGTTTTCTATATGACTGTGAAATGTTACTGTATACTCTTTTGTTTTGTATTTCTATTTTTTTTTTTTTTTTTGTATTTCTATTCTCTTCTATTCCCAGGCCAATTATTGCTAAATCCTGAGTTAAGTTTTATTGCTGTAATTTTTGAATAATTCTTGATACTAAGCAGTATGTATCTTTTCAATCTCGTCTTCATTTCCTTCAGAAATAGTTTGTCATTTCTTGTCTCATTGCTATCATATAATTTTAATTTTTTCAAAGATGCACTTATTTATTTGAGAGAGAAAGATAGAGTGTGCATTCAAGTAGGGGGAGAGGCAGAGGGAGAGAATTTTCAAGCTGACTTCCTGCTGACCATGGAGCCCCATGTGGGGCTTGATCCAATGACCCGCGAGATCATGATCTGAACTGAAACCAAGAGTTGGATGCTCCTAGCAAAAAATGGACAGACGATATGAACAGACACTTCTCCAACGAAGACATACAAATGGCTATCAGACACATGAAAAAATGTTCATCATCACTAGCCATCAGGGAGATTCAAATTAAAACCACATTGAGATATCACCTTACACTAGTTAGAATGGCCAAAATTAGCAAGACAGGAAACAACAAGTGTTGGAGGGGATGTGGAAAAAGGGGAACCCTCTTCCACTGTTGGTGGGAATGCAAGTTGGTGCAGCCTCTTTGGAGAACAATGTGGAGATTCCTCAAGAAATTAAAAATAGAACTTCCATTTGACCCTGCAATTGCACTCCTGGGTATTTACCCCCAAAATACAGATGTAGTGAAAAGAAGGGCCATCTGTACCCCAATGTTTATAGCAGCAATGGCCATGGTCGCCAAACTGTGGAAGGAACCAAGATACCCTTCAATGGACGAATGGATAAGGAAGATGTGGTCCATATACACTATGCCTCCATCAGAAAGGATGAATACCCAACTTTTGTAGCAACATGGACGGGACTGGAAGAGATTATGCTGAGTGAAATAAGTCAAGCAGAGAGTCAATTATCATATGGTTTGACATATTTGTGGAGCATAACATATAGCATGGAAGACAAGGGGAATTAGAGAAGAGAAGGGAGTTGGAGTAAATTGGAAGGGGAGGTGAACCATGAGAGACTATGGACTCTGAAAAACAATCTGAGGGGTTTGAAGGGGAGGGGGTGGGGGGTTTGGGAACCAGGTGGTGGGTGTTATAGAGGGCACGGATTGCATGGAGCACTGGGTGTTGTGCAAAAACAATGAATTCTGTCACGCTGAAAATAAATAAATAAATAAATAAATAAATAAATAAATAAATAAGAGTTGGATGCTCCATGGACTGAGCCACCCAGGTGCCCAAACTATTATATAATTTTAAAATAACTTCCAAGTGCCTTTAAAAAAAAAAAAGAAAATATTGGGGGTTTTAATGGAATTTTATTGACAATAATGATTCTAAATGTGAGGAGAAAATGTATGTAAAATACTGACTTTTTATCAAAAGCAAATTATATTTCCTCACCTACTGGGTTTTCAGAAATATCCTCCAATATTTGTTTTTCAATTGTGCGGTAAGCTGTACTTTCTTGGTTAGTTACATTGGTATGAATTTTATATGTTGTTACTTATATAAATTGCATCATTTTATAAATACAACTTGCATTTGTGACTGCTGTGCAAAATTCCTAGATTTTTATATATTGATTATGTATCTAGTCACTATGGTAAACATTCTTCCCCATTCTAATAACTTGATTCTTTGGAGTGTTTCTGATTTTAGACAATTTAATCTACAAATATTTTTGGTTTTGTTTCTTGCTTCGTGATCTGTAAGCACTTAATTAAGTTCTTTTCCCCCATGCTCACTCCAATGACAAAAATTTCTGGGAAACTGTTAAATAGAAACAGTTTCTGAGCAACTTAATCTTCTTTATTTTGTAACCAATTTTGCTGTAGGTTTTTTGTAGATAATCTTTAAGATTAAGGAGGTCCTTTCTATTTTTACCATAAGACATCTTGAATGGATGTTTATCAAATGTTCTTCTCTTCATTTATTGTGATAAAAACCTTTTTTAGACAGGAATCCATCAGAATCCTAGAGGAGAACATAAGCAGTAATCTCTTCGATATCAGCCACAGCAACTTCTTTCAAGATATGTCTCCAAAGGCAAAGGAAACAAAAGCGAAAATAAACTTTTGGGACTTCATCAAAATCAAAAGCTCCTGCACAGCAAAGGAAACAGAAAAAAAAAAAAAAAAAAAAAAAAAAAAAAAAAAAAAAAAAAAAAAACAGAGGTAACCCACAGAATGGGAGAAGATATTTGAAAATGACAGTACAGACAAAAGGTTGATATCCAGGATCTATAATGAACTCCTCAAACTCAAAACAAAACAAGCAATCATATTAAAAAAATGGGCAGAAGATATGAACAGACACTTCTCCAATGAAGACATACAAATGGCTATCAGACACATGAAAAAATGTTCATCAGTACTAGCCATCAGGGAGATTCAAATTAAAACCACATTGAGATATCACCTTACACCAGTTAGAATGGCCAAAATTAACAAGACAGGAAACAATATGTGTTGGAGGGGATGTGGAGAAAGGGGAAACCTCTTTTCCTGGAATGTGGGAATGCAGGTTGGTGCAGCCTCTTTGGAGAACAGTGTGGAGATTCCTCAAGAAATTAAAAATAGAGCTTCCCTATGACCCTGCAATTGCACTCCTGGGTATTTACCCCCAAAATACAGATGTATTGAAAAGAAGGGCCATCTGTACCCCAATGTTTATAGCAGCGATGGCCACGGTCGCCAAACTATGGAAAGAATCAAGATGCCCTTCAATGGACGAATGGATAAGGAAGATGTGGTCCATATACACTATGGAGTATTATGTCTCCATCAGAAAGGATGAATACCCAACTTTTGTAGCAACATGGATGGGACTGGAAGAGATTATGCTGAGTGAAATAAGTCAAGCAGAGAGAGTCAATTATCATATGGTTTCACTATTTGTGGAGCATAACAAATAGCATAGAGGACATGGGGAGTTAGAGAGAAGGGAGTTGGGGTAAATTGGAAGGGGAGGTGAACCATGAGAGACTATGGACTTTGAAAAACAATCTGAGGGGTTTGAAGTGGGGGGGTGTGGGAGGTTGGGGTACCAGGTGGTGGGTATTGTGGAGGGCACTGATTGCATGGAGCACTGGGTGTGGTGAAAAAAATAATACATACTGTTATGCTGAAAATAATTTAATTTAAAAAAACCTTTTTTATTTCTCTTTTAATCAGTTAATGTGATAACCTTCATCATTCAATTTTCCCGTGTTAAATTCATCTTGCTTGTGACAAATGAGCTCTATTTGCTCACGAGTTATATCTCTTTTATATGTTGCTAGATTTAGCTGGCTAATATTTTATGGAGAATTTTACAAATTTATTTATAAGATGATTTACCTCTAACATTTCTTTTTTATACTACCTTCATTAGGTTTGGTTATCAAGATTATATTAGCTTCAAACACCTAAATGAAGAGAGTTTTTTTCTATACCTTGAAAAGTTTGTATACAATTTTAATGATCTGTTTCTCTTATGTTTTGTCATACACTCCTGGTGTTTCTCTTTGGAGAATATTTTGAAACTCTGAATCAAACTTAATTACCTTAATGTAATTTGAGGTTTATCCTTTTTTCAGACAGTTTGTAAAAATTTGTCACATATGTATTGATTCCTTTTTTGTCTTTGCTCTAATTTCTACTCTTAGTGCTATTACTTCCTACTTTCTTCTTTTTTTTTAAGGTTTATTTATTTATTTATTTATTTGAGAGAGAGAGAAAGTGCGGAGGGGAGGGGCAGAAGAAGGAGAAAGAAAGTTCCAGGCAGACTTCAACTGAGCACTAAGCCTGACCCACAGCTCTATATCACAACCCTGAGATGGTGACCTGAGCCAAACCAAAGGTCAGACACTTAACCAACTGTACCACCCAGGGGCTCCATTTCTTCATTCTTAAATTTGATCATAGTCTCATTAATCTTTCATATTTTATTTCCTTCTTTGTATAACCAATTAAGACTCTTTTCCCCATGAATTATCTCTGTTTCATTGTCATATTAAAAAAAAAACAAGTTTAAATATTAATTAATTCAGTTCTAAGCACTTAAGATTTTATTGTGATCTCTCTTTTGATCCATAAATAATTTAGAAGTGTTTACAATAATTTTCAGATTGACTGGGGGTAAAAGTATCTCATATGTACTGATTTCTAATTTAACTGTATTTTAAATGGTGTATTTAAAAGTGGGATTTATTTCACGGTTTTGAGACCTTATGTTTGGTGGGGAGCACAAAGTATTCTGAATATGTTTTGTGTGTGCTTCATAAGAATTTATTTTCTCTAATTTTGGTGTATAAAATTCTCTATTTCCATTTAATAAAGTATGCTCATTGTAATGTTAAATTTCTTATATCTTATATCTTTACTAGTATTTTGCATGCTTTATCAATAATTGAATAAATTATTTGGTCTAGTATATGTAGGCTTTGCCTCTAGTATATACATATATAGAATGTCTGATGCATGTATATTACATATATATGATATATTTATATATACTGCAAGTAGTTCTATCATAAATATATGATTTTAGATGTCTAATACATATAACTATATATAAATGCATTTATATATTTAAGTCTATTTTATTAGGTTTATAAAAGCTTAGACTTGCTTATTCTTCTTACAAGTAAACGTGCTATTATTTCATATTAAATTTCTTAATTTAATTAAGTCCTTAATAATTAGTCCTTAATAATTTCTTTTCTTTTTTTATTAACATATAATGATTTCTTTTCTTTTTAAAGAAGCTTCACTTTAGAAAAATTTTAGATCTCCAGAAAATTTATAAAGATGGTATGAGTTCCCATATCTCACACCCAGTTTCTCTTATTATTAATGTCTCATATTAGCATGGGATTTTTTTTAAATTAAAGACCTAATACTAATACAGTATTATTACCTAAGGTCTATACTTTATTCAGATTTCCTTAGTGTTTGCCTAATGTCTTTTTTTTTCTTTTCCAGGATCATATCCAATATGCCATATTATATTGAGAAGATATGTCTCTTTCAGCTGCTTGTAGTTTTGACATTTTCTCAGATTTTCCTTCTTTGTGATGACCTTGACAGATTTGAGGTTGGATATTTTGTCTGTATTGGGATGTGTTGTTGCTTTCCTAATGATTACACTAGGGTTGTGGGTGTTTGGGAGGAAGACCACAAATGTCATTCTTATCACATTATATCGTAGGTACATACTGTCAACATGACTACCACTGTTGATGTAACCTTGATCATCTGGCTGAGGAGGTATTTGTCAGGTTTCTCTATTCTAAAGCTACCCTTCCTACCCTTTCCATGGTGTACTCTTTGAGAGGAAGTCAATCTATGCAGCCATAGAAGAGTTCTGCTGTACCTCCTCAAGGACAGAGTATCTGTATAAGTCATTTGGAATTCTTTTACGGGGATTTATCTCTATTCCCTCATTTACTTATTCAATCATATGTTTATATTAGTATAGACTCTATATATTTGTTTTATAAATTGGATTATAGTTTAGGACTGCTTTTTATTAAAATATTTACTCAAATATTTTCCAGCGTTAGCCTTTAGGAGCTCTTTCAAATACCTCTGTGTCTTTTAAATATATCTCTATCACTGTGGAGATTTTTATTTGTTTGAATGGGTAATTTTATTTTTGAGCACTTCTCTACTTTATTACAAGATGCCCCAGGTTCATACTGTACTTCCCCCTGTTCCAGTTCTAGAACCAGCCATTTCTTCAATTGGCTTTGTTTCCTTTTATTGAACAATGATATTAGATGCTATGCTCTAAGAGTGTTCATTGCTCTGTAGTGTCATTGGCTCTAGGCTTTCTAAGCTGATAGAGCAAGAGAATCTTTGTACTGACCAATGACACACTCAAACGTATATAGCTATTAAAGTAAATAGTAGTTTATTGTGGTATCTCTAACTCTAATCCACTACTCCATAGATCATCGTGGCCTCTTACCTTGTTTATTTGTAACCTCCTACTACAATAATGTAAATCCTGGCTCACACCATTAGTTATACATTTATTTAATTGTTCAATTACAGTGTGCATGGATAGTTAATCTGTACCTCCACAGGAAACAAGTTTGTTAACTAGAGAACATTGCTGTGCAGATTTTTGTATTGGAGAGTTGTTTGTTTTTTACTTAGAGTTTTATAGACTCTACTCATTATCCAGTTTATGTAGCTCAGCAATTTTTTCCCAGACTCTTTTGTGAGATGCTAAATATATTTGCAATACAGTGAGGTGTGGTTTTTTTGGGGGGAGGGGTGTCACAGTCTGTGCTCTTTGATGTTATTTTCTGACCTCCTAAGTAATACTTATAAAATTGTATAACTATGATTCACATGTTTCACTTGACAGTTTCATGGGCTTTGTAAAATACACTGTATCATATATCCACCATTATAATATCATACATAATAGTTTTACTGCCTTAAATAAAAATCCTCTGTGCATCACCTATTCAACCCTCTACCTAAAAAGGAAATGTGTGCAAGGGAGTGATTGCAATGATTACAAATGGCACCCAAGGTCTGTTTCTGGCTTGCTACTCATATTTTAAATTTTATTTATCTATTTTACTTCATTTTTTATACATTTAAATATGTTTATTTCATGTATTGTGTCCGACTATTTAAATACCTATAATCCTTGGTGATCCCAGATAGTTGTTTCTGCTTACTTCTACTCATAGTAATTTATTTCTTTGTGGATATAGTAATTATTATTGTTTTATTTCACTGCGGTTTGTAGATGTTCATCTGCTGGAGCCCGAGAGGCCTGATTTACAAATCTGCATCTATTTCTTTTTAGTTGGCAACCAATCCTACATAACAGAGACCATTTTAATGTATTTGTAGATTTCCCAGACCACATGATCAATGCATGTGTGCATTCCGTACCCATTGGAAATCAGGTCAATGATTTCAGTTCTTAAGAGGATATCACTATGATTATGTCATATGCTGCTCAGTGCTCTCACTGTAATAAGATTCCTCTTGGCATGAACACTGGGGTTTGTTTGTTTTCACTTTCTTGAAGACACAGAAATAATTTTAGAGAATGCCTTTTTGTCATTTACCTAGGATCTAATTAAACTAAATTAGGAGATATCTTTAAAATACTTTTAATGTACTTCCAGAAGACATTCCATTAATTAAGTTTTGATCATGTGGCTCATAGAGACTTCATGGGATATCTAAGCAGTCATTTCTAGCAGGTATAGATAAAGAGGAGTCAATCTCAAGCTTTTGTGAGTTATTATTAGCATATGGATGAGAGCTGGATCTGTACAGTTAAAAAGTGATTACTCAAGAGACATTCATACTATAAAACAGTGCAGAGACTATTATAATTCAGTGGTTTATTTTCTTTACAAGGTTTTATTTATTTATTTATTTGAGAGAGAGGGATAGAGAGTGTGCACATGTGTGCCTGAGTCAGGGAAGGGGCAGAGGAGGAGGGAGATGGAAAGAATCTCAAGCAGATTCAGTGCTGAATCTGGAGACCCACCTGGGGCTCAATCTCACTACCCAAGACCATGACTATGAAACCAAGAGTCAGACACTCAACTGACTGAGCCACCCAGGTATCCCACATTCCAATAGCATATTACATATATTAAATAAATATATGTACTAGTTAACATGGGTACATAAAATTTGTACAGTTCCTTTTGCCAGGGAGAAGAAAGTATTTTTTGTAGATGGCAACAAAGCTAGTCACTCAATGTCAGATAGCAATGCTCATTTTCAAAAAAGGTTGTGATAAAGGTCCTACAATTTATCTAAGAGGTATTTTTGAATAAAAAATTATGTGCTACTTCATCAAATTTTACATGACTTCTACCATTACTTTTAAGGAAACATTAATTTTAATGTTGAAAGGATTCACACTGTCTTCTATTGAAAGATCTTATTTGGCCCCTCTTTATGGTTCCAGTCATATTTTTTACAAGCTTCCCCTTCACCAGAATGCTTCATGCACTCATTTGTTCATGGACATTTGAGACTGCTCTTACGTATTTATCTAAACATTTCAACTCATTTTCCAGAAATGAACCCTTCAATATCTCAGGGAATGAAGTGTTGCACTTTCTTTCCTTACTTATGTTGTATTCTACATGAATATATTCTTTGTATTTTCTAGTCAAAGAAGTTATTCTCCAATGACCAGGACACTATATGAACAACATTAGGCAATAAATACTGTGAATTTGAATGACTGTGTATATGATCAAACTTAGACCATATCACTTACCTATAGTCCTAAAGAAGCTCAGAATAAAGTGTAAGTAGTTATGTTGGATGGAAGCATACAAATTCTGAATGACATCAAGCATTTAGTGACCAGGTAGTGTCAGGAGCTGAACACCAAATATGGTTTATGTGAAAATAGGGAATAATATATATTCAGAAAGTATTAGCCAAAGCTGTAAAGAGTTGAATTAGGGATTGGCATCAGGAGAGTAACCATAGAAAAGAAACTAACATCCATTAGAACTAAGAAAACAGATTATGCAATAGCAAATGTTTCTTGATTTAGGAATTTAGGTGGACACAATTTATCTAAGAGGTACTTTTAAAGAATTTTGCTTTTTTACTAGATTAACTTGCATTGCCCTTTAAAGGTTCCACAAAATGCCCAACATAACCTTATTGGCAAAGTTTCCCCTGTGTTAAAATTAAAACTTTACTTTTCCCAAAGGAGAAAGAGCTTCATTAATATTCAGTTTGTGCTCTATAAATGTTGAGTTATATTAAGTCCTTCTTGAGCAGCCAGCCTTAATGGATGAATCCAGATTATAATAACATTTTATAAAAGGAAAAACAAATCTCCTTTACTTATTACATGTATGAGCCACCATAATGGCCACATCAGTATAATGGATATTTGAATAAAAGTAAAGCATGATGTTTAATTTATTAACAGATCAAAATGGATTTAGAGATGCTGTTACCCTGCACAATCCTGTCCTGGGTAATATGTCTAATATACATTTAATTCTCAACATCTATGACAAGATAGTTACTATTACCTTTTTTTCTCTACTAGAAAGTCTCAGAGTTTAGTTAACATGACCAAGGATAAACAGTTTGCAAGTAATCAACTCTGAGGAGGTACCTGGGTGGCTCCATTGATTGAGCATCTGCTTTAGGCTTGGGTCATTTTCCCAGGGTCCTGGGATTGAGTCCCACATTGGGCTCCAAGTTCAGCGGAAAGCCTACTTCTCTCTTCTTCCCCTGCTGCTCCCCCTCCTTTTATGCTCCAAGAAAAAAAAATTAAAAAAGATAAAAAAGAAAGAAAGAAAAGAAAAAAAGAATCAACTCAGAGTATGTTTTTTTTTTTTCCCCAAAGCCCTCATCCCTGTAAGTGCTGGCAGAGCCAGTTGCTGCTGAGAGATAAAGATGAGAACTAAAAAACAAAACAAAAAAAACCCCAAAAAACAACAACAACAACAAAAAAAAAAACACAATACATTCAGTGATCAAAAGTCTTTTAGTCGAGAGGGGAGGGGTCAAGATGGCGGAGAAGTAGTAGGCTGAGACTACTTCAGCTAGCAGGAGATCAGCTAGATAGCTTATCTAAAGATTGCAAACACCTACAAATCCAATGGTAGATTGAAGAGAAGAAGAACAGCAATTCTAGAAACAGAAAATCAACCACTTTCTGAAAGGTAGGACTGGCAGAGAAGTGAATCCAAAGCAATGGGAAGATAGACCCCAGGGGGAGGGGCCAGCTCCCGGCAAGCGGTGGAGCAACGGAACACAAAATCAGGACATTTAAAAGTCTGTTCCGCTGAGGGACATCACTCCAGAGGCTAAACAGGGGTGAAACCCACACAGGATCAGCATGGCCTCAGGTCCCTCAGGGTCACAGAAGGATTGGGGGTGTCTGAGTGTAGCAGAGCTTACAGGTATTAGAATGGGGAAGCTGGCTACAGAGACAGAGCCGACAGTGAGCTCCCAGTTCAGGGTTACCTTGAACTGGTCGCAGGCTCGGTGAGCTCGGAGCGTGGCCAGAGGTCAGGCAGACGGGAGTTACTGGGCACTGTTCTCTGTGGGGACACTGAGGAGTGGGGCCCTGGGATCTCGGCTCCTATGGGCCGGAGACCATGAGGCCACCATTTTTATTCCCATCCTCCAGAACTCTACGGAAAGCTCTCAGGGAACAAAAGTTCCCGAAAGCAAACACAAGAGGATTACTCAGCCTGGCCCCTGGTAAGGGCGGTGCAATTCCACCTGGGGCAAAGACACTTGAGAATCACTACACCAGGCCCCTCCCCCAGAAGATCAACAAGAAATCCAGCCAAGACCAAGTTCACCTACCAAGGAGTGCAATTTCAATACGAAGGAGAGCAGCAGAATTCCAGAGGAGGAGAGAGCAAAGCATGGAACGCATGGCTTTCTTCCCATGATTCTTTAGTTTTGCAGTTAATTTAACTTTTTTTCTTTTTCAATTTTTTTTTCCTCTTCTGCTAAACATTTTTTTTAACTTTTACCCTTTTCTTTTTTAACGATTTTTAATTAGTTTATCTAATATATATTTTTTCTTTTTTATACTTTTTCTTTATTCGTTTTCTTTTTTTAATTGTTTCTTTCTTTTTTTTTTCTTTTTTCTTTTTTTAATTTTCTTTCTGAACCTCTTTTTATCCCGTTTCTCCCCCCTCACGATTTGGGATCTCTTCTGATTTGGTTGAAGCATATTTTCCTGGGGTTGTTGCCACCCTTTTAGTATTTTACTTGCTCCTTCATATACTCTTATCTGGACAAAATGACAAGGCTGAAAAACTCACCACAAAAAAAAGAATAAGAGGCAGCACCGAAGGCTAGGGACCTAATCAATACAGACATTGGTAATATGTCAGATCTAGAGTTCAGAATGACAATTCTCAAGGTTCTAGCCGGGCTCGAAAAAGGCATGGAAGATATGAGAGAAACCCTCTTGGGAGATATAAAAGCCCTTCCTGGAGAAATAAAAGAACTAAAATCTAACCAAGTTGAAATCAAAAAAGCTATTAATGAGCTGCAATCAAAAACGGAGGCTCTCACTGCTAGGATAAATGAGGCAGAA
>NC_081557.1:57206650-57209186 GCF_022355385.1 Mustela nigripes
TATAAAAGAACTAAAATCTAACCAAGTTGAAATCAAAAAAGCTATTAATGAGCTGCAATCAAAAACGGAGGCTCTCACTGCTAGGATAAATGAGGCAGAAGAAAGAATTAGCGATATAGAAGACCAAATGACAGAGAATAAAGAAGCTGAGCAAAAGAGGGACAAACAGCTACTGGACCACGAGGGGAGAATTTGAGAGATAAGTGACACCATAAGATGAAACAACATTAGAATAATTGGGATTCCAAAAGAAGAAGAGAGAGGGGAACAGAAGGTATACTAGAGAGAATTATTGGGGAGAATTTCCCCAATATGGCAAAGGAAACAAGCATCAAAATTCAGGAGGTGCAGAGAAAGCCGCTCAGAATCAATAAGAATAGGTCCACACCCTGTCACCTAATAGTAAAATTTACAAGTCTTAGTGACAAAGAGAAAACCCTGAAAGCAGCCTGGTAAGAGAAGTCTCTAACATACAATGATAAAAATATTAAATTGGCAACATACTTATCCACAGAGACCTGGCAGGCCAGAAAGAGTTGGCATGATATTTTCAGAGCACTAAATGAGAAAAACATGCAGCCAAGAATACTATATCCAGCTAGGCTATCATTGAAAATAGAAGGAGAGATTAAGAGCTTCCAGGATAAACACTGAAAGAATTTGTAAACACCAAACCATCTCTACAGGAAATATTGAAAGGGGTCCTCTAAGCAAAGAGAGAGCCTGCAAGTGGTAGATCAGAAAGGAACAGAGACAATATACAGTAAGAGTCACCTTACAGGCAATACAATGGCACTAAATTCATATCTCTCAATAGTTACCCTGAATGTTAATGGGCTATATGCCCCATTCAAAAGACACAGGGTATCAGAATGGATAAAAAAACAAAACCCATCTATATGTTGCCTTCAAGAAACTCATTTTAAGCCCAAAGACACCTCCAGATTTAAAGTGAGGGGGTGGAAAACAATTTACCATGCTAATGGACATTAGAAGAAAGCTGGGGTGGGAATCCTTATATCAGATCAATTAGAATTTAAGCCAAAGACTATAATAAGAGATGAGGAAGGACATTATATCATACTCAAGGGTCTGTCCAACAAGAAGATCTAACAATTTTAAATATCTATGCCCCCAACATGGGAGCAGCCAACTGTATAAACCAATTAATAACAAAATCAAAGAAACATATCGACAATAATACAATAATAGTAGGGGACTTTAACACTCCCCTCACTGAAATGGAGAGATCATCCAAGCAAAAGATCAACAAGGAAATAAAGGCCTGAAATGACACATTGGACCAGATGGACATCACAGATATATTCAGAACATTTCATCCCAAAGCAACAGAATACACATTCTTCTCTGGTGCACATGGAACATTCTCCAGAATAGATCACATCCTCAGTCCTAAATCAGGTCTCAACCAGTATCAAAAGATTGGGATCATTACCTGCATATTTTCAGACCACAATGCTCTGAAGCTAGAACTCAACCACAAGAAGAAATTTGGAAAGAACACAAGTACGTGGAGACTAAACAGCATCCTTCTAGAGAATGATTGGGTCAAAAGAAAATTAAAGAAGAATTGAAAAATATCATGGAAATAAATGATAATGAAAACACAACAGTTCAAAATCTGTGGGACACAACAAAGGCAGTCCTGAGAGGAAAATATATAGCGGTACAAGCCTTTCTCAAGAAACAAGAAAGGTCTCAAGTACACAACCTAACCCTACACCTAAAGGATCTGGAGAAAGAACAATAAAGAAACCCTAAGCCCAGCAGGAGAAGAGAAATCTTAAAGATCAGAGCAGAAATCAATGAAATAGAAACCAAAAACAATAGAACAAATCAACAAAACTAGGAGCTGGTTCTTTGAAAGAATCAATAAGATGGATAAACCCCTGGCCAGACTTATCAAAAAGAAAAGAGAACGGACCCAAATAAATAAAATCAGGAATGAAAGAGGAGAGATCACAACTAACACCAAAGAAATACAAACAATTATAAGAACATACTATGAGCAATTCTACGCCAACAAATTTGACAATCTGGAAGAAATGGATGCATTCCTAGAAATATATAAACTACCACAACTGAACCAGGAAGAAAGAGAAAGCCTGAACAGACCCATAACCAGTAAGGAGATTGAAACAGTCATCAAAATTCTCCAAACAAACAAAAGCCCAGGGCCAGACAGCTACCCAGGGGAATCCTACGAAACATTTAAAGAAATAATTCCCATTCTCCTGAAACTGTTCCAAAAAGTAGAAATGGAAGGAAAACTTCTAAACTCATTTTATGAGGCCAGCATCACCTTGATCCCAAAACCAGACAAGGATCCCATCAAAAAAGAGAGCTATAAGACCAATATCCTTGATGAACACAGATGCAAAAATTCTCACCAAAATACTAGCCAATAGGATTCAGCAGTACATTAAAAGGATTATTCACCACGACCAAGTGGGATTTATTCCAGGGCTGCAAGGTTGGTTCAACATCCACAAATCAATCAATGTGATAAAACACA
>NC_081557.1:57209586-57233849 GCF_022355385.1 Mustela nigripes
CAATAAATGGTGTTGGGAAAATTGGACAGCCACATGCAGAAAAATGAAATTGGACCATTTCCTTACACCACCCACGAAAATAGACTCAAAATAAATGAAGGACCTCAATGTGCGAAAGGAATCCATCAAAATCCTTGAGGAGAACACAGGCAGCAACCTCTTCGACCTCAGTCGCAGCAACATCTTCTTAGTAACATCGCCAAAGGCAAGGGAAGCAAGGGCAAAAATGAACTACTGGGATTTCATCAAGATCAAAAGCTTTTGCACATCAAAGGAAACAGTTAACAAAATCAAAAGACAACTGACAGAATAGGAGAAGATATTTGCAAATCACATATCAGATAAAGGACTAGTGTCCAGAATCTATAATAACTTAGCAAACTCAACACACAAAGAACAAATAATCCAATAAAAAAATGGGCAGAGGACATGAACAGACATTTCTGCAAAGAAGACATCCAGATGGCCAACAGATACATGAAAGTGCTCCATATCACTCGGCATCAGGGAAATACAAATCAAAACCACAATGAGATATCACCTCACACCAGTCAGAATGGCTAAAATCAACAAGTCAGGAAATGACAGATGCTGGCGAGGATGCAGAGAAAGGGGAACCCTCCCCTTGGTGGGAATGCAAGCTGGTGCAGTCACTCTGGAAAACAGCATGGAGGTTCCTCAAAATGTTGAAAATAGAACTGCCCTATGACCCAGCAATTGCACTATTGGGTATTTACCCTAAAGATACAAACGTAGTGATCCAAAAGGGCACGTGCACCTGAATGTTTATAGCAGCAATGTCCACAATAGCCAAACTATGGAAAGAACCTAGATGTCCATCAACAGATGAATGGATAAAGAAGATGTGATATATATACACACAATGGAATACTATGCAGCTATCAAAAGAAATGAAATCTTGCCATTTGTGACAACATAGATGGAACTAGAGCGTATCATGCTTAGTGAAATAAGTCAAGCAGAGGAAGACAACTATCATATGATCTCCCTGATATGAGGAAGTGGTGATGCAACATGGGGGGTTAAGGGGGTAGGTGAAGAATCAATGAAAGAAGATGGTATTGGGAGGGAGACAAACCATAAGTGACTCTTAATCTCACAAAAGAAACTGAGGGTTGCTGCGGGGAGGGGGCTGGGAGAAGGGGGGTGGGGCTATGGACATTGGGGAGGGTATGTGTTATGGTGAGTGCTGTGAAATGTATAAACCTGGCGATTCACAGACCTGTACCCCAGGGGATAAAAATATATGTTTATAAAAAAAATAAAAAATTTTAAAAAAAGTCTTCTAGTCACCTAGTCATGCCTAGTTACCCTAAAAAAGAAAAACCAGTGAAACATATTTCAAAAAATTATAGATTCTTTTATAGAAAGAAATTGTCCTGGCCCAAATATATTATAATGTTGAGTCAATTCTTCCAGAATTTAAATTCTTCACTTTTTTGAGAAAAGGTTTCATTGCTTTTTAAAACTACTGGAGCACAATCCTAAGACCAACAGTTACTTTTCACACCTCTAGACTTCCATCAGAAGCGTGCAGATGCAAAGCTCCTAGCTTCCAAACCTGACCTTGGGTCTATGGTTCAAACTCTGAACGCACTGGCATGTAAAAAAAAAAAAAGAGCTTGATGAATGGTACGACAGGCTTTATGGGTTAGGAGGAAAGATGGCATTGATTTTGAAAGGCTTCTTGAACCAAGAACAGGCAAAAGAGTCAAGGAATATTGTCTCCAGAAGGAGCAAGCCATTAAGCTAGAAAAAAAATTATAGACCAGTATATAATAATGGTAGCCTTAGAGACCACATGGAAAAAGATTCATGCATCATTTCTATAGAATCAGATGGACTGTGATAAGTGGAAGGTAGTAGATGTCTTAAACTTTTACTCATGCATAAATATCTGAGCTCTACTTCCAACTACTAAGCCAGAGTTGTAAACCTGTTCCCAAAATATTTCATGAAGAATTAAAAAACTGCTTTACCTGTTTAGATTATAATTGGAAGATGTCCTTCAGCACTTTTTTATGAATCTTATTTCTGCACTAGCTGGCCAGAATTGCTGGAATCTGAAAGTATATTTAGGTTCTGCATACTGTGTGACCTATGGCAAGTTCCTTAATTTCCCTTTATGTCACCTATCAAATGTGAATCACACAGATATCATATTCAACATGTAATACATGCTTGATAAATATTTTGAATGGATAATTTCATAAATGACTTAATGAGACTTTGTAGCATAAATAGCACAATGCCTTATTCTTGCTAAGTGCTCAAAAATGATAGTTGTTAGTCTTAATATTTCAAATATTACAATGTGGTAAGAGAAATGACATCATAACAACAGAAAAGTGGACATACCTCCTTCACTAATTTTAAACTTGTTTTTAAAAATTGAAAAAATGGGGCGCCTGGGTGGCTCAGTGGGCTAAGTCTCTGCCTTCGGCTCAGGTCATGATCTCAGGGTCCTGGGATCGAGTCCTACATCAGGCTCTCTGCTCAGTGGGAAGCGTGCTTCCCTCTCTCTCTGCCTGCCTCTCTGCCTACTTGTGATCTCTCTCTGTCAAATAAACAAATAAAATCTTTTTTAAAACAATGAAAAAATGTTTATGTATACATGGAAGTAGAAAGGAAGAAATTAAGTCAATATCTGGTTTTGCAGATCTTAATATTCTAAATATTCCCTTACTTCTTCTGTTATTTGTATAGTTTCAATTGTAGATGCATACTCTTCTCTAACTTCGCCATGGGTAAGGGAAACTTAGAAGAAACTAAGAGATGGCTAATCAAGTAGATTCCTTTCATATTACCCAAGAAATTTAGCCACAAATACACTGTCTTTCCTTATGTTCGAGTTTTCTTCTAAATAAGGCCATTGTGCTTTACAGCAGCTCCCTAGGCTTGTCTAGTTGATAATATCTTTCAGCTTTCAAACATTCCAATCCAATGAAACTGACATTAATTCAGTGGTCCTAAAATCAACTGAAAATATCTCTGGCCTATGCTTTGATGAATACAGCATGAAGCATTTTCAAAGTGATTCTTCTCCTTGATTATATTCTTGAAGATCATTTTGTATATATAAATCTTTTCTCTCAAAGAGAAGATGATTGTTTTGCCCATTTGGCTGACAAGAAATGATTTTAAATTGTTTCATAACAAGCAATTTTTTAAAAAGTATTTGAATCCAAAGGCTTTTTAATAAGTGTTGAGTGATATGTGAGTGACAAGAGAACTTGTGAATATATTAAATACAGGATAAAGAAAAATCAGGTAAGAAAAAATATTGAAAGAATAATCTTGTTAAGAAACACTACCTTGGCAATATTTTTAATATGAAAATTACTCCAGTATTTGTTATTTAGTAGTCTGTATAAGCAACTCTAATGAACAGTTTGATAATATTTTTACTCTTATTGCTCCATCAACCACTATACCAGGTCTGTTAATATGAATTTCCCTGGATTTCTTAACAAAATGCAATGTATCCTAATGACTGTAATCTTGTATATAAGTAGAAAAATAACATGGGTTATGAATTGAGATAATATGAGTTTGTGCTCCAGTGTCACCTTTTTTTATTCTTTTTTTCCCATTGAGATATAGTTGACATATAACATTGTATTATTTTCAGATGTATAATTTGGTATTTGTGTCTATTGTGAAATGATCATGGCAGTAAGTCTAGTGAGCAAATATCACCACCCATAATTATAATTTTTTTATGATGAGGACTTTCAAGATCTACTCTCTTACCAATTTTGAAATATACAATACAGTATTATTAACTATGGTCACTGTGCTGTACATTATATCTCTATGACTTAATTATTTTACACTTGACATCTTTTACCTTTTGACCCCTTCATCCATTTCTCCCACCTCTACCTATCCCTCTACCCACCTCTGGCAACCACCAATCTGTTGTGTATTCTCTATGAGCTTGGTTTTTGTTGTTGTTTATTTGTTTTAATTTATTATATAAGTGAGATCCCATGGTATTTTTCTTCTGCTGCTTGATGTTTCACTTAGAATAATTCTCTCAAGATCCATCTATGTTGTTGCAAATGACAAGATTTCATCATTTCTATGATGAATGGTATTTCATTGTATCTAGACACCATATCTTTATCCATGGACACTTAGGCTGTGTCCAAATTTTGGATTTTGAAAATAAAGCTGCAATGAACATGAAGTTATGCATATCTTTTCAAATTTGTATTTTTGTTTTCTTTGGATAAGTACCCAGTAGAATTGCTAGATCATATTGTAGTTTGATTTCTATTATTATGTTTTTTATTTTGCTTTGTTTTGTCTTTGTTTTTGTTTTTTAGAAAACTCTCTACTGTTTTCCATAATGGCTGTCCTAATTTATATTCCCACTAACAGTGCATGAGAGGTCCCTTTTCTGCACATCTTTGCCAACACTTGTTACTTCTTCTAAAAGCCATTATAACAGGTATGAGGTGGTATCTTACTGTGGTTTTAATTTGTATTTCCCTGTTAATTAGTGATGTTGAGCATCTTTTATGGCCTACTATTTACCAACTGAATATGTATCTTGAAAAATGTCTATTCAGATCTGCTCATTTTGTAACCGGATTGTTTGGGTTTTGGGGGTTGTTTTTCTGCCATTGAGTTGTATGAGTCCTTTTTATGTTTTCAGTATGAACTCTCTATCAATATATGATTGGCAAATATTTTCTTCCATCTACTAGGTTGTGTTTTCCTTTTGTTGCTGTCCAGTATCACTAGTTACTGTGCAATTGTGGACAACTGCCTACATGCCATAAGACTTAAAACAAAATCTGTTTTTCTGATTTACTATATGGATTAGTGAAAACATTTGCACAAAATATCTGTATAATCATTTTTTAAAAGATTTATTCATTTATTTGAGAGAATGAAAAAAAGAGAGATACCATAAGTAAGGGAGGGACTGGTGGGGAAGGGGAGGGGGAGAGAATCACAAGCAGACTCCCCCACCAAGTGTGGAGCCAGACTCAGGGTTTGATCCTGAACTGAGTTGAAATCAAGAGTTGTACTAACCCAATGAGCCACCCGCGCACCACGGTATGATTCTTAATATGTAATTGATACACAAGTTGACAGTAACAATTACTAAAATTACTATTATCATCCATGACTTTTAATGGTTTTATGAAGATAAATATCCTCTTCCTAACTTGGACTTCCCTGTTTAAACTTCCACACCTTAATGATGTTTCCAAGAGAGACAAAACAGAGGAGATGTTTCAATCAAAGTAAAATTTATATCACAGAACTGACTAGAACTTCTGTCCTGAATTATTTCTTTCATTCCTGCCTAATGAGCAGCATCAACCCATTGGAAAAGTCAAAGCCTAGCCTAATATTATTTCAATACATGAATATTTACTGAGAACTTGGTTTGCATTCCACATAGGCTGGCTGAGTACTGGGTATGCATTGATAAAAGACCAGGTTGCTGCCTCAAGGATGCTATTATTCCTGTGAAAGTCAAATATACAAAGCAGATGGTGCTTATTGTATGGACAAAGTCAGTAGGAACTCAGATAAAGGTGTAGTCAAATATGTCTGGGACATCAAGGAACGTTCTCAAAAGACATGGAACTGAAAGTTATTTCAGAGTTTAGAGACCAACAGTAAAGAATTTTCTAGATAAAAAGAATATGAACAGAAAACTATAATAAATAGGTATGCTAGGATTATAAAGTATGTATCACATTATATGCTACCTGTCTGGTTTTGCATAAGAACTGAGCAGAAGGAAACTGATAAAACCATAAGCAGTGAAGAAGCCTTTGCTGCAGTCCAGATAAAGTTGATAACAACCTTTACTTGGAAGTAACAACATAGAGGCTGCTTCAAGAGGCATTTTTGGAGTAGCACTGTTTGACTTTTATAATTTTTGGAAAAAAAATAAAGAAGAGGAAGAGTCTTATGACATTACCTGCTTCTAAATTAGGAAATTAAGCAGTTAGAATTGCTATTAGCCAAAGTTGGAAAGTGAGAAGGCAGAAGTAGGGACAAATGAATTAATTTGGAAGGATTTTTTTTTATTTGAAGAGCTTTGGGCCATCCAGGGTGATATAAAATGGAAAACTTAAAATCATGAGCTCAACATAAAATTGTGACCATTAAAAGCCATTTAACAAATGGAATCCAAGATCAGATTTGCATTTTCATTCCTTTATTCTTTGGGGAAACTGAACTGGCAACAGAATACAGAAGGTAAAGAGATGGCTGGAGTCATGAAGGAGACTGATGTAAACGGCTTCAGTGTGGTAGTAGTAGTGAAGATGAAGAATGGCTAGGGGAATTTAGAGTTATTAAGATGTTA
Organism: Mustela nigripes; assembly: GCF_022355385.1. NCBI lineage: Eukaryota > Metazoa > Chordata > Mammalia > Carnivora > Mustelidae > Mustela > Mustela nigripes. The sequence goes on from NC_081557.1 coordinate 57,215,948, forward strand.
AAAGAGTAGTGTACAGTCACTCTTTTCAGTCAAAGATAAATGAAAGGGAGCCAAATTACTTTTTCCAAATTGCTATTGTAAAAGCCTGGGCAGTGATCATACCACAGAACAAGGAATATAGAAAAGGAATCAGTTAGAATATTTGGTTGCACATGACAGAAATCTCCCTTCAAATTAGCTTACAAAAATAGACAAATAAGATAATGCATTGGAAATGTGCTTAAGTCTTTCCACAAAACAAAAGGAAAAGCCATGGGAAGAATGGTAACTCAAGATACTTCAGAGACTGGAACTTGGGATTCAGACAATATCACCTCATCTTGATTCCTGCTTTATTAGCTCCTACTGATGGCAATTTTTTAAAAATGCGATTAAGAAGAGGGTTCTGAACCCCTTAAGCTCAAATGTGTCTCTTAAAAGATTCAGGAGGAAAGAATGTTCCTCTTCCAGCTTCTGACTGAATCAGCCTTGGTCATATGCTTGTCCTTTGAACACATTTCTGTGACTGAAGACCAATTATAAATAGTACTGCATGCCAGACCTATAGTGGGGTGTGTAGGGTATGTGATACAGAGATAGTGAATGTTGGAAAGACCAAAAAAAAAAAAAATGCCAAATGCAAGAAGGTTTGTAGAATAGATACCATGAATTCCAATTGGAAGACACTGAGACAGAAGTACCAGTGAGATAGTTGAGTAAAATCATTCAGTGACAAGTTGACTCAAGAGGAAATAACTGGACCTGTGCTCAGAGAAGAAATTGGCTTAAGATGTGGGGCTCTGAATGCATTTATTAATAAGATCCTTGATGGTTTCTGTGTAGTGAACGACTTACCAGAACTCTGCATTTAGAACATGGATTTCTTAGTTGGGTGTTAGGAAGATTATATAAAATAGAGAATGGAGGTAACTGAGGAAGTATTAGAAGCTGTCTATGGTGCTGCTTAGCAGGCACTAGGCTAAACCTGAAATTTCATATCTTCCAAGCAAATCACCAAGAATCATTTCCCCAAATTGGAAGGCATACGTGGTTTGCTTCTAAAATCTGTTTCCAAGAAATCTCAATTATTTCCATATCACATGAAGCCAGGAACAGTAGGCAAGTTCTTTGTGAGGGTGCTATAAAGAAATATATAAATTTCACTTAATATCTGACAAGTTTATTTTTTACACTTTCATTTTAAAGACCCCCAATTCATCATTTTTGACAGGTATTCTTTGCTCTTTATCCCATAATTTTTATAAACATTTTTAATGAAGTTTTAGATGGGAATTATAAATTCATTCTCTGTTTTACATTTTGCTGGGAATGTTATTTCTATATAACTATTTCTCTTTCAGTAAGTCTCTTCAAGGCATCATTTAAACATTTTGTTTTGATACAGTGGAATTTCTAGCTCATCACTGACCACTTTCATAAGAACCTGTTCTCTAATCAAAACAAAGAGATTTGAAAGTATAGTAGTGCTGTACTAAGGATTTGTTAACTAGCTCTTTCTGTCCAATGTGGATAATAGTGTATATTTTCTTACAGATGTTGTGTGTTCTACAAATCTGTGAAAAAAATGATGACTTGCCTTATGTGAAAATCCTATTATAATTTTCACCTGCCAACCAAATTCTAATCAGCTTCTCATCATAGACAAGTCTCTTGGTACCTCTTGGTACAAGGAAAAAGTACCAGAGTAGTATTTCCCAGTATTTTCAGGTATTCCATATATTAGTCTGCTTGAATACTCTAGAGAGCAGCACATATTAGTTCATCTTGAACATGCAGTGTATAGTTTAAAATTTGAAGACATTGAAATAATGGAAAAAAAAGAAATGTAGAGGAGTCAGAGCACAGTCAAGGAATTATTCAGTTCTAAGGAAAAAAGAGTCAGTACCACATATTAAAAGACACATGGAATCATGAGAGACTATGGACTCTGAAAAACAATCTGAGGGGTTTGAAGTGGCGGGGGGAGGGGTGGGAGGTTGGGGTACCAGGTGGTGGATATTATAGAGGGCACGGATTGCATGGAGCACTGGGTGTGGTGAAAAAATAATGATACTGTTATGCTGAAAATAAATAAATGAAAAAAAAAAAGACACATGGAGAATATCAAATGTGTCCAAAATTTTCAAACCTTTTACAAACTGGAGTTTTAGAGCACAGCAAATGAAATCACAACATATTAAATATTCATATAATTCTAAAACTGAAATTTGTATGAAATGAATCGAATGATACTACTTAGATTTCCTAGGCAATTCCCTGACCAAAATAGATGTTTTTCAGCCAGTATTCATGGACTCATTTATGGGTTTCCTGAGGTCAGAAGCAAAATTGCCTAATGTGATAGCCAAAAGAAAAACATTATAAAGCAAAGAAGGTAGGGATGGTTCCGAAGGACCATCTTTAGAAAACAACTGACTTCTTTTTAGTCATGCAAGAAAATGGAAAACACAACAGTAAATTATCCAAATTCTGACTGTAATCATAGAAAGTAAAAAAAAGTTACTTCACTAAACTGATACATATTTTTGTTTCTTTGCAGATCTTAATAATCAAGCTCATGGTTAATATCATATTTATAATTAATCTGAAAATGATTAAAAATATATACTTAAATGAGGGAGAAAACATTTTATGACAGAAGAGGTAGAGTCTCTAAATAATATATAACTCTACCTAATACCAATAAAAAACACATGTCATTCCTAATTGTACTAATTATATAATGTTATTAAAAGTCTTTTTAAAAATTTAAATAGAAAAGATACTTTTGCAACTTAATTCATACTATGTTAAACTTTGTTATTTACTAAGTTTGGGTGTGGAAACATATTTGTTTATTCAAATTGAAGACAACTTTTTAATCTTATATTTTTACTGTTGGAGAAAAGATTTAAAGAGGATGGTGCAATTATCAAAATCATCTTATATTTGAAAAAGTTCTATAATTTATAAAAATGATAATAAACTTTTTAATATTTCAACATTAATGCTTTAATGTAAATTTATCTTCAAATATGCAATTTTTTTAATTTTAAGGAATTATGATGATCACATATTTATAAAAATATTTAGACTAACCAAAGGAGTGAGGAACATTTTTCACTGGACTCAGGAATGTTATTTATTCAGAAATGTCCTTAGATCCTACAAGTGTTTATATTTTTCAGGTGAAGAATAGCTCAGGTTGGTTAGATGACAAATCAAAAATGCTGATAAGTTCTATAACTCTGATTTAACATTTCCTTCTGTGTGTTACAAGTCTGTTATGCCATATAGCTCTTAATACTTTTTGTATGATCTCAATTATATTTTGCCTAAAGATACAATAACTCACTTTTATTCCTGAAAACTTATTTTTTAAAGATTGAAAATGCTCCCTGTCTCAAAAATGTGGTCATTCCATCCATTGTCTGTGAATTACTTTCTTTCTCTCTCCCTAAAAAGTAAGATATAAAAGACAAAAAACATTTTTTTCAATACAAATGTCTAATCATGGGAAATGCCGAAAAATCCTTGGTACCAAAACAGTAAAACTTATTATTAAATTAATTATATAATATTTTGGGTACTAAGTGTGTCAAAATGCACAAAAAGAATTATATATGTTATCTCTTTATCCTCACAAAAAGCTAGTAGTATATTTACTATAATTATTTCTAATTTTAAAAGAATGAATCTTAGTTCCTCATCTCTAATTCTGGAACAACTTAGATAGGCTAACCCTCTTGCAAATAACAATTAAAAAATCATAAACATGATTTTTTTTAAAAAAGTAACAATATGTTGTCACTGGAATAATACCAGAATCAGGTGGAAAGGGTAAGGCAGTCTGCCTTGAAAGACAAAGCATAGGATGCATGATTTTTGATTTTACAATCTATTGACAAATAGTATTTTATATTCCTCAAAATTTGGGTGACAGAAAACCACCATTTTCTTATCTTGAGATGTCAGATAACAGATTTCAGAGATGCTAGGACGGCCACATAATTAATTCCACATAAGGGGAAGTGTGCTTGGAAAGAGGTAAGCTCCAACATTTGTGTGTAAAGTTTACTCAACTACCTTGATGATCATTATACCACACATATTCAAACCTGATCTCAAATGTCCCAGCATGAAGGCACCATCTGGAATCTGAGAGAAAAGTATTTTAGATGCTGCCTTCTAAGGAAGACAGAGTTCGGAGTTCACTGTGGTCACATTAATTGCTCATTCAAATAGAAAAATCTTTGAAGAAACTATTAGAGAATCCAGATCTTCTGCAACATAACATTCATGGTATCTATATTCCCATCAAAATCACTAGATATGTGAAAACCAGGAAAATGTATATATTCAAGGGAAAAAAATGTGATAGTAATATTAATCAACAGTAATCAAACCCAAGATAACCCAGATATTACAATAATACATAAGGATTTTTAAAAACATAAGTATGTTCATAATCTCAAAGGAAAACTAAGTGTATTGGATTAAGGGACAGGAAATATCAGCACAAAAACACAAACTATGAAGAAATAAATGGAAAAGCTAGAACTGGAAGGTACAACCACTGGAAAAAAAAAATCACTGGATAAGGGTTAATAAAACATAGAAGACAGAAGAGAGATGGGATACTTAAAGATAGACCCATAGAAATTAATAAATCTGCAGAACACAGAGAAAAAATGAAAGAAACAACTAATATAGTCTCAGAAACCCTGAACAGGAAATCAAGTTAAATAATATAAATATAAACAAGTTCCAGAATGAAAGAAGAAAAACAATAAGGAAGGAAAAAAAGTTAGAAAAAAGAAAGGCCCCAAATTTCCTGAATTTTAAGAAGAACATCAACTTACAGATACAAAAATGTTTGATGAAATTTAAGAAGGAAAAATAAAGAAAAAAGAAAACACATACTCAAACCATTATAGTGATGTGGGGGGCGCCTGGGTAGCTCAGTGGGTTAAGCCTCTGCCTTCGGCTCAGGTCATGATCTCAGGGTCCTGGGATCGAGTCCCACATTGGGCTCTGCTCGGCAGGGAGCCTGCTTCCTCCTCTCTCTCTGTCTCTCTCTCCTTTCCTCACCGCCTACTTGTGATCTCTCTCTGTCAAATAAATAAAATCTTAAAAAAAAATGGTGATGTGGATGAGCTACTGTAATTTGATTATCTGAATGAGGTCATTTTCGAAGTTTAAGACAAAAGAAGGGTAATTATAAATCTGTTATTGACCCCATACAATGCCAAAAAACGTTCAGTGGTGGAATCCAGAAATAACTATATTAAAAAGAGGAATGAGACAGGAAGATGTATCAGAAGCCCCTATTTTAAGAAGAAAGAATGTGACACAGGGAAATTAGGACCTTAAAAATTACTCAAAGTTTTGGAGGAGCAGACACAAGAAAACCTCAGAGATGCTGAAAAACATTGGAAAATGTGACAAAAATGGGAATAGTCTCTGAAGCCATCTCTGAAGAGAAGCCCAGGTTACATATTAAATTGGAGATATTTGCTTTATATGTTGGAATACTTTACCAACTTTACAATTACATTTTCTTACTTTCTATGAGGTTGCCATATTTATTATCTGTTGCTACTAGGATAATTATTGCAATTCAAACTCTTTCAACAGAGCACTCCGGTACTCCAGTTTGTTAAGTAAACCTTAAGAATAAAACTGTTATTTTACTAACAGAATGAGTTTTTGAGGGAAAGATGAGAAACTGCAATCTGAGACAAGCAATCTATGCCAACCCAAATATTTCCTAGGTTAGGAAATGAATTCACCTTTAGATTATATGACATCCTCACTTTGGAAACGGAGAAATAAATTCAACTTCATTAATCGGTATGTTAATTGCTACCTATAATAAGCACATACTGATTTGGGAGACAATACAGTGTTGGATTAAAGTATAATTTGGGGGGTTCAGACATAGACTTTTAAGACTTAGCAACACATTCTCCAGCTCAATGAGTAATACAACAAAAACATCAAAATATCATAGAAAATAATACACTATTTATTGAGTAAGGTACTACTTTTAAATGTATACATGTATTAGCTTATTTAGTTTTCACAAAAAACCTATGAGATTTTTATTTTGTTCTTTGAGCATTCTTGTTATTCCCATTTTGCTGTTGAGAAAAGAGAAAATTTAAAGCTAATTCTGTTAAATTTAGGGCCCCTTGTCCATCATTTCTACAAGGTTGGTTTTGGGGAAATATGAGGTGTTACCTCATGCACCACCATTATTACTACCAACCTATTCCTTCATTAACACTCCTCTACCACTATTCTTGCCACCACTATAACAACTATTACAATGATCATTATTTTATTATGTGCTAGGAATCATGATACATACTTTCATTACAATTTCAAAATTTTAAGTCTTATTTAAAAACTCTGTAAATTCTATTGTATTCCCATTTTAAGATTGAGGGCATGACTTTGTAACTCATTAAGGTTATGCAGATAAGAGGTAGAATCAGGTTTAAACTCTAGATATAAAATCACCTAGAGAGTTATTAGTAAGGAGCAACTGCTGTGGTGGTGGTGGTGAGGATGATGATGGTGATGATGAGGATGATGATGGAAATTCTGACTGTTCTGTAGTGATTACAGAGTTTTCCTACACCATTTACTAACCTTAAAGCCAGGAAACTTATAATTTATTTCACCTATGCAGTACAGAATTAATAACTGACACATTAAATAAAAAAGTGTACCATGAAGTCCATGCCATAGCTTTTAAACACTCTTCTCAAACTGCATTCGATGCTTACTTACTACATATTATGGTAACTGTGAAAATGAATAAAGGAAACCTCATTTCATTATGTGTCAACTACACTCAAATAAAATTATTAAAAAAATAAAACGAACAGGAAAGATCTGGGAAGAATGAATTAATAAATGAATGAATGAATGAATACATATATACATACGTCCATACATACATACCATGGAGTCAGGAAGCCCTAAAAGGGGAGCTCTCACACAGAGTGCATTATCAGCAGAGAGAAGGAAGATAATTCCCATCTTCCCTAGGGAGGACACATTTTACGTAGGAATTTTTCTCCCGCTTTTGAGCAAAAGAAGGAAGTTCTCTCCGGCAATAACACACTAACCAAGAGAAACCTCTATAACCTCAAATTTTTGCTCTTCTCCAGTAAACTTTTGTTTAAAATGACCCCTCCCAATTTCCTCCTACAACCAAATAAAAGCTGAGCTTCCCTTTCTCTCCTTAGATTTATTTGCCTGTGGGTTGGCATAGATTGCTTGTCTCAGATTGCAGTTTCTCATCTTTCCCTCAAAAACTCATTCTGTTAGTAAAATAACAGTTTTATTCTTAAGGTTTACTTAACAAACTGGAGTACCGGAGTGCTCTGTTGAAAGAGTTTGAATTGCAATAATTATCCTAGTAGCAACAGATAATAAATATGGCAACCTCATAGAAAGTAAGAAAATGTAATTGTAAAGTTGGTAAAGTATTCCAACATATAAAGCAAATATCTCCAATTACTTTAGTGATGAGGTGATCACAATAAGCTAATGAACATGCATGGTGTTCATTGTGAGTCTTTCAAGAATAGTCAAAAATATATTTTGGACACTATTTTTAAAAATATATGATTCAGATAAAACAAGGATTTATCTTTAAATTGGCATATTATTTTAATATTGAATCTAACACAGGATGTATTAACATAGACAATATGTTTTACTGGTGAAAGAGTGAAAAATAAATCTTGGCTATACTCTTTATTTCTGCCAACAACTGTCACTAGAATACTGGCCAGAAATACTTTAACATTCCTGGTAAGTTTGATGACTAGCATACAATATTATTGTCTATATCTATTAAACTGTGTGTTAAATCTCTATGGCTTATTTATTACTCATTCAAAATTTGCACCCCTAAACAACAACTACAACTTAATTGTTCCAACCACTAAAAAGAAAATTATATAATGTGATAGAGGTGCAAATTTTGCTACAATGGCAATCATATTACAATATCTAAATGCATCAAAGTCACATCTGTTCACCTTATACAATGTTATATGTTAAATACATGCAATAAAAAGAAAAATTTTTTCCATTTCTAATATTTTATACTCATGTACTTTTTAGAAAATGTATTGAGATAGAAACCTTTATTCAATGAATGTCAGATAATTAGGTATTAATGTCATGGACAGTGAGATAATGGGCATACGTCAATGCATTACTACTAGGGATACAATAAAACAGCTTCACCTATTTCCAATTACTCAACCATAAACATTTGTAGATAGAACAAATAACAGTTTGCTAACTACTCCAGAAGAAAACATAAAAATATATTTATTTAATCTTAGCTGATTTTTTAACATTATATCTTAATCTCAAGGTTATTATGACTATATATTTATTTTTTATCTATTCATCCATCTATTTATCTATTTACTTATCTGTTTTCTTTGTAAATAGGGCCCTGTTGCATAGCCTCCATACTCATTTGTAGAAAAGATTAAAACTATAAATCATCAGAACTCATAAACTGCCTACTTGGAGCTGAACGGCCAGCACAGCACCAGAGCTGATGGAGATTTATGATACTCAGACAGCTCCTCTCACCCAACTTCAAGAAGATAAAGGGAAAGGAAAGCTATCCAATTAACTTGGTGTCCATAGACAATACTTATATAAACAGATGGGATTAGCTACCTGGAGGACAAAACTAGAAATATAAAGGAGAAGGGTACCCAAGAAGTTAATGTGTATTGACTGATGTCTGTTCTACATGTTGAAATACCAGCTATGTATGAGGCTTCACTAAAGATACATGACTTTCCAAAATTTTATCCAGTCAATAAAAATTCATACTAACTGCCTACTCTTCTAATCTTTAGCTTTACTATGCCTTATACCACATTCACCTATATATAACTGCTGGTTGCAGTCAAATGATTTCTAATTTGTCCCTTTAATAAAATTTCAATGTCTTTGGGAAAAATATGATTTTTACCTTATTTGAATAAAAATTGTATGTTTAGCACAGTGTGTCTTGTTGTTTCTCTGTTTTCTAGTCTTGTTGAGTCTTGGAACAATGAGGTAACTGTAAAAACAACTGTTTTATCCCAGAGCTCAATGTCAGACTACATTTCTTTTATGGTTAGGTATGGTGTACAACTGAATTCTATGAATGGAATACAGGAGATGGTGACTCAGCTTAGGGTCCTTACTGCATTACTCTGTCTCTAATCCATACCATATGCTCATTTTCCATTTTTTTCTTTCCCACTCCTTGAATAAATTTTGTCTTTGATAGTTATCTATCTGTCTTCCTTCCTCTGTCCTTCTATCTCAGCACGATCTGACTGGCACTCTGAATTTTAAGTTCTTCTTTATACATGGATTATCTAACTAGGAACAAGTGTTGGTAGGAAACAAAGAGATTAGATACTTTTGAAAGAATATGGGAAGGCTTGACCAAGAAGGACTGACCTAGAGAAGGGATCCAGCAGTTGGTACAGCTAAACACATGGGTCATACAAAGTTGTACCAAATGAACATAAGAGCCAGAGGAGAACATTTTGATTGCAATCATGTTCCCTTAACATTCTTGTAAATGTTGGTATTTTCCCAGCCTATCTTTTTCTGTTTTCTCATTTTATGCTTTCCTTGAGCAATATGATACACTTCTGTGGCTTTAAAAGTTATATTTTTAGACCAGACTCCCCCCCCTTAGATCCAGACTTACACATTAAATCACATACAAGGAATGTCCAATTGAATGTTACCTTAACACCACAAACTCAAACTCATAATTCTCAAAATGTAGCTCACTAACCTTATCCTGGCTATATGAACTTCTATTTAATTCTCAATCTTATGTAAAGGCCATACACACACACACACACACACACACACACACACACACATAGTGTATGTATTTCAAGATAGAAATCTGAGGGTCACTCTAGATTTCTTTCTATCTTTTAGGTTCCACAAATCTGGTTAGTGACCAACAAAACACAAGTCTACCCCTTTAGCATCTATCTGAACTACATATAGCTTCTTCTCCAACTTCTATAAATACTACTTTTGCCATAATTGAGAACCTTAATGTCTCTTCCTTGGTTATTGTTATAGCTTCTAAAATGAGGTCCACACTTAGCGAAGAAGAATTACAGATTCATCTGATTATATATATATAATCTCTAATCATTAAAATATCTATTTACAATGCAAATCAATTGGTTTCCTGATTAGAAATAATTCACTTAATGGCATTCTAATGATTGTAACAGTGGTTTGTAAAATTTTTCTTAAGTAGAGAACATTTCCTAAAAACAAAACAAAACCAAAAACCCTTAGAAAACACCCATTATAAGAAGCAGATAAAGTGATATTAAGATACATAAATTTTAGGCTTAAAAACACCCAATACCCAGGCTTTGTATTCGTGTAATTTGGAAAGATACAGAAAAGAGAGATTGCAGTGGTCTCCATCAGAAGTTGAACAGAATTCCTTGGTTTATGTGAAACAAGGAATTTAACTCAAGACAGAGATGGAAAAAGAAAAAGAAGTAAGTTGATTTAAGGTCAATTACCTGTTAAGTCATAAAACAGTCATAGATAATGAACCATTATTATTTGCCACACTTGCTATAGTTATTACACTCCACAATTATCTAAAACATTATCTTTTGGTTGCCTATACTAATGTACAGTTTTTAATTTTTAAATGGAAAGCAGATGTTCAGTTTGATAATAACAATGGGAGAATATACTTTTTATGAGATATTAGTAAAAAATATTAGATCTGTTCATTATTATAAACTTATTTTAGTTTAATAATTTTGTTCTACTATGATTAACCCAGTTTTTTCTGGTGATGGGTTGTAAATATTCTGCAATTTTCAATACTGTTAATAACACAGAGAATAAGTGTATAACAAAGTATTTGAATAAAAAAGTATTCCTAGGGTAATAGATATTGCAGTTGGAATTGGATATTTTAGAGGAAAATTTATGACAATTTGGTGATCTGATAAAAAAGAAAAAAGATTGCAGGATAACATGCTTATTATTTTAAAATATGCATGAATTTGGCTTCCCTGTTCAAAGTGACATTTGAACACAGTTTGATTTTAGTAAAAACATGATTAGGAAAACAGAGGTTCCTTCTAGGTCACAGTAATAGAATGTTACAGACTACTCTAAATGACATGCTTTCTCAGGTGTAAAAATGAAGTATGAGATAAGCTTTTATGGAGGAATCTTGGAAGGATATGATATAAAATGTGACACTGCAAAATGTGGTATTTAGAAAGAAAAATGCTAATCCATATTACAGAATTCTTCTCACACCATAGTTAAAATATTATTCAGTGCATCTCCTGGCACAAAGTCATAAGAGTACAATCACCTCTGCAGCATTCCTGCCAAAATATTTATCCTGAAATCGATTCAGGAATAAACATCTGACAAATCTAGAATGTGGAACATACTCCAAGATAACTAATATGACCTCTTTAAAAAGTTAACTTTAATAGAATTTATAAACGTAATAACCAAATGCAATGGGTAAACATTGATAAGATTCTAGAATTAAAAAAAAAAAAAAAGCCTCTAGAAGGTAACTTTGGGGAAACTGGTTAAAAGCTTTTGAAAATGGATTGCATTTATAAAATATAAGCTTTATTTTTCTTAGGTCTCACATTACTGTAGCTACATGAGAAAATGTCTTTATTGTTAGAAAGTACCCAACTATTTGTGAGGTATTTAATTATGAAGTATTATGAAGTTAGAAATTCCCATTGAGGGGCACCTGGATGGCTCAGTCCTTAAGTGACAGACTTGGGCTCAGGTCATGATCCCAGGGTCCTGGGATTGAGCCCTGCATCAGGCTCCCTGCTCAGCGGGACACCTACTTCTCCCTCCCCTACTCCTCCTACTTGTGTTCCCTCTCTGTCAAATAAATAAATAAAATCTTTTAATAAGGAAAAAAAGAAATTCCCATTGATTCAGAGGGGAAAGTGGGATAGAGAGAGAAGGACAGAGAAGGAGGAAGAAGGAGAGAGGAAGGGAGGGAAAGGAAAATAAAACACAGGGCAAGTGTGGAATTACATTAATTGGTAAATCAAAGTAAAAGCAAAAAATTTAACTTTTCTTTTAAATTGTTCTAAGTGTGAAAAATTGCCAAAAAAAGTTGAAGAAAAAAATAAAATGAGACATTTAAAAATTTTTCACTTAGTTTTCTCTATCTGTGGTAAAAGGTAGAGTAAATGAAATGCGAAAAAACTGTAGAATAAGTTTTCCTAATCAAAAAGGATAAAAATATATGTTTATAAAAAATAAAAAATAAAAAAAAAGGAGTGATTTTTTTTCTAAGTAATTTCTCAGGGAAGTAATATTAAAAATGCTTTTTTTAGGAGGAGGGTGACTTGGTAGAGTGGAAGAACTTGGTATTAAACAGGTCAGCTGTGATCTTAAAAATAAAGGATAATGAAACTATTATTACTATGAGCCTATTGGCTCTGTTTTTCTGGAGAGCTCTAAAACAGACTTAGTACCAAGAGTTGTTTTACAGATTTTACATATTTTTCTGTTTTACAGAATTTTAAGATGAGTTTCCTGAATTGGTTCTTAGGTTTTCCAGAGCTGACTCTTAAATCTGATTAGATTTACAGACATTAATCCTTCTTTTTTCCAGTAGGAAATAGAGCCCTGATAGTCCATGGAGCAATCTTTCTATACAAGTATGTAAATATCACCAATAGACACTCCTAATCAACTTTTTATAAGAAGGACCCAGTGACTATATGTAATACTTTTGGACATTTTGTTGAAATCTTGAATATAATGATATTGGTGAGTATATTCTAATAAATCCACTCTTCTTCCTTCTTCATGGTGTATTACCTTTCAATGGGGGCAGATTTTCTTTGTTGGCTCCTTGGTGGGATCAGGTGATAGAAGTGCCTTTAGGACTGGAATCTTTCAGAAAGTGGCAGCTGGCTTGGTATCTGGGTCACGCATTTATGGTACCGAAGCAGCAAAGTTGCCAGGGTCCTGCTCCAGTTCCCCTGATCTCTACTCTCATTGCTTTTTGTGTTCTTTCCCACAAGATCAGTGAGATCTTTTGGGATCTCACTTTCTTTTCTTTGGAGAATCACAATGCCTGACAAAGTCATGTAAGTCTGATGATGGATTTTAATCCTATTTGGAGTTCACTGATTTTTTTTTTTTTTGAAGTACAGTTTCATTTCATGGTTTGCTGCTATAATGTTAATATTCTATCACTTGCTTGGCTTTCAGTACTAAAAACTCTGAACTACTTTTTTTTTTTTTTTTTTTTTTTTTTTTTTTACCAAGGATGCAACAAAATCTCATTTTATATACACATACAGTATGCATTTGCCCATGGTTATCAGGAGCCCTTTCTGCATATGAAGGCAAATAATTTGATGTTGGGGTAAAAAGGAACAAAGGCACTACATTTTTCTGTTTTGTTTGTACTGTTTTGGTGCATTTATTATTTTTAGAATCAATTTTCAGATTTTTTAAAAAATTACTTTTATTAACTATAATGTATTATTTGCCCCAGGGGTACAGGTCTGTGAGTCATCAGGCTTACACATTTCATAGCACTCACCATAGCACATACCCTCCCCAGCGTCCACAGATTTCATTCTATTTTCCTTTTGATATTTATTTTTTTATTTTGCCTTTATGTGAATTACCTGTCTTTGTATTTTCCCTAGGACTTTGTTAAAGAAAATAGTCTGAGATCTTATACTTAATTTATAACTTTAAATTATTTCTCCACAAAAATAAGTACCTTTAGCTTATTAGATTATCAGCATAATCTGCTGCAATATTATATTCATTTTTTAACATTATACTTTTTATTTTCCATTTTATTTTTAAATTTTAATGTTGGGGTATTTCAGTATAAACATTGATAATAATTCCTATTTTTTTATAATCAAAGAATGAGGTCAAAATTACTTTCACATTTTAGAATTTCTGGTCTATTTTTGGCCAAAGTAGGGATAATTTTTCCCTCAAATATCACATAGGTATTTACGCGAGAGTGTAAAATCTTTGATTGGTACATATCAATTCAAATATCTGATTTACTTATACAATATTATATATATTTTTTAATATCTGTGTATTCCCCATTATAATTTGAATTCTTAACTTTTACTTTATATATTTTGATATTACATTACCTAAGTACAAGGATTTAATACCATTTGGTTTGCACCATTGAATGCTAATATTAAAATTATAAAGCAATCCCATTCATTTTAGCTAATACTCTTTACCTTAAATTCATCTTAGTTTGCTATTTCCATTTCCATATGCAATTCCTTTCTGTTTGTCCATGCATGATAAACTTTTACCCATTCTTTTACTTGAAGTCTTTCCATGTCATTTTCACTAGATGTTTCAAAATTTGATTTAGTTTTATCATTGTTCCTGAGAATATTTCCTTCCTAACAGGAATTCCTAAAAGCAATTTCCAATACTGTTATTACTGTTACCTCTTGTCTTAATTCTGTCATTTTCTTTTATATTCTGTTTTGTTTTTTATGTTTCTTATTTTTGCCTTTACTTCTTGTCATTTACATTAGAGTCTATGTGCTTGCTTTGAAAGTTGATATGAAAGGTAATTATTCTTTTTTTAATTCTACTAGTGGGTTTTTAATACCTTTCAAAATAATATTTGACTTATTTTCTAAGATAGATATAAAAACCATTAATCCTTTATTAAATTTTCTTGATCCAAGTCCAACCAATGTGCTTTTGCAAAATTAATTCTTATTCATGAAATGTTCTTTCTTATTAGCATCCATATTGTATTTTATGTTATTATATTAACACTAAATTTTATGGTAATTTTTACAGTACTGGTTTTCATTTAGTGTTATGTTTAACATGTTCATAATCTGATATACTTTCATAGAGCTATAGCCATGCTTTTTATTAATTTTGATCTATATTTTATTAAACTTAAATATTCATTGTGGCTTTTTTTCCCCACAATTGCACATTGGTGGCACAGTTTTTGAAACTTTACATATTCGAAAGTATCTGTTGTTGTCATATATGAAAGAATTTTAGTTACATAGAATTTAGGAGAAACTACATTTTTCTTCCAAAATTCACTAGAAAGTGCTAATATTATCATTTTTATATGCTTTATTTATTTATTGATGGTAAGAATATAACCTGATATTTACATTCTTAAATTCTGAAGTACACAAACCTATTATTAAAGTGACTATATTGTATGGTGTATCTCTAGAGCTGGTTCATTTAGCACAACAGGAAGTTTATACCCATTGAACAACAAATTGTTTCCCCCCCATCCACCAGTTCCTGGCAACCATCATTCCTCTCTGGTCTTACAAATTTGACTCTTGGATATCTCACTTAGGGGTACTCATTCAGTATTCTTCAATGACTGGTTTATTTCATTTTGCATAAGGTCATTCAAGTTCATCCAAGTTATCACAAATGACAGAATTTACTTCTTTTAAAAAGACTGAATAATATTCAGGGGCACCTGGGTGGTTCAGTGGTTTAAGCCTCTGCTTTTGGCTCAGGTTGTGATCTCAGGGTCCTGGGATCTAACCCCATGTCTGACTCTCTGCTCAGCGGGAAGCCTGCTTCTCCCCAACCCCTCTCTCTGCCAGCCTCTCTTCCTACTTGTGATCTCTCTCTCTCTCTGTCAAATAAATAAAAGATCTTAAAAAAGAAAAGACTGAGTAATATTGAATGCATGTATATACCACACATCTTTAGTCATTCATCTGTTTTTGAACACTTGAATTGTTTCCATATCTTACCTATTGTGAATAACACTGCAATGAAATGAGAATGCAAATCTTTCTTTGAGATTCTGATTTCAATTATTTTGGATATGTACCTAGAAGTGGGACTGTTGAATGACATGCTAATTCTATTTTTAATTCTTTGAGGAAACTTCATGACATTTCCATAGCTGCTGTATTATCTTACATTTCTACCAACAGTGAAAAGGCGATAAATTTCCCCACATCCTCTCCAAAAGGACAAAAGACAAAAGACCTTTGTCTTTTGTTTGTTTGGTTTGTTTGTTTATTTATTTATTTAATAGCTAGCATAGCAGCCTTGAACTATAGGTCATGGTCATTTTGATTAGCATTTCCTTGATAATTACTGATAATGAGCAACTTTTATATCTGTTGGCCGTTTCTTTATTGTATATATAGATGTTCTTTAGAGAATTATCTATTGAAGTACTTTGTTCATTTTTTAATTTTACATTTTATTTTTAAATTATAATTCCAGTTAATTAGCATACAGTGTTATATTAGTTTCAGGTGTAATATAATAATCCAATAATTCTGTGTACTATGCACTGCTCATCATGGTAAGTGCATTCTTAATCTCCTTCCTTTGTCGATTTTCAAATGGACAATGTATAATGCTAGTATATTGCTAATGTATATTGCTAGTGAACTGTAGTTCAATCAGCATTTCCCACTATTGGCAACTTTAGTTACTGCTTTCCTAATACTACATTACCAAATCTAATCCTAAATTAGCTATAACTGTTACAGGAAAGGCAACAGCTTCCTGTTTTATTAGGGCCTGAAGATGTTCCTTTCCTGAGTATTTTTTTGTGGGGAAGGTGCATATCTGTTCATCCCTATTAGGGGCAAATGTACAGAACATCTCAAGTATAGGAATGGTGCCCTATTTCAAACAAGCTTTTGAGGTAAAGGGTTAGATCTTTCTTCAAAGGTCAAGTGTGAATGGCAGGGGTCAGTTTTTACTCAGATGTGAGTGTGAACAAATGAATGAGGGGCTGTGTTGGGAGAGGCATAAGGCGAGGGTTGAAGGGTCCACCTAAGGGCTTAAAAAAAGTGGCTTTTTTAAATTTCTTGAGGAATCTCCACACTGTTCTCCAAAGAGGCTGCACCAACTTGCATTCCCACCAACAATGGAAGAGGGTTCCCCTTTCTCCACACCCTCTCCTACACATGTTGTTTCCTGTTTTGTTAATTTTGGCCATTCTAACTGGTGTAAGGTGTTATCTCAATGTGGTTTTAATTTGAATCTCCCTGAAGGCTAGTGATGATGAACATTTTTTCATGTGTCTGATAGGCATTTGTATGTCTTCATTGGGGAAGTGTCTGTTCATATCTTCTGCCCATTGTTTGATATGTTTGCCTGTTTCATGTGTGTTGAGTTTGAGGAGTTCATTATAGATCCTGGATATCAACCTTTTGTCTGTACTGTCATTTGAAAATATCTTCTCCCATTCCGTGGGTTGCCTCTTTGTTTTCTTGACTGTTTCCTTTGCCGTGCAGAAGCTTTTGATTTTGATGAAGTCCCAAAAGTTTATTTTCGCTTTTGTTTCCTTTGCCTTTGGAGACATATTTTGAAAGAAGTTGCTGTGGCTGATATTGAAGAGATTACTGCCTATGTTCTCCTCTAGGATTCTCCCTATGACCCTGCAATTGCACTCCTGGGTATTTACCCCAAAGATACAGATGTCGTGAAAAGAAGAACCATCTGTACCCCAATGTTTATAGCAGCAATGGCCACGGTCGCCAAATTATGGAAAGAACCAAGATGCCCTTCAATGGAAGAATAGATAAGGAAGATGTGGTCCATATACACTATGGAGTATTATGCCTCCATAGAAAGGACGAATACCCAACTTTTGTAGCAACATGGACGGGACTGGAAGAGATTATGCTGAGTGAAATAAGTCAAGCAGAGAGAGTAAATTATCATATGGTTTCACTTATTTGTGGAGTATAACAAATAGCATGGAGGACAAGGGGTGTTAGAGAGGAAAAGGGGGTTGGGATAAATTGGAAGGGGAGGTGAATCATGAGAGACTATGGACTCTGAA
>NC_081557.1:57233949-57306947 GCF_022355385.1 Mustela nigripes
TCATGGACGGGACTGGAAGAGATTATGCTGAGTGAAATAAGTCAAGCAGAGAGAGTAAATTATCATATGGTTTCACTTATTTGTGGAGTATAACAAATAGCATGGAGGACAAGGGGTGTTAGAGAGGAAAAGGGGGTTGGGATAAATTGGAAGGGGAGGTGAATCATGAGAGACTATGGACTCTGAAAAACAATCTGAGGGGTTTGAAGTGGCAGGGGAGTGGGATGTTGGGGTACGAGGTAGTGGGTATCATAGAGGGCACGGATTGCATGGAGCACTGGGTGTGGTGAAAAAATAATGAATACTGTTTTTCTGAAAATTAATTAATTAATAAAAAAAAGTGGCTTTGCTATTTAAATGTCTGAAATCCTCTCCTGATGACTATTCAGTGTTTAGTATTGGCCATACAGTTGGTAATGGGGATAGAATCTAAGCATAAGCAGTTAATTCCCATGACCTCCAATATAATATGCTAATTCACAGCAGGTACTAAAAGTGTGTGTGTGTGTGTGTGTGTGTGTGTGTGTGCGCGCGCGCAGGTGTGTGTTTTCTTAAAAGCATGAATTCCAACATGTTTGGAGCAATTTAGTTTACCTTCTGATGTAGTTCTGACTTGTGAGTTATTCTTTTAGCAATAATAACAAATAGCAATAGTCCACGAACCATGCATTGTGTGCATGTTTGTGTATGTGTGCATTTGTTATTTTGTAGGAAGAATACTAGTCAGAAACTGGTTTAGATAGGTGTCTAGAGGTTATCAGTTCTAATTGATCAACATGACTTATTATCAGAAATGAAAAAATATAAAAGTCATGTGTGATTTTTATGTTTCTGGTTGGGTTCCTGCAAGGACAGGGGCACCATTAAATATCATATAATAAGTCAGGAAAGGAAGCAGAGTTTACAGATAATAACAGTCTAGACTTGTAGCACTATGCCAATTAGTACTTCCAAAGAGTTTCTCTTAATCATCCTCCTCTAACAAATTCATCAAAATAACCATTTTCTCTGCAAAATATTTTAACAAATTCTGGATTACCACTAAATGTATGTAACTAACAGATTACTCACCAGGACACCTGCATACTTCTCCTACTAGGTGAGCCAAATAACCAGCTTCAAGTGAGAGTAAGAAGTAGTATTTGTTACCAGCCCCACTTCTGCCACTTTTTAAGAAGATTTATGTATCTATTTGAGTGAAAGAGAAAGAGTGCATGTGCATACCCATAAGCAGGGGGAGGGGCAGAGGGAAAAGGAAATAAATTCTCAAGAAGACTCCCCACTGAGCACAAAGCTGAATCCAATGAGAGGCTCAATCCCAGGATTTTGAGATCATAACCTGAGCAGAAATTATGAGTCAAACCTCAAGGAACTGAGCCATGCAGGCGCCCTTACTCCTATAACTTTCATCACTTAAGTACTACATTAAAATACTGGTGAAGAAATAAAAGTTTGTTCTATATAAATAAATTATTTAGAGAGACTAAATGAAATTAAGGAACTAAAAACTCTAGGGAATAAGTTGTGACAGTAATAAAAATGTTGAAATTTCTGCATTTAGATTTATTTTATATTGTAGTGTCATTTTAAAGAATTAAAATAAAATGAAATAAGATCTACAGAAGAAAACAGACTGAACTCCAATTAAAACCATATTCAATGGAAAGATCTTGGCCTTATAGAAAAAGACGTGTGAATAAATATGCACTTATGTATTTTAATTTAAGATGTTTCTTTTATGTGTAATTCCTCATCTATCCAATTTTTTCAGTTAATGGGCCAAGTACTGGACTTGATTGCAGCAAATAAGAGGTCTTCCATGTAGGTAATTAGTTTTGTTTGAGAAAATTTCTGCCCAAACTCATTATGCCTCAGAGAAGACTTATTCTTTTTTTGCCATATCCAAATGTGTTATCCATGCGGAAAAGGTTTCTAAACTAATGAACTGCCTTTCTGTAAGTCATATTCTACCATGGAGAATGTTTGCAAAAAGAAAAGCTGTATACTTATTCCTAACTTCCCTCTGTCCCCCAATTGGTCATCACCATCTGCCGTGATGTTTTTAACAGCTTTGGAACAAAATTGTGAGAAATAACATTGAAATCAAAAACATCTCTCTGAATGTCAATGTTGAGATTGGCTAGCAATATTGAATGTTGTTGGTGAATTGTCATCTGTAAAATGAAATCTAATTTCTTGATCTGAACTGTTTTTGATATGAAATCTCCCATTTTTTTTTTAAGATTTTATTTATTTGACAGACAGAGATCACAAGTAGACAGAGAGGAAGGCGAGAAAGAGTAGGAAGCAGGCTCCCTGAGGAGCAGAGAGCCCGACGAAGGGCTCGATCCCAGAACCCCGGGATCACGACCTGAGCCGAAGGCAGAGGCTTTAACCCACTGAGCCACCCAGGCGCCCCTGAAATCTCCCATTTTTAAATGAGTGTTTTTATCCTCAGACATTGATTAGTTATTATCTTGGCTCCTAAAGGGATGGAAACTAAAGGGAAAACAAAACCTCAAAATATATTGTTTTTTGTGTCTGGACATGAAATTAAACATTTTCTGGTAATCCTGCTTAAAAAGATAATACTTTCTAAACATCTAAAGTAATTTATAAATAATTTATTTCAGTTTTAAAATCTCAATTTCATTTTTTAAAGGCAAGTAAAATAAAAATTTATTTTTCATAGAATCAGAACAGCTTAGAGCTTGAAAGATCTTATATTTTGAAGCATATTTTAGATATACTGAAAGCTCAGATCTTAAGTGCATCATTTAATCAGGTTTGATGAATTATATGAGGACATATAACACTTCTCAGGCCTCTTCCTAGACAATCTTCTTTCCAGAAAACCAAAGATAATTTCCTTCACCATAGGCTAATTTTGCCTTTTCTTCAATTTCATATTAATGGAAAATACAGCATGTATTTTTTGTGTCCTATTTCACACAATATAATAGTTTAAAGGTACATCCATGGTTTGTTATTTATCAAATGTCTTTCCTTTTTATGACTACTTCATTTTAGCTGCTTTATGAGTATAACTTTTGGTTTAATTAGCGTTTTCCTTATATCTAATAATGTTGATAATATTTTCTTGTGCTTATTTGTCATTTATTTTTTGTGAAGTATATGTTTTAACATTTTTGCTATTTATTGGGTGATTCATATTTTTATTATTGAGATGTAGTTTTGTTAATTCTGTGGATTCAAGTTTTTTATCATTACATGTTTATAAAACTTCTTCCCAGATTCTGGATTATCTTTCATTTCTCTAACAGAATCTTTAGGAGAGTAGTGTCAAATAAAACCAAATCCATATATGGTATTAGTCTTTCTCTGACTGACTGACTTCTCTTGCTTAGCATACTACTCTCTAGCTCCATCCATGTCATTGCAAGATTTCATTCTTTTTTATGGCTGAGATATATATATCTTATATAGTAAGATATTATATATATATGTATATATATACATATATATATATATATATATATATGCAGTTGGTGAGGGAAGGGAGGCCAATGAGAAGAAATATACAGTAGTACCTGACCAGGAATGTGTCTTGCTGTGAGCAACCAATTTGGGGGATAAACTGATATGGTGCTATGCTCTCTTTTTAATGTTTTCTCAACCGCAAACAGAGTTCAGGTGCATGTGAGGAGCAAGAAAATCTGGCTAAAATTTAGTTAGACAAAGCTTAGGGTAAGAAATGCCAAATTATGAACACTTATATAGAATTTTAAAAAATATTAAGAGATCCAAATTATTCATTTTTCTTTTATCAGTAATGCAACTTTTGCCCTCTTCAAGAAATCTCTGTATACCCCAACTTAGTGAGGCATCCTCCTAAATTCACTTCTAGTAGATTTATTGTTTTATTTTTTATATTTAGGTCTATAATTCATTTCATACTGATGACATGAATGGCTAGTTAGAGGTCAAGTTTCCCTTTCTCTATCATCATTTTTTTCTATCATCTTTTTTTGTTTTTGTATCATCATTTTTTGAAGACACATATCTTTCATCTTTGAATTTCTTTGGAAATCTTGTCAAAAACTCTGACCGTATTTGTTTGGACTCTTTATTCTGTTGTATTGATTTTTTTTTTTTTCTGTATGCTTTCACCTATATTGCAAAGGCTCTATTACTGTAGCTTTAAAATAAGTCTTGATGTCAGTTAGTGTTACTCCTATAAACATTTCTTTTTTTTCAATTTCAAGATAATTTTAGCTAGTCTAGGTTCTTTGCCTCTGCAAAGAAATTTTCAAATGACCTTGTAAGTTTCTTCAAAATACTTGCTGAGGTTTTATTGTAGTTGCACTAAATCCGTATATAAATTCAAGGAAATTTGTCCTTTCATCAAACTGGATATTCTGATCAAAGGTCTATTGCACATATCTCAAAATTCATTTGGATCTTGTTTTGATTCTGTTCACAATTGTAGGAAGGAAACATTCATTGTTTTGTTTTAGTCTGTATCAGTTTTAGATTTTTGCACAGACACCATTCATCAGATTGAGGAAGTTTTTTTCCATTCAAGTTTACTTAAATTTTATATCATTAATGTGTTCCTTGACAAATGATTTCTCTGCTAAATTTAAAATTATACGTGTTTTCCTCTTTTACCTCTTAATGTGGTAACTAAAATATATTTTCTTTCATATATAAACCAACCTTGAATTTCTGTAGTAAACCTACTTAAACACAGTGTTCGTCCTTTTTTATATATTGCTAAATCTGATTTGCTAATATTATGTATTCACAAGGGTATTGGTTTGTAATTTTCTTGTATTGTAATGCCTTTATTTGTTTTGGCATCAGGATGAATAACTCAATAAAATGAGTTGAGGATTATTTGGCACTGTATTGCTTTCACATGCTTCATGGAATTAACCAGTAAAGCCTAATGATAATTTTGTGGATTTGTTAAACTAAAAATTTATTAATTTTCCTGGCACTGTTTTAAGTGACATTTTTCTTTTTTTCTTTTTCTTTTGCACTTTTAAAAACTTTATTTTTATTTTAATTCCAGTATAGTTAACATACATTGCTATATTGGCTTCAGATGTATAATCTAGTGATTTAACAACTCTATTCATTACTCAGTGCTAATGATGATAAGTATATTCTTTAATCCCCACCCCCTATATCACCCACCCCCCAATCTGTACTCTGGTAACCATCTCTTTGTTCTCTATAGTTAAGAGTCTCTTTCTTGGTCTTTCTCTCTCTTCTATTTTTTATTTGTTCACTTGAGGGTTATTTCTTAAATTTCACATATTAGTGAAATCATATGGTATTTGTCTTTCTCTGAGCTATTTCATTTAGCATTATATTCTCTAATCCATCTATGCTGTTGTAAATGGCAAGATTTTATTCTTTGTTATGGCTGGATAATATTCCATTATATGTATATATGTATATATATATTCCATTATATATTTGTATATATATATTTATAATGTGTATATATATATATATATATATATATATACACACACAAACACGGTGTTTCTTCTTTAAGCATTCATCTGTCAATGGACACCTGAGCTGTTTTCCATAATATGGCTACTGTAAATAATGCTGCCATAAATACAGGGGTGCTTACATCCTCTCAAATTAGTGCTTCGGTGTTCTTTGGATAAATACCCAGTAGTACAACTACTGGATCATTCTATATTTAATTTTTTGAGAAATCTCCCTACTGTCTTCCACAGTGGCTACATCAGTTTGCATTCCCACCAACAGTGAATGAGGGTTCTTTTTCCTCCACTACTTCACCAACACTTGTTATTTCTTGTGTTGTTTCTTTTGGCCATTCTAAAACAGGTATATGGTGATATCTCATAGTTTTTATGTGTATTTCTCTGATGATGAGTGATACTGACATCTTTTCATGTGTCTGTTGTCCTTCTGGATGTCTTCTTTGGGGAAATGTCTGTTCATGTGTTCTTCCCCTTTTTAAATTGGATTATTTCTTTTTTGGGTATTGAGTTGTATAAGATCTTTATATATTTTGAATTCTAACCCTTTATGGGATATGCCATTTGCAAATATCTTCTCCAATTCAGTAGATTGTCTTTTAATTTTGTTGATTGTTTCCTCTGCTGTGGAGAAAATTTTTATTTTGATTTAGTTCATTTTTGCTTTTGTTTTCCTTGCCTCACAAGATAAACCTAGAAAAATGTTGCTATGGCTGATGCCAGAGAAATTAGTCCATGTTCTCTTCAAAAATTTTTATGGTTTCAGGCTCACATTTAGGTCAGGTCTTTAATCTATTTTGAGATTATTTTTGTGCATGGCATAGGAAAGTGGTCCAGTTTCATTTTTTGCATGTAGCTATGCAGTTTTCCCAATACTATTTGTTGAAGTTACTGTCGTTTTGCCATTGTATATTCTTGTTTCTTTTGTCAAACATTAATTGCCCATATAATCATGGGTTTGTTTCTGGGTCATCCTGTTAAGCTATGTGTCTATTTTTCTGTCAGTACCAAACTGTTTTGATTACTATACCTTTGCAGTATAACTTGAATTTGGGAACTGTGATACTACCAGCTTTTTATGTTCTTGTTTTTTTGCAAGATTGTTCTGGCTCTTCAGAGTTGTTTGTAGCTCCAAATAAATATTAGGATTACTTGTTCTAGTTCTTCGAAAAAATGCTGCTGGTATTTTGATAGTGATTGCGTTAAGTCTATAAATTGCTTTGGATAGTATAGACATGTTAACAATATTTGTTCTTCCAATGCATGAATGTGGAATGCTTTTCCATTTCTTTGTGTTATCTTCACTGTCTTTCATTAGTGATTTATAGTTTTCAGAATACAGGTTTTCCACCTCTTTGATTAAGTTTATTACTAGGTATTTTATTATTTTTAGTGAACTTATAAATAGGGTTACTTCCTTCCTTTCTCTTCCTGGTGCTTCATTTTTGGTGTATAGAAATATAGTTATTTGCATTTAGTATCCTGTAAGCTTACTGAATTCACTTACCGGTTCTAACAGTTTTTTGGTAGATTTTTTATTATTTTTAATATATAGTATTATATTTTCTGCAAATTGTGAAAGTTTTACTTTTTTCCCTACTAATATGCATGTCTTTTATTCCTTTTTCTTCTCTGATTGTTGTGACTAAGATTTTAGTACTATAAAAGTGATCACAGTTGGCATCCTTGTCTCAATTTTTCCCCATTGAGCATGATGTTAGCTGTGGGTTTTTCATATTAGGCCTTTTTTATGTTGAGGTATGTTCCTTGTACACTAACTTTGTTGAGAGTTTTAATCATGAATGCATGTTGCACTTTCTTAAATGTTTTTTCTGCATCTGTTGAAAGGATCATATGTTTTTTATCCCTACTCTTATTGATGTGATGTATCATATTGATTGATCTGCACATTTTAAACCATCCTTCATCTCAGGAATAAATCCCACTTGGTTGTGATGAATTATTTTTTTAATGTATTGTTGGATTTAGTTTGCTAAAACTTTGTGAGAATTCTTATTATATTTGTGTTCTTTAGAGAAACTGGCCTATAGTTCTCCTTTTTTATAGTGTCTACATCTAGTTTGGGTATTGGGGCAATGCTGGCATCATAAAATAGTTTGGAAGTTTTCCTTCCTTTTCCAGTTTTTGCAATCATTTGGGAAGGATAGGTATTAAATCTTCTTTAAATGTTTGGTAGAAAATGCTTGGTAGAAGCCATCTGCTCCTGGATTTTTGTTTGTTGGGAGCTTTTTGATTTTTGATTACTAATTCAATTTCATTGTTGTAATCTGTTCAAATTCTTTATTTCTTCCATATTCCATTTTGGGAGTTTACATGTTTCTAGGAATTTATCCATTTCTTCTGGGTTGTCCAATTTACTGGCATGTACTTTTTCATAATAGTCTTTAATAATCTTTTGTATTCCTGTGGTATCAGCTGTTATTTCTCCTCTTTCATTTCTGCTTTCATTTATTTGAGTCCTCTCTCTTCTTTTTTCCCCTGCTGACCTATCATTTTGTTTATCAGTTTTGTTATCTTCTCAAGGAGCCAGCTTTTGCTATCATGGACCTGTTCAACATTTTTTTTTTTTTTTTAGTTTCTATTTTATTTATTTTTGCTCTAATACTTATTATTTCCTTCCTTCTGCTGGTTTTTTTTTTTTTTCTAGCTTCTTTAGGAATAATGTTGGGTTATTTATTTGAGGCTTTTCTTGCTTCTGTGCTATAGACTTCCTTCACAGAACTACTTTTGTTATATCCCAAAGATTTTGGACCATTGTGTTTTTATTTTCATTTGTCTCTATGAATTTTTTAATTTCCTCTGATCTTGATTCATTCATTCATTGATAGTAACATATTGTTTAACCTCATGTATTTGTGCTCTTTCCAAATTTTTTTCTTGTGATTGATTTGTAGTTTCATAGCATTATGATCAGAAAAGATGCATGGAATGGCTTCAACCTTTTTGAATTTCTTGAGACTTGTTTTGTGGCCTAATATGTAATCTATTCTGGGAATGTTCCCTGTATGCTTGAGAAGAATGTGTATTCTGCAATTTGGGATACAATGTTCTGCTTATATCTGTTAAATCCATCTGCTCCAATGTGTCATTCAAACTCAGTTTTCTTGTTGATTTTCTGTGTGGATGGATGATCTTTTCATTGATGCAAGTGGGATATTAAAGTCCCCTACTATTATTGTATTACTATTGATTATTTCCTTTATGTTTTTAACCAACTTCTTCATATATATGGCTGCACCCATCTTGTGTGCATAAATATTTACAGTCTTATATCTTCTTCGTGGATGGTTCTCTTAATGATTATATAGTATTCTTCTTTGTCTCTTGTTATAGTCTTTGTTTTAAAGTCTATTTGTCCAATAAAAGTATTGCTACACTGGATTTCTTTTCATACCCATTTGCATGAAAAATCCTCCATCCCTTCACTTTCTTTCTTTTTTTTTTTTTAAGATTCTATTTATTTATTTATTTGACAGAGAGAGAGATCACAAGTAGGCAGAGAGGCAGGCAGAGAGAGGGGGAAGCAGGCTCCCTGCGGAGCAGAGAGCCCCAATGCAGGGCTCCATCCCAGGACCCTAAAATCATGACCTGAGACTAAGGCAGAGGCTTAACCAACTGAGCCACGCAGGCACCCCCATCCTTTCAGTCTCAAATGACTCTCTTGTAGGCAGAATATAGATGGGTCTTGTGTTTTTATTTTTTCCATCATCCTATGTCTTTTGATTGGAGCATATGTCCATTTACATTAAAAGTACTTTTTCAATTCAAATTCCAGTTACTTAACATATAGTGTAATAGTTTCAACTGTACAATATAGTGATTCAACACTCCCATACAACACCCAGTGCTCACCACAGCAAATGTAATCCGTAAACCCCATCACCTATTTAATACATTTCACCAACCTCCTTTCCAAAAATCATTAGTTCTTTTCTAATTGAGCCTGTTTCATGGTTTGACTCTCTCTCTCTTTTTTCTTTATTCCCCTTTGTTTATTTGTTTTATTTCTTAAATTAAAATTTAATTAAGCTTATTAAATAAATAAATAATTTAAAATTAAAATTAAGAAACTTTTTATTTCTTAAAAAATTTCTTTTATTTCTAAAATTCTACTTATGAGGGAAACTTTATGGAATTTGTCTTTTCTCACTGACCTATTGCACTTAGCGTAATATTCTTTAGCTCTATGTCCTTGTGTATGGCAAGATTCCATTCCTTTTGATGGCCAAATGATAGTCCATTGTATATATATCACTTTTTCTTTATCCATTCATTAGTCAATGGATATTTGGGCTTTATTTATAGTTTGTTTATTGTTGTTGATGCTGCTATAAATATCAGGGTGCATTATATCTCTTTGAATTAGTGTTTTTGTATTATTTCTTAAATACCTAGAAGGGCAATTTCTGGTTTGTACTATAGTTCTATTTGTAACTTTTTATAACTATTTTGAGGAACCTCAATAGTGTTTTCCACCATAGGTTGTACCAGTTTGCATTCCCAACAACAGTGCAAGAGTGTTCCCCTTTCTCCACATCCTTGTTCTTTCTTGTGTTGTTGATTTTAGCCATTCTGAGTTGTGTGAGGTATTATCTTATTATAATTTTGCTTGCATTTCCCTGATGATGAGTGATGTTGAGCCATCTGGATGTCTTCTTTAGAGAGATGTCTATTCATGTTGTCTGCCCATTTCTTAATTGGGTTATTTGCTTTTTAGAGTGTTGAATTTTAAAGCTCTTTATATACTTTGAATACTCATCCTTTATCAGATGTGTCATGTGCATATATCTTCTCCCGATCCAGAGACTGCCTTCTGGTTTTGTTGATTGTTTCATTTGTTGTGCAGAAAGTTTTTATTTTAATGTAGTTCCAATAGTTTATTTTTGTTCTTACTCCCCTTGCCTCAGGAGACAGACATATCTAGATAAAAGATGTCATAGAAGTTACTGTGTCTGTTATCCTCTAAGATTTTTATAGTTTCATGTTTCCTATTTACGTCTTTCATCCATCCATTTCTTCAATTTCATCCATTTTCATCCAACCATTTCATCCATTTATTTTTTGTTTGGTTTAAGAGAGTTATCTAGTTTCATTGTTTTCATGTGGCTGTCCAGTTTTTCCAACACCATTTGTTAAAGAGACATTTTTTTGGCTGTTGAATATTCTTTCCTGCTTTGTTGAGGATTAGTTGACTGTATAGTGGTGGGTTTATTTCTAAGTTTTCTATTCTATTTTATTGATCTATGTATCTATTTTTGTGCCAGATCATACTATTTTGATAACTACAGCTTTGTAATATAACTTGAATTCTGGACTTGTGATGCCTCCAGCCTTGCTTTTCTTTTTCAATATTGTTTTTGCTATTTGGGATCTTCTGTTCTTTCTTATAAATTTTAGGATTGTTTGTTCTATTTCCATGAAAAATGACATCGGTTTTTTTGATAAGGATTACATAAATGTGTAGATTGATATGGGTAGGAAAGATATTTTGACAATATTTTTTTCATCAGTGTTTTATAATTTTCAGATTACAAGTCTCCCACCTCATTAGTTAGGCTTATTTCTAGGTATCTTATTGTTTTGGGTGCAATTATAAGTGGGATTCCTTAATTTCTCTTTCTGTTGCTTCATTAGTGTACATAAGTGTAACTGATTTCTGTACATTGATTTTGTATCCTGCAACTTCATAGTTTTGTGGGGTTTTTTTGTTTTTTTTGGGCAGAGTCTTTCTGGTTTTCTATATAAAGTAGCATATCATCTGCAAATAGTGAAAGTTATATTTCTTCCTTGCCAGTTTGGATGCTTTTTATTTCTTTTCATTTCCTGATTGCTGTGGCTATTACTATGTTAAGTAACAATGGCAAGAGTAACATCCTTGTCTTCTTCCTGACCAGAGACAAGATTTTCCTATTGAGGATGCTCTCAGTTTTTCCTATTGAGGATGTTATTAACTGTGGATTTTTTCCTTATATGGCCTTTATTATGTTGAGGTATGTTCCTTCTAAACCTACTTTGCTGAGGGTTTTCATCATGAACAGCTGTTGTACTTTGTCAAATGTTTCTTCTGCATCATATTTATTGCATATATTTTGTTACTTGTTTCATAGTTGTTTTTGTACTCTATCTCTGTTCCTTTCTTCTTGGGCTCTCTTATGTAATTATTTGGCTTTCTTTAGTGATATACTTAGATTCCTTTCTTTTTATTTTATTGCAATATCTATTATTGGTTTTGATTCGTAGTTACCCTTAGATTTGCATATAACATATTCTATAAATAACAGTCTGTTAAGTTGATGGTCACTTAAGTATGAACCCATTCTTTACTCCTCTTCTCCCCAGGTTTTAGGTCTACAGTGTCACACTTTACATCCTTTAATTTTGTGAGTCCTTTCATTTTATAAAAACACTGCCTTTGTACTTCCTACTTTACTTACTCTTGGTTATGGTCCTTCCTTTCCATTCAAACAGTCCCTTTTAACATTTCTTATAGGGTGAGTTTAGTGGTCATGAATTCCTTTAACATTTTTTTATCTAGGAAACTCTACCTCTCCTTCTATTCTGAATGATAGCCTTGCTGGGTAGAGTATTTATGGCTATAGATTCTTTTCCTTTCATCGTTTTAAACATGCCACCCTCTCTGGCCTGCAAAGTTTCTGCTGAAAACTCACTTGATAGCCTTATGGAGTTTTCTTTCTATGTAACTGCCCTATTTTTCCTCTCTGCTTTCAAAATTCTTTTTGTCACTATTTTTTGTCATTTTAATTACTATGTGTTGTGATGTGGACTTCCTTGTGTTGATTTTATTGGTGAATCTCTGTGCTCCCTTGATCTGGATATCTGAATAATCTAATCTCCAGTTAGGAAATTTTAGGCTATTATTTCTTCAAATAAATTTTTATGCCTCCTTTTTCTTCTCTTTTCCTTCAAGGATCCATATAATGTGAATGCTTGATGGTGTTGCTGAGTTCCCTAAGTTTAATCTCATTTTGCATTAATTTTTTTCTTTAGTATTTGCTTATTTTCCATTACTCCTTCATTCTCCTTCATCTAGTCTGTTTATTACATCTAATTATTTTTGAATTTCATTTCTTGTGTTCTTCATCTTTGATTGGTTCTTTTTTATCTTAATGTTAAGTGTCTCAATGGTGTCCTCCAGTTTTTCTTGAGTTCAGTTAGTATCTTTATTATCATTACTTTAAATTCTCTTTAGGGTATGTTTTCACTTAGGTCTCTTGCTGTCCTGTTTTCTCCTGTTCTCAGGAGAAATATACTGGATGTATTCCTCTGTCTCTTCATTTTGTCTAACTCTCTGCATTTGTTTCTCTATGTTAGGAAAACATCCATATTTCCTGCACTTAAAAGTAATGGTCTTATGAAGAAGAGGTCCTCTAGAACCCTGCTGTGCAGTTCACCTTGTTTGTCAGAACCTGGTGGTGCTTCAGGGGTGTCTCTTATGTGTGATGTGTGTGCCCTGTTATTGTTGCTGAACTGCTTTTTCCTTCAGTCACCTTCAATGGCTCTCTTTGCCTATTTTGGGCAGCGTTAGATCCCTATGGTGTTAGTGAGCTGGTCTGGGGACACTTTGGGCTTGAGTTGAGTCGGAGGGCATTTGACAGAGATGCAGTAGCACCAAACATGAAGGCATTTCCCCTGTGTTTTCCTTTGATAAGCTTTCATTGTTAGGTGGGGTCTGCAATCAGACCACTTGTATGACTCCAGCCCACAGCTAAGGGCCTCTGTCTGACTGGTGTTTGTGGTTATCTTTCCCTCTCTCCAGGGAAGGAGTCACTTTAGAAAGGTGCTGCCATTATAGGGGCTGTTTGCACACTGTCAGGCCTACAGCACCACCTGTTTGGGCTCTAACCAGAAGCATATTGGAAAGGGCAGATCTGCTGAAGCCCAGTGCCAGGGGCAACACAGCAAGGTTGAAGTGCTAGCAAGCTCTGTGTCTTCTAGTCCTCTGTGGGAGGGGCCCTCCAGCACAGGTACTGGCAAGGCCTGTCAGTGAAGCACATGAAGTGGGGGTGGTTTGGTGGAGTGATGGTATTAGCCAGTTTTGCACAAAGTCATTCCTGTGAGGAAGGGGCCCTGTGGTGCCTGGACTGAACCAGACTGTCCAGAAATGTGGATTAGTGGAATCACCCTATGGAACGGAGGGGGATGGATGGCAGTGCTAGCAACAAATTTAGTGTAGGTAGAAAGTCCAACAGGTAGCTGTGTGTTTATGCTGGAAAGGTAAAGGAGGAAAATGACACCTGTAAGTTCCTTTTTTTTAAGAGGACTTCCTCAGCAATTTCTGTCCCTCTAGAGCATGCTCTGAGATTAGTAAATGACTCTTCATTCCATATGCCACAAGCACATTTCAAACTACAGTTTCTGTGTTGTATCTCCAGGTGCTGTTTGTGGTATTGTCTCTTTAAGGGCAGGGACTCAATTTCTTTCATCCACTGGCTCTCCCAGAGCTGAGCCCACTGATTTTTTAAATTGCTGGTTTTAAATTCCGGTGGTTGTAAGAACTCATAAAATTTGGTCTCTCTGGTTTCCAAAGCCAAACGTCACAGGGATTCCATTTCCCCATGCAGGCTTCCCAGTGTGGGGTTTTTATCTCTCCTTTCTCCATGCCCAGGATACCCCACTTTTCCCACAAACAGTCCCATGAGTCCATTTAGTTCCTGACCACATCTCTGCCCTTACTACCGTCTTTGATGTAGCCTCTTCCCTATGCCTAGTTGTAGAATTTATTCTCCCAGTCTTTGGGTCATTTTTCTGAGTTATTTAGACTGATATGAGTGTTATCTCATGTATTTGTGGGACAAGGTGACTCTAGTTTCTCCTACTCCATCATCTTCCCTGGAATTCTCTCAAATAAAAATACACACACCACACACACACAAACACACACACACGTATTTTTTTTATGGTGGATCATATTTCCTATTTTTTTCATGTCCATAGATTTTTTCTCTTTTTCTTTCTTTCCTTTTTTTCTTTTCTTTCTTCTTTCTTTCTTTCTTTCTTTCTTTCTTTCTTTCTTTCTTTCTTTCTTCTTTTTTGTTTTTTTGATAAATGATGCCAACCGTGAGTGAAAAACTGTGGCAATTAATATTTAAATCTTGAAATTAGCATGCTGCCACCACCCTTTTGTCCTGTCAGGCCATGAGGAATGAGAGTAGAGTTGATTTACTTTATATTTAACTTGCGTTTGATCTTTGATATCTTTTTGTCATATTTAGTGCTTCAAATTACTTTTAGTGATAAAAATACTTAGCAAAAGGCCTTTAGATTTTCTCTCAATTCTGCTTTATTTATTATCTGATCTCAATGGACCCTGCCTATCTGTCCCACATAAGGGATTTTTCAGTACTGATATACATCCCTCACTGGGAGTCATTTCTATATTGGGACTTGGTACAACTCTTAAGTAGACTTGTGAAGATATGTAGCAGAGATTTAGAGTAGTATTCTTAATTTTGTGATTTAGTCTTATATTTTAGCAGGTTCTATGTGCCTTTACTTCTAGGGTAGCACTATCTCAGCACCCGGTAACACATAATCCTTGACTCATGCTCAGTGGAGGTTTCAGGGAGCAAATGGTTATTCTGCTCCTCTTCCAGAAGCAAACACCTCTGTCTTCTACTCAGTACAGGATCCAGATAAGGACTATTTTTCTGTTTCTCCAGATACAGATGATCAATAAATTGTGTATATGCAGTACTCTGACTACAGGCAAGTTTCTACTGACTTTCTTGTTTCACCCTCAAACTTTAGAAAGACTGTCATGCTTTCAGTCTTTCTAAAGAGAAGGGATCTCTTGAGTCAAGATCTTCCCCAATCTTTCTGATGGCAGGTTGGTATAGATTTCTATTGCATTTAGGGATCTAAAGATGTCCAACTTGTCATACCAGCCATACTTGGTCTTTAAAAATTTGCTGAAATATTAGCTATTATTTTCTTAACAATTTCTATGTTGGCTACCACATTCTCCCACTGTTGTATCAAAAAGGAATCAGGCCATGTGCACCACTTTATATATGAGGGTTTACAACTCTTTGGATGCATCTCATTAGATTGCCTTGCCATCTCAGACCTCTGTTAGATTGTAAAAAATATGACCATTTGCCATTTTCTTGTTATAAAGAAGCAACGTTTTCCTGGTATTTTTCATATTTTAAGCTGAAATCTCTTGATGATTGTAAACTTCTTTATAGTTCAAATCTATAAAGTGGAGCAGTTGAGACTAAGACACTAAGACACACTAACATGTGTCCTGCTCCTGGTCACAACACATATTCCATAAGAGTTTATTTTAGAATATAGATCTACAAATTCCAGCTCAGTAGTCTTTTCTTTAAGTAAAATCTACCTAATAATATTGTATTTCTTCTTCTTCTTCTTCTTCTTCTTCTTCTTCTTCTTCTTCTTCTTTTTTATTTAAGCCTTTTAGCCTTTATTTTCAAAATCTATTTTACTTACTGGGCATTCATATCTACAAAAAATTGTGGTACAGAAACATAGGATTTAACTTCTAATTGCTCACCAAGACACCTACTGCCCATATAGGAAGAAGTTTCAAGTAACAAGCAACCAGGAAGGGGCTACTTTTAAAAATCATGGTACTTCCATGAATAAAGGAGTTATTTGCATTTAGCAAAGAATAACACTTTAAACACAAAGCATCTGGTAATAACCTGCTTATATGATTATATTCTCTCAGGGATACTGTGGATCATTCTGATGTTCAGTATAATTAAACCAGTTTAAAAGCTGTCAGAGCTATTTATTTACTTCCATAGAAAGCTAGTTCAGCTTTACTTTTAATAAGCATTGCCTTAGAATTAGAAATACAAACGTATATGTAATAAAAGAGGTAGAAACATTCTAAAAAAGGCAGACTTTGAGACAAAGACACATACATATACATAGGTAATAGTTAACTTGTATGATAGAATAAGACATTTATTTACTCTATAGTTTAGTAGATTATTTTTTTATTCTCTCTCTTTTTTAAAAAAAAGAGTTTATTTATTCAGCAAAGAGAGAGAAAGAGAGACAGAGAGAGAGAGAGAGAGAGAGCGCACATGCAAGCACAGGGAGTGGCAGGTAGAGGGAGAGAAGGAGAAGCTGGCTCCCTGATAAGCAAGGAACCTGATTTTGGGCTAAGTCCAGGACTCTGGGATCATGACCTGAGCCAAAGGTGTATGCTTAACCAACTGAGCCACCCAGGTGCCCCAATTTTTTTGTTCTCTTAATCTTGTATAATCTTTCTCATGGGCTTAGAACCCACTGGGCAGACTTAGACTTGCCAAATTAAAATATTCATTTCCAGTTCATTATTATTCCTTTCAATTTAAATAATTTGTTACTTCAAAGTTCATCTGTCTGTAAGTCTTAATTTAAATCTTTTATATGACTTTGTCTCCTAATTAAAGTATGTCTTTCAAATTGTCCTCATCCTGTCTTTCTCTTTCTCAAGTTGCTTTAGTAGATAAGCAAATTGCTCTAGTAGGTAAGCAAAATTGTGTCTCTGCAACAGTGAAGAAGAAGGATTCCTTAGCCTTACCTGGTAGAGAAATATCTACCTCATAGAGGATAAAAGTAATAAAGAAGAAATGCATAAAAGAATGGGCCAAAAATAGGAAGAGTATCTTGCCCTTAAATTGTGATGCTAGAAATCACCAAGGGGAATGTACATTAAGTTGATGCCACAAAATGATCAAAAAATATACAAAAAACACAAATGTTATTATTAATGGAAAATATTTCTAAAAAAATTTTTAGTGCAAAAAAACGATAACATTTTTAGTCTCTCCTCTACCATGTAAAGAACTTGGAAGCCAGCATTCAATTCTTAAACAGCAGTAAGAACAAAAAGAGAACTTGAAAATCAGGGACTTTTTGCGAACCCTTCAAAAAACATATTGCAGTAAAAACTGCCTCCCTAAAATCTGGAGATAATTACTGAAGTCACAAACTGGGAGAAACACTTAAATGGTAAATTTGACAAACTGATGGAGTCTGAGTTTGAGCTAATGTGGGAAACTTTGTGGGGGCTTTATTCTTAGACTATGTACTTTCATGGCTTTTACTTCTAAGAATCCCACTAGACACTTATAATAAAGATCCCCTACTTGACTCTGGCAGGGAGAGAAGGAGAGCAATCCTTGTGAGATATCTCCAGAGCATTCTCCATAAGAAAAGGTCTATATTAAAGGAGAAAATTCTTTCCTAGGACTCTTCCCAAGCTGTAGAGAAAGTGCATTTCTTCTACTCTAGCCCTCTCTAGAGATTCTGGCTGACCTAGGATGAAGACATAATTGAGAAACACTTGTGAAGATCACAGTCCTGCTGCATAGAAGAACTAAAAGGCTGATAATAAACCTTAAGACTATAGAACATTTTTCACCTCTTATATTTTAAGAGCACCACATAATAGCACCAAAGCTGAAAGAATTGCAAGGTGCAGAATCCATGCCAGGAGTAGTTCTAAGAGAAACCCAATAACAAAAGGGAAGATCCCCTCCCCCCAAAAAAGGCACTAGATGAACTTGAGGTCTTTGGCACCTAGAGTTATGATAAATATTAAAGCTCAGTGCATAGCCAGATTAACATAACCTAGAAGCCTATTTGCCTCAATCCTATTATTCAATATATCATGTCTGGCTTTCAACAAAAAGTTACAAAGCATGCTAAAAGTCAAAATTAAAACAACAACATCTAACATATTTTTAAGAGTCAAAGTAAGCATCACAACCAGACTCAGAATTGACTTAGACTTTCAAATATTAGAATTTAATAAAACTATGACTTAGATGTTCAGGGGTATGATGGAAAATTAGAAACAACATACCAGATAGAGACGGAATTTCATCATAGAGATGGAAATTATAAGACAGAATCAGAAGGAAATAATGGAAATCAAAAGCATATTAACATGTTAATATAAATGAAGACTAGCATTTCATGGGAACATTAGCAGACTTAATGCAGTCAAATTAACAATCAGTGAATGTGAAGACATATTGATAGGAACTTCCCAAACTGAAATGTGGGGGTGGGGGAAGAATGGAAGAAAAACAAAAACAAAAGCATAACAAAATATCCAAAAACTGTGGGATAATTTCAAAAGGTATGACACAGGTAACTAAAACCAGAAAAAGAAAAAAAGAGAAAATAGAAAAGATGACATATTTGAGGTAATAATAGCCAAAAACTTTACCAAACTAATGATAGACCCCAAGCCATATATCAAGGTATCTCAGAAAACACCAAGCAGAATAAATAACAAAAAATTGACATATTATATTTAAACTGGAAAAAAAAAAAAGATAACAAGACAATCTTGAAAGAAAAAGAGGGAGGGGTGAGGAGAGACACATAACCTATAGAGGAATAAGTATAAGAATTATAGTGGATGGCTCATTGGAAAGCATGCAATCAAAAAGAGAGTAAAATGACATATTGATATTGTTTAAATTAAAGTCATCCTCCTTGAATTCTATATACAGCAAAACTGTCTTTCAAAGTGAAGGAGTAATAAACATTTTCTCACACATAGAGAAAAGGAGAATGCATTACCAGAAGACCTGCCCTGCAAAAAATATTAATGATATGGTTCAGAAATTCAGATCTACATAAAGTAAGGAAGAGCTTTGGAGAAAAAAAATAAAGATAAAATTAAGTGTTTTCAGAGAGTCCAAGATCGCAGTGGAGTAGGAGACCTTACTTTCATCTGGTCCCAGGAATTCAGCTAGATAGCTATCAAATTGGTGAGGGAGCAGGAGGCTGGCTGAAGACAAAGTAAAAACTGGCACCTTGCACCCCCTCTCCACCTGCTCCCCTTGGTAATATGTGTGACATTCCTCAGCCACCCTTGGCTGCCCTAAAGGAAAAGCAAATAGTTAACTCTCAGAGATCACAATCCTGCAGGACAGGAGTCTCCCTTGTTTTACAAATGTCCTAGAGATCTACAAACAAAGAAGTTACTTTATCAATAGCACAATTTCCAGAGGCAAATAACTCAGTTCCTCAAGCCCTAATGTCACCCTCCCCTCCATAAACACAACTGAAGGAGGCTGAGGTAGAAGGAAATGTAAATAAAGTTAAATCTCTTCTGAACCTAAATCTCACTAACAAAGATGCTTGAGAGCAGAAATGTGACATCCCACCAGGAATCTCCCAACTATCTTGATGTTAATGGTTTGCCAAAAGACAACATTGATCAAGCCACAAGACCTCCAATATCCCAGCACCTTGTAGGCCCCCTTTAGCATATGAAAGCTCCCCTTTTCCATCACCTTCTGCCAACTGCAGGGTACATAACCTGCCATCCCTCACAACCCAGGATTGGGTCTGCCCACGGGTCCTGTCCCCGTGCTTTAATAAACCACTATTTTGCATCAAAGATGTCTCAAGAATTCTTTCTTGGTCATCGGCTCTGGACCTCAGCCCACCAAACCTCACCTAGGTTCTAGAACTTCATCAAAATCATTCTGAACACCTACAAACTGCTCTGGAGATCTAAGAAAATAACAGCTACAACCCTACAAATAGAAAACTGACCACTTTCTTCAAGGTAGGAGCTGCAGAGAAATGAATCTGAGGTGATATATGGGAAGATAAACTGTTGGGGGTAGGGACCCTCTATGAGCTGGCTACTGGAAAGTGATATACCAGTGAAGCACAAAATCAGAACTTTTAAGAGTACACTCCTGGAGGGATGTCCCTGCCTGAAAGGTGCTCAGGTGGCAAAGTGGGGAAGAATCCTAGGGGGCATGGTGTGATCTTAAGATCCTCATGATCACAGGAAAACCAGGGGTGCCTGAGTGCCACAGAGTTCCCAGGCATGATAATAAGGAATATGGCTACTAATAGCAAGCCCAGGCATGGACTCTCAGCTCTGACTTGCCATAAAGTGTAATCTGTGGCATAATACGGAGACTGCTGTCTGAGAAAGGACCCAACAAGCAGAACCAGTGAGACCACCTCTCTTCATCTTCTAGGGGGGAGTGGCACAGATGTGTGGTAAAGAAGTCTGCAGTGTTTGGACTCTCCAAATGGGGCCATGTACCTGAGGTACCAATGCTCAGTCATAGGCTGGGTGAGCACAGAGCAGACAGAGACCAGGGAAACAGGAGTGACTGACTGCTTTTCCTTGAGGGCACACTGAGGAGTGGGGCCCTGAGTTCTTGGCTCTGGGGATGGAGTATAGAAGGCCACCATTTTCATTTGCATTCTCTAAAACAGTGAAGCCTTCAAAGAACAAAAGCCACACAGAGCAATCCAGAACAGATTACTTAGACTGGGCCCCTGGCAGGGGCAGTGGAATTCTGCTTGGGACAAAGATACTTGAGAATCAATGCAACAGGCCCCTCCTCCAGAAGATCAGCAACAATTTGTAGCCAAGACCAAGATTACAGATCATTCAGAACTTCAGTTGAGAACTCCAGTACTTATATAGTATAAGAATTCATTTTTTCCTCCTACAGTTTTTTAGTCTTTCAATTTTAATTTTTTTCCCTTTCCTTTTTCAACCAATTTCTATCTTATCAACTCTGTTTTAAGAACTTTTTTTTTAATTTTCATTTTTACAGTTACATTCTACCTTTTCATTGTATTTAATTTTATATACACATGTTATTCTTTCTTTATAATTTTTGGATGCAGTTTTTCAGACCAAAATGCACCCAGAATCTACTGTACAGCTCTGTCCTCTTCACCTGTTTGATCATACACTTTTTCCTCCCCTCCTCTTCTTCCTCCTCCTTTTTTTTTCTAATTTTTTTTGGTTTTGTTAAAGTCTTTTTTAATTTTCATCTGTACAGTTACATTCTATCATATATATATATATATATATATATAATCTATATATACATAGATATACATATATATATATTTCTTTGTAATTTTAAGATGCAGTTTCTTAGGGGCGCCTGGGTGGCTCAGTGGGTTAAGCCGCTGCCTTCGGCTCAAGTCATGATCTCAGGGTCCTGGGATCGAGTCCCTCATCAGGCTCTCTGCTCAGCGGGGAGCCTGCTTCCCTCTCTCTCTCTCTGCCTGCCTCTCTGTCTACTTGTGATTTCTCTCTGTCAAATAAATAAATAAAATCTTAAAAAAAAAAAAAAAGATGCAGTTTCTTAAATGGACCAAAATATTCTCAGGATGTACTGCAAATCTTTTTTTTTTTTTTCATTTTCATTTTTATAGTTACATTCTATTCTATCATTGTGTTTCATTTTATTTTTATAGATACATATTTTCCTTTCTTTACAATTTTGGGATCAAGTTTTCTAACAAATAAGACTAAATACACAAATAAGACTAAAATAATACTAAAATACACATAAGACCCAGTGTATTGCTTTGTTATCTCCACATATCTGATTATATTCTCTTTTATAAAAAATTTTTGTTGTTGTTTTGCTTTGTTTTAAGTCTCATCTGATTTGTTTAGTGTATAATTTTCTGGGGTTATTGTTGCCATTTTAATATTTTGTTCTCTCATTCATCTGTTCTTCTCTGGATAGAATGACAAGATAGAAAAACTCAGCTCAAAAAAGAACAATAGGCAGTACTGACTGCCAGGGATATAATCAGTATGGACATAGGTAAGATGTCAGAACTAGAGTTCAGAATAATGATTATATACTAGTGGGGCTTAAAAAAAAAAAAAAAAAAAAAAAAAAAAAAAAAGCATAGAAGACATGGGAGGATCCCTTTCTGGAGAAATAAAAGAACTAAAATCTATTCAAATCTAAGTGAAAAAGTCTGTTGAGATTAAAAAAAAAAAAAAATGTATTTACCTGCCAGGATAAATGATACAGAAGAGATCATTGGTCATATAGAAGACCAAATGATGTGGGAATAAAGAAGCTGAGAAAAAGAGAGATAAACAACTACTAGATCTCAAGGGGAGAATATGAGAGGTAAGTGATACCACAAATTGAAATGATATTAGAATAATTGGGATCACAGAAAAGCAAAGAGATGGGCAGAAGGTATACTCAAACAAATAATAGTGTAGAACTTCCCTAATCAGAGGAAGGAAACAGGCATCTAAGTTTAGGAGGCACAGAGAACCCCCCTCAAAATCAATAAAAATAGATTAACACCCCAGCATATAATAGTGAAATTTTCAAATCTCAGAGACAATAGGAAAATCCTGAAAGCAGCTCAGGACAAGAGGTGTACAACCTACAAGGATAGAAACATTGAATGGCAGCAGGTTTGTCCAAGGAGACCTGGTAGGACAGAAAGGACTGGCATGAAATATTCAGGGTGCTAGCTTAGATAAATATGCAGCCCAAAATACTTTATCCAGGTAGGATATCATTCAAAATAGGAGTGAGAAAAAGCTTCCAGGACAGAAACTAAAAGAATTTGTGATCACCAAGCCAGCCCTATAAGAAATATTTAAAAGGATTCTTTAAGCAAAGAGAGAGCCCCAAAGTAGCATAGAACAGAAAGAAACAGAGACAATATACAGAAACTGAATTCACAGGTAATACAATGGCACTAAATTAATATTTTTAATAGTTACCCTGAATGTAATTGGGCTAAGTGCTCCAATCAAAAGACACAGGGTATCAGATTGGATAAAAAAGCAAGACCAATGAAAATGCTTCTGCAAGAGATTCATTTTACATCAGAAAAACCCTCCAAGTTTAGTGAGGGGGTGGAAAACCATTCATCATGCTAGATGACATCAAAAGAAAGCTGAGGTGGCAATCCTTATATCAGACAAATCAGATTTTAAACCAAAGACTATAATAAGAGACAAGGAAGGACATTAGATCATACTTAAAGGGTATAGCCAACAAGAAGGTCTAACAATTGTAAATATGTATGCCCCTAACATGGGAATAGCTAATTATATAATCTGATAAATAACATTTTTAAAGAAACAGATTGATAATAATACAATAATAGTATGGGACTTTAACACTCCTCTCACTGCAATGGACAGATCATCTAAGCAGAAGATCAACAAGGAAGCAGAGGCTCTGAATGACATACTGGATCAGGTGGACTTCACAGATATATTAAGAACATTCCATCCCACAACGACAGAATACACTTTCTTCTCTAGTGCACATAGAACATTCTCCAGAATGGATCACATACTGGGTCACAAATCATATCTCAACCAGGACCAAAAATTGGAATCATTGCTTATATATTTTCAGGCCACAGTGCTTTGAAACTGGAACTCAATCAGAAGAGGAAATTTGTGGGCACCTGGGTGGCTCAGTGGGTTAAGCCTCTGCTTTCAGCTCGGGTCATGATCCCAGGGTCCTGGGATCGAGCCCCACATTGGGCTCTCTGCTCAGCGGGGAGCCTGCTTCCTCCTCTCTCTCTGCCTCTCTGCCTACTTGTGATCTCTGTCTGTCAAGTAAATAAATAAAATTTTGAAAAAGAAAAAAAAAAGAAGAGGAAATTTGGAAAGAACTCAAATACATGGAGGTTAAAGAGCATCCTACTAAAGAATGAATGGGTCAACCAGGAAATTAAAGAAGAATTTAAAAAATACATGGAAACAAATAAAACTGAAAACACAACTGTTCAAAAACTTTGGGAGGCAGCAAAGGCAGTTCTAAGAGGGAAGTATATAGCAACACAAGCCTTTCTCAAGAAACAAAAAAGGTCTCAAATATACAACTTAACTCTGTACCTAAAGGATCTGGAGAAAGAACAGCAAAGAAAGCCTAAACCCAGCAGGAGAAGAGAAATAATAATGATCAGGGCAGAAATCAATGAAATAGAAATCAAAAACAGTAGAACAGATCAACCAAAGTAAGAACTGATTCTTTGAATTAATAACTAATAAGATTGAAAAAAAAAAAAAAAAAGAATGAATAAGATTGACAAATCCCTGGTCAGACTTATCAAAATAAAAGAGAAAGGACCCAAATAAATAAAATCATGAATTAAAGAGGAGAGATCACAACCAACACCAAAGAAATACAATTTTTTTATTTGACAGAGAGAGATCACAAGTAGGCAGAGAGGCAGGCAGAGAGAGAGGAGGAAGCAGGATCCCTGCTGAGCAGAGAGCCTGATGTGGGACTCGATCCCAGGACCCTGAGATCATGACCTGAGACAAAGGCAGTGGCTTAACCCACTGAGCCACCCAGGCGCCCCAAAGAAATACAATTTTAAGAACATATTATGAACAATGATATGCCAACAAATAAGGCAATCTGGAAGAAATGGATGCATTCCTAAAGATGTATAAACTACCAAAACTGAAACAGAAAGAAAGAGAAAAAGTGAACAGACTCCTAACCAGCAAAGAAATTGAAGATCAAAAATCTCCCAATAAGCAAGAGTCCAGGACTAGATGGCTTCCCAGGGGAACTCTACCAAACATTTAAAGTAGAATTAATACCTATTCTTCTGAAGCTCTTTCAAAAAACTTAAATGGAAGAAAAACTTCCAAACTCTTTATATCAGGCCGGCATTATCTTGATCCAAAAAACCAAAGACCCCACCAAAAAGGAGAATTATAGACCAATATCCTTGATGAACATGGAGGCAAAAATTCTCACCAAAATACTCACTAATAGGATACAACAGTATCCTAAAAGAAAGAACAAGAACCATGCAATCCTTTCAATTTATCTTTAAAAAAAAAATTGACAAAATACAGCATCTTTTCTTGATTAAAACTCTTCACACTGTAGGGATCGAGGGAACATACTTCAATATCATTAAAGCCTCAGTTGATCAACTAATCTTTGACAAAGCAGGAGAGAATATCCAATGAAAGAAAGATAGTCTCTTTACCAAATGGTGTTGGGAAAATTGGACAATCACATGCAGAAGAATGAAACTAGATCATTTCCTTACATCATACACAAAAATGAAAAAACCTATAGTGAATATCATTCTCAATGGGGGAAAACTGAGAGCTTCACCCTAAAGACAGGAACATGGCAGGGATGTCCACTCTCACCACTGTTGTCCAGCATAGTACTAGAAATCCTAGCAACAGCAGTCAGATAACAAAAAAAGAAATAAAAGACATCCAAATTGGCAAAGATGTCAAACTCTCCCTCTTTGCATATAACAGGATACTCTATGTGAAAAACCCAAAAGACCTCACCCTAAATTTGCTAGAACTCATAGAGAAATTAATCCAAGTGGCAGGATATAAAATCAATTACTGAAATCAGTTGCATTTCTATACACTGACAATGAGACTGAAGAAAAAGAAACTAAGGAATCAATCTTACTTTAAATTGCACCCCAAACCATAAGATACCCAGGAATGTACCTAGCCAAATAGGCAAAGGATCTGCACTCAGAAAACTAAAGAACACTTATGAAAGAAATTGAGGAAGACACCAAGAAATGGAAAAACCTTCCATGCTCATGGAATGGAAGAACAAATACTGTTAAAATGTCTATGTTACCTAGAACAATTCATATATTTAATGCAATCTGTATCAAAATACCATCAACTTTTTTCAAGGAAATGGAACAAATAATTCTAAAATTTGTATGGAAACAGAAAAGACCTTGAATATCCAGAGGAATGTTGAAAAA
Source organism: Mustela nigripes (assembly GCF_022355385.1). Classification (NCBI taxonomy): domain Eukaryota; kingdom Metazoa; phylum Chordata; class Mammalia; order Carnivora; family Mustelidae; genus Mustela; species Mustela nigripes. The sequence continues at coordinate 57,260,004 of NC_081557.1, forward strand.
GAAAACCAAATCTGGTGGTATCACAATGTCATACCTCAAGGTCTATTACAAAGCTGTGATCATCAAGATAATATGGCATTGGCACAAAAACAGACACACAGATCAGTGGAACAGAATAAAGAATCCAGAAATGGACCCTCAGTTGGTCAACTAATCTTTGACAAAGCAGGAGAGAATATCAAATGAAAGAAAACAGTCTCTTTACCAAATGGTGTTGGGAAAATTGGACAATCACATGCAGAAGAATGAAACTGGATCATTTCCTTACATCATACACAAAAATAGACTCAAAATGGATGAAAGACCTAAATGTAAAGTGACAAACTAAACTTTCTGAAGAAAACAAAAGAGAAAATCTAGTTAACCTTAGGTTAATGACAGGATTTTAGATATAACATAAAATGCATAATGCATGAAAGGAAAACATTATTAAGCTGGACTTTATTAAAACAAAACAAAACAAAAAACCTTACATTTAGTGAAACAAACCATGAGGAGACTCTAGAGATAAATCATAGCCTGGGAAAACAATTTGTAAGGCACATATGTGATAAAGGGCTTGTATTCAAGAACTTTGTATTCAAAGAACTCCTGAAATTCAACCATAACAAAACGAAGAACACAGTTTAAAAATGGGCAAAATATATGATTAATCTCACCAAAGGAGATATACAAATGTCAAATAAACATATTTTGCAAACTAAAATGACAATGAAACCCACTATATATTTATTATACTAGACCAAAATCTAAAACCTGACAATATCAAATTCTGGTAAGAATGTTGAACAATAGGAGCTCTCATTCATTGCAGACTGAAATGTAACATATTTAGCCGCAGCAGAAGATAGTTTGGCAGTTTTTTACAAAACTAAACACAGTTTTACTGTGTGATTCAGCAATCATGCTTCTGGGAATTTGCCCAAATACATCAAAAACTGCACTCCCACAATGTTGTTCTTTTTTTTAAAGATTTTTTTTTTTACATATTTATTTGACAGAGAAAGAGATCTCAAATAGGCAGAGAGGCAAGCAGAGAGAGAGAGAGGGAATCAGGCTCCCTGCAGAGCAGAGAGCCTGATGTGGGGCTCGATCCCAGGACCCTGAGATCATGACCTGAGCTGAAGGCAGAGGCTTAACCCACTGAGCCATGCAGGCACCCCCCCCCAATGTTTATATTCATTTTATTCATACTCATCAAAACTTGGAACCAAAAGAAAGATAATTCATGGGTGAATGGATAAAAAAGTCTGTCAGTTAAGAGGGTCTAGAAACAATGACAGCCAGTACCAATGAGCACACACAGTGCTGAGGTTTTGGTTTCTAATATAAATCTACACATCGGAGGGATTCTTAGAAAAATGACTGATTCTAGGACTATAGCAGAAAATACACAAAATAGACCAAGAGCATTTTGTAGTAAAAAAATTGGAGAAGTGTTCAAATACACACACACATGATAGAGGGGTATATCAAAGAGATAGAAAACAATTGAAGAGCTGAGTGAAAAAAGTTGAAACAATTTGGATAACAAAATAAAATCCTATTGGGATTGTAACACAGAGTACAAAATGAGTGTCCATGTGTTCATATTGGTCGAAATAAATGATTGAATACATTTTAAAAAATGAAAGCGAAGGGACAAATCCTCCATGAATAATTCTAAATAGTTTAAGAAAATGTTCCATCATCCAGAAAGTGGAATGTCACCTCCCACCTCCTTAAGTGTGGCCAATACATAAGTAATTTCCTTCCAAACTATGGAAATAAAGAAGAAAAGAATAACTTTACAGTGAAGAAATCTGACAAACACTACCTCTCTTAGGCATTAAGGTCAATATCAACAGTGTAAGTAGCTGGATTGAATGTATCCTTGATATGATGTGATGAAAATAGAGCTTTAGCTTTGTGATCTTCATGAAACCCATCGCTCCACTCGAATCATGGGAAAGACATCACACAAATCTCTACTACGGGGGTGCCTAAGTGGCTCAGTTTGTTAAGCATCTGCCTTCAGAGAGGGTCATGATCCCAGGGTCCTGGGATGGGCCCCTGTTGGGCTCCCTGCTCAGTGGGGAGCCTGTTTCTCCTTCTCCCTTTCCCATTCCCCACCCTGCTTGGGCTTGCTTTCTCTCTTGTGCTCTCTCTCCCTTTTAACTAAATAAATAAAATCTTTAAAAAAAAATCTCAATTGAGGGATATTCTGCAAAACTATTGGACCTCAAAACTGTTTGACAGTCATAGCAAAAAAAGTTTGACAGTCATAGCTAAGAAGAGACATAAAAACTAAATGTAATGTAATGCAGTAACTTGGATAAGATTGTGAAACAGATAAAGGATATTAGGTAAAACTTAAGAAAATATTAATAAATTACAGACCTCAGTTAATAATATTGCATCATTGGTTACTTAATTTTAACCAATATATCAGACTATGTAAGATGTTAATAATAAGGGAAACTGCTCATTCTACTACTTTTGAAATTTTTTTATAGATTTTTCTATAAAATAGTTCTAAAAATAAATATTTATTTAAAGTAATAAAGCAATGAAGCATGCTTATTATAAAACTACAATGTAAGATCACTGGACTAGGAGTTAGGAGACTTATGGAGGAATTTCCATTATACAATCATTTCTCTGTATAACCTTGAGTATATCACTTAACCTCTCTGGGCTTTTGATTTCTTACCTATAAATATGAGTTTTGTAATAAGATGCCTCCTCTTGTTTTTAAATTATGTTCCTAATCTAACACCTCAGCTCAATAAATCTTTATACCACTCATTTTGATATTTTTGAGAAGACTTGTTGTCAGGAGGAAAATTCCATTATCTTTGTTTCACATGTGGATTCTTTTCCTATTTATACCCAATGTATAAATAATGCATAATGACAGGGCAGTTTAATCCCAATTTCACTGTTTCTGAAAATGTCCATAGGAATCCAAAATGTGAAGCTTATTACCAACTGGACATGTTTCAATACGATTTATAATTCTTCAATACCTTTAATACATCTATTACAGTTGTTATTATTGGTAGGGTTGTGATAATGGGACACTTTGGCCATTTTGTGGGGTCTAAAATTACATTAAAAGATAGCTACAAATATAATTTTCTCATATTTCCGAATTAAGAGCTACTTAACAAACTATTTTATGTTTTCACATCTCATTTGATATTCACAACAAAATAACCATTTTGCTTTAAAGAAAAGAAAATGGAAGCACAGATAGCTCTATAAGTAGCTAAGATGCAATGTACAGCAAGTAGGATGTAGAATTGTAATTAGGTCTCAGTCTTCTTACTCTAGGTAGAGAGTTAATTCTATTTGGACCACAAAATCCCATTTGACATAGAACTTGGGACATGGTAAGAGCTCAAAAATAATGGTAACATAAATAATTGATGCCAGTTCTTCCAGTTATAGTATAGTCAAATGTTAAATAATATTACTCCCTAAGTAGCAGTTATAAAAAGCCAACTATAAAATCATTGTCTTTTTTAGTTCATCACAGATTTAAGATTACTAAACAATCAGGTGAATTGAATTCTAATATGAGAAGTATCCTTGAGGAGATACCAGACATGGTAGAACATGAGAGGGAAAGGTGACAGCCATAAAAGAATTAAGAAGAAAATTGAAATTTAAACAAATTCTCAAAGGGGAATTGTGGGCTAATGTGACAGTTTAGAATCCTGGAGTCCTGGACAGAATGGTAATCTACATTCTCTTAACATTCCTTGTCATAAGTGTCCACAAAATGCTCACTACAAAGGCTGACAGTGGAGATTGAAAACAGAAAGTTTCCCTCAAAAGTGCATAAGTAATTGTACTGTCAATTTCTGTGATCTTTCTCTCATAGGAAGCACAAGTTTCTCCAACTTGATAAAGAATATCTGCAAATATCCTACATCTTACATCATACTTAATGGGGAAAGACTGCTTCCTGCCAAGATTAAGGAGAAAGCAAGGATATTCATTCTCAAAACTTTGTTCAACACTGCACTGGAGCTTCTAGCAAGAAAAATGAATGCACAAAATACAGACTGGAAAGAAATAAGTAAAACTCTTAAATTTTTTCATTTATTTGAGAGAGAGAGAGAGAGTGCTTGAGCACACAAGTAGGGGGAGGAACATAGAATGAGGAAGAGAAATCTTCAAGTAGACTCCCTACTGAGTGTGGAATTCAATACAGGATAGATCCCAGGATCCTGAGATCCTAACTTGAGTAAAAATCAAGATTCAGACTCTCAAATGCCTGAGTGATCCAGGTGACCCAAAACTGTTTGGGCCCACAGTAAACATAATAATGAGCAGAGAAAAACTGAGAGGTTTCCCCCTAAGAATAGGAACAAGAAAAGGATGTCCATTCTCACCACTTTTATTCAACTGGAAGTCATAGCCACAACAATCAGAAAAGAAAAGGAATAAAAGATATCAAAATTGATAAGGAAGAAGTAAAACTTTCACTATTTATAAATTATATGATACTATAGAAAGAGACTCCTTATAAAAATACTAGAAATGATAAATGAATTCAGTAAATTCACAGGATACAAAATCTGGTGTATAGAAATTCAATGTACAGAACTCTGTTGTATTTCTATACACCAGTAAAGAAACAGTAGGAAAACGATCTCATTTACCATTGTACCAAAAAATAAAATACCTAGGGATAAACTTAACCAAACTGGTGAAAGATCAGACCTGTATTCTGAAAATTATAAAACTCTGGTGAAAGAAATTGAAGACAACACAAAGAAATGGAAAGGCATTCCATGCTCATGAGTTGGATGAAAAAATACTGCTAAAGTGTTTATATTACCCAAAGCAATCTACATATTTAATGCAATCTCTATCAAAGTGTCAATAGTATTATTTTTACAGTGAGTTATGAACTCACACCTGTCGGAATAGCTAAAATCAGCAGCACACACAAAATAACAGGTGTTGGTGAGAATGTGGAGAAAAAGGAACACTTGTACACTGTCGGTAGGAATGAAACTGGTGCAGCCACTGTGGAAGACATCATGGAGTTCCTCAACCAGCCAAAAACAGATGATGATGACCCAGTAATCATACTACTGGGTATTTGCCCCAAAATGCAAAAACATTAATTCAAAGGGATGCAGACACCCTCTATTTATTGCAGCATTATTTACAACAACCAAATTATGGAAGCAGCTCTAGGGTCCACTGCTAGAGGAATGCCTAAAGAAGTACACACACACACACACACACACACACACACACATACACACACACAGGAATATTACTTAGCCATTAAAAAAAGAATGAACATATATTCTTATCCCCAGGGGTACAGGTCTGTGAATCACCAGGTTTACACACTTCACAGCACTCACCAAAACACATACCCTCCCCAATGTCCATAATACCACCCCCTTCTCCCAAATCCCCTCCCCCCAACAACCCTCAGTTTGTTTTGTGAGATTAAGAGTCACTTATGGTTTGTCTCCCTCCCAATCCCATCTTCTTTCATTTATTCTTCTCGTACCCACTTAAGCCCGTTTATAAAAAATAAAAAATTATATTAAAAAAAATTAATTAATTAAAAAAAAAGAATGAAATCCTGACATTTGCAATGACATAAATGGAGCTTAGAGAATATAATGCTCAGCAAAATAGATTAGTCAGAGAAAGACAAATATCATATTATTTCACTCACACATGGAATTTAAGAAACAATACAAATAAGCAAAATGATTAAAAGAGAGAGACACACACACACACAAAAACAGACTCTCGCCTTTTTTATCTGGAAAACACACAACAAATTTTATCTAAATCCATATCTGAACTTAAGAAAGAAAGAAGGAAAGAAAGAAAGCAAGAAAACAAGCAAGAAAGAAAAGGTATTAGAAACAAGCAGGAAAATTAAAATCAATTTGCAAGAGTCAAGATGAATACTGCACATTCCATACGCAATTCCACAGCAATTCTGGGGCTTGAAATATATTGCCCATATGAAGCAGGAGATAAATCTTTGGGCTTCCAAAACCTGATTCATATCTGTGATGATTGCAAAAAATCTGCACCATTAGTAGTCTGTACCATTAGTGAGTCTGAACTAATGGAAATAAGAACACACACACATACACACACACACACACATACCAAGGCTACCGTCTCTGGCTCATTTCTAGGGGATTGAGGAAATCTCAGAAAACACACAATAACACCTCTAAGCCTACCAAGGTAAGTTTTAAATATGTAATATCTATGCTATACGAAAACTGAGGGTCAGATACTAACATAAAATTCAGCCCCGGCTGGATATTGCTAAGGTGCCAGGCAGAATAAAAAGCAAAAGATTTCCAGAGGTATTTTTCCCACAGGTTTTATCACAGATTCCTCTTGATCTTTCAACCTCCTGTCCATACTGTTGGTTGGATAGTTAGAAAATATTATTTATGGTTCTCAAACCTTCTTTCCCATGAAGGTTTCAGTGTGAATTGGCTTCTTCAAATTTGATGTACTTGCATGAGATCTGGCACACAATTTCTGTGGTAGAGGTGATCTCCCTGATGCTACTACTGCCAGAAAGCAATGTGGTGACACTGAGTGATAGATACACCCAAGGTGACCAGAATTAGCATTTTAGCATTCAGCAGTCATCTCCATGAAGATCTAAGGCATGCCTCTTTATTTAAGAGTTAAAGGTGCCGAGTGGGAGGAAGTAGGTCTCCAAAATTTAGAATGTACCCAAATGGATAGTTTCAGATATACATTACAGTACTTCCATAAACTCTTATCTACAAAGAACAAACTGATGGTTACCAAAAGGATAATGCATGAGGGAATAAGTGAAAGAGGTGATGGGGATTAAAGAAACACTTATCATAATGAGGACTGAATAAGTATAGAATTATTGAGTCACTATATTGTAACCCTGGAATTAATATAACATTGTATGTTAAATATACTGGAATTGAAATTAAAAAAAAACTTAATAAAAAAGGTAAGTGTGTGAAAATAAAAGAATAAAAATGAGAAATAAAGTGAGTCTCCTATAGGCAGCATGGCATTGGATCTACCCTAGCCACCTTCCCTTCCCCACATTCAGTCATGCTGTTGGTTTTGTTTAGCAAATTTAATCAATACATACTTAAAATTAGTTATTGATAGTTAAGGGCTTATTACTATCATTTTGTTAGTTGCTTTCTGTTTTTTGGAAATCCTTTGTTCATTTTTTCCTCTCTTGGTGTCTCCCTTTGTGATTTGTTTTTTTATCCAAGTATACTTTCTTTCTTTCTTTTCTGTTTTGTTTTATGTTTTTGCAGAAGTCTGAGTTTCTAATAAGGAGCTGAATAGAAATGCTTAGAGTACTTCATTGCTTTTTCTTTTTTTCCTTTTCTTCTTTTTTTAACCAGTTGTACTGGGAAAGTAGTTTCCCACCCTTAAGTATGATGTTAGGTCTATATATACCCATTATTTGCTTATGAAAGTTCCCTTCTTGTTCTATTTTTTTTTTTTTTTTACTTTTTATTATGAATGGGTCTCTAGTTTTCTTATATGCTTTTTTTTACATGTATAGATATAGTCATGTGGTTTTTCTTATTCAATATGTTAATTGAATAAATTATATTGATGAATATAATGTGTAATCTTAAATTCATGGAATGAACACCATTTCATCATGACACATAATCTTTTTATATATCCCTTTATTTCATTTTCCAATATTTTGTCAAGGACTATTTCCTCTCTGTTCATAAAAGATATTGGCCTGGGGGCACTTGGGTAGCTCAGATGGTTAAGTGGCTGCCTTTGGCTCAGGTCATGTCCGGGTCCTGAGGTTGAGGCCCACATCGGGCTCCCTGCTCAGCGGAGAACCTGCTTCTCCCTCTCCCTCTGCCTGTTGCTCTGCCTACTTGTGCTATCTCTCTTTCAAATAAATAAGTAAAATATTTAAAAAACAATATTTCTCAGAGTCTACAGTCTCTCATAAACTGAAGGTTTTGGAGGGGAGGGGAGTGAGAGGTTGGGTGAGACTGGTGGTGGGTATGGAGGGCACGTATTACATGGAGCACTGGGTGTGGTGCATAAACAATGAATTTTGGAACACTGAAAAAAAATTTTAAAAAGATATTGGTTTGTATAATTCTTATAATCTCTTTGATATTAGAGAACTACTCAGCTCACAGAATGAGTTGTTGACTGATCCCTCTGCTTCTATTTTCTTAAAGATATTGTGGAAATTTTCCATCATTTATTATTTAAATGTTTGGTAGAAATCATTGATGAAATCATCTGTAACTATAGCCTTCTTTTTTTTTTAAATAAAGTATCAGATTTTTATTCATTTTGTTTAACAGATTAAGGTTATTCAGATTATCTATATTTCCTCACATAACTTTCAGTAATTTGTCTTTCAAAGGTTTGATTTTTTTTTAAATAATTTCTTTCTTTTTTTAAAGATTTTATTTATTTATTTGACAGACAGAGATCACAAGTAGGCAGAGAGGCAGGCAGAGAGAGAGAGGAAGAGAAGCAGGCCTCCTGCTGAGCAGAGAGCCTGATGTGGGGCTCAATTCCAGGACCCTGGGATCATGACCTGAGCCAAAAGCAGTGGCTTTAACCCACTGAGCCACCCAGGCACCCCAGGTTTGATACTTTTTATTCAAAAATGAAATTTGGTACTATAGAGGTGTTCATTTATTATCCATTGAACATCTTTGGGGTTAGCAGAAATGTCTTCTCCTTCATTTGTTATGTTGTTATTTTATACCTTCTATCTTTAGTTATTAGTTAAACTGACTAGGGTTTTATAAATTTTATTGATCTGCTTAAGAATCAATTTTGTTTTTTATTTTCTCCACTGTTTTTTATTTTGTTTTGTTTTCAATTGTATTAATTTCTGCTATGATTTTTATTATTTTTCTTTATTTGCTTTAGGCTTCAGTTGACCTTCTTTTTCTAGTTATCCTGAAGACTGTATTTGTCTTTTCTTGCCTACTTGCATGCCTTCTACAGTTTTGTTAAAATAAAGATATAATAAGATCTGAGGTCAGTAGGTCTCCAGTGTGAGAAGTGATTTTAATCTGCCTTGGAATGAGTCATAAGAATGTTTCTATAGATAAAAGAGCTATCAAATTCCTCTAAGGCTTTTGTTTGTTTGTTTTTAATCTCCTGTCTTAACATTGACTTCCCTAAATACTTCTTCTCAGAAATAGTCTGTAGTGATACAACCCTTTCAGCTGTTATACTGAAGTCCTGTTACTGTGGTGGTATAGCATTTTGTTGGGGGAAGGGGAACAGGCATTCTACAATGCTTTGATTAGATCTTAGATTAATCTTTGATTAATCATTATGGAAAATAATCAGCTTAAAAAGGTAGACAGATACAAGGAAAAAAGAAATAATGGAAATATTAAAAAAAAAAAAAAACAGAAAACAAAAGATAAATGTTAGTGGTAAGTCCTCATATATCAATAATCACCCTAAATGTAAATGGATTGATCTTACTAATCAAAAGGTAAATAGTGGCCGAATGGATTTTTAAAAAAGAGAGACCAGAGGTGTCTGGGTGGCTCAGTCATTAAGTGATTGCCTTCAGCTCAGTCATGATCCCAGTGTCTTGAGATAGAGCTCAACATCGGGCTCTTTGCTCAGCAGGAAGTTGGCTTCTCCCTTTCCCACTTACCCTGCTTGTGTTGCCTCCTTTGCTGTCTCTTTCTCTTTCTCTGTCAAATAAATGAAATCTTAAAAAAGAGGGAGAGACCAAATTATATGCAGCCTTCAACTGACTTGATTGAGCTATAAAGATAAACATAGGCACAGTGAAGGAGTGGAAGGTGATACTCCAAGCAAATGGTAACCAAAAGAAAGCAAGTGTCTTTATAACAGACAAAATTGATGTCAAACCAAAAATGATTATAAGAGACAAAGAAGGTCATTATATAATAAGAGATTAATATATCAAAAAGATACAATAATCATAAATGTATATTCTCCCAACATTCAAGCAACAAAATATTTTAAGCAAATACTAACAAATCTGAGAGAGAAATGGACTAAAATATAATAAGAGTAGGGGCTTTAATACCTCACTGTCAGCATTAGACAGATCATCCAAACAGAAAAAGAAAATGTTGGAAGTGAACCATACTTTAGAAAAAATGGACCTAACAGATATATCTACAATATTACATCCAACAGGAGCAGAATACACATTCTTCTTAAGTGCACATAGAATATCCTTCAGAATAGATTGATCTTAGTGGACTTAAGAAAACTGAAACCATACCAACTATCATCTCTGACTACAATAGCATCCAAGTAGAAATTAACAAGAAGAAGTTGAGTATATCTTCAAATATGTGGAAACTAAACACATTTCTAAACAACCAATGAATTGAGAAATCAAAAGGGAAATTTAAAAAATCAAAAACAAATAAAAATGAAAATATTAAATTTTATGGGATGTAGCAAAAGCAGTTTTTAGAGGAAGTTTATATCAATAAACACAAAGAAATTAGAAAGATGTCAAATGAACAATCTAACTTTACACCTCAAAGAACCAAAAAAAAAAAAAAAAAAGAAAGGGACAAATTATGTCCAAAATCAACAGAAGGAAGGAAATAATAGCACACAAAGTAGAAATAAACAAAATAGAAACAAGCAAAATAACACAAAGATCAACAAAACTAAAAGCTGATTCTTCAAAAAATAAAAAGAATTAACACATCTTAGCTAGACTAGGAAACAGAGAAGACTCAAATAAAATTAGAAATAAAAGAAGAGACATTGTACTACATGATACTACAGATATACAGAGACTTCCAAGTCTAGCATGAACAAGTGAATGTTAAGAAATTACATAACCTAGAAGAAATGGATATTTTTCTAGAATTGTACAACCTACCAAACTGGGTCAGGAAGGAATAGAAAATCTGAACAGACCAATAATGACTCAAGAGAGAGAGTCAGTAATAAAAACACTCCCGATACAGAAAACTCCAGGGCTGGACAGCTTCGCTATGAATTCTATCAAACATTTAAAGAATTAATACCAATCCATCCCGAACTTCCAAAATGTCAAGGATGAATGAACACTTCTAAACTCATTTTATGAAGCCATCATTACCTTGATACCAAAATAAGATAAAGATACCATAAGAAAAGTAGAGACCAACATTCCTGATAAATATAGATGCAAAAATTCTCAACGAAATATTAGCAAACCTAATTCAAGAAGGTATTAAAAAGATTATACCATGACCAAATGGGATTCAAGGATGGTTCAACATATGCAAATCAATAAATGTAATTCATCTTATCAGTATCATCCCAACAGTTGAAGAAAAAAACAAATGAAAAAAATGCAACATCCTTTAAAAACCCTTAGCAAATTGGGTATAGAAAGAACATACCTCATAGTAATAAAGTCTGCAAGAAACCCAGTGCTAACATTATGATCAATAGTGAAAAATTGAAAGGATTTCCTCTGAGATCAGGTACAAGACAAGGCTGGCCACTCCTACCACTCCTATTAAATATAGTACTGGAAATCCTAGCTAGAACAATTAGACAAAAAAAGAAATGAAGGTATACAAGTCAGTAAGGAATAAGTGAAACTGTTACTATTTGCTGTTAATATGATGCTATATATAGAAATCCCAAAACACCAAAAAAAAAAAAAAAAAGAATCAATTATTTCAGTAAAGTGGCAGGTTACAAAATGAACTTAGAGAAAGCACTGACATTCCTTTACACTAGTGATAGAGCACTGGGAAGAAAACTATCCGATTTGCAACAATATCAAAAATAATAAAATACTTAGAAATAAATATAACTGAGGAAGTGAAAGATCTATATGATTAAAATACAGACTTTGTTAAAAGAAATCAAAGACACAAATGGAAAGATACCCTGTGTTCAAGGATTGGAAGGATACATATTGTTAAAATGGCCATACTATCCAAAGCCATATACAAATACAATGCAGTTCTCTTCAAGTACTAAAGATATTCTTCACAGATATAGAACAATCCAAAAATATATGTAGAAACACCCCTCTCCCCCAAAACACACACACAAAAGCAAATAGGCAAAAGCCTCCTAAGAAAAAAAAAAAGAACAAAATTAAATGTTTAACACTTTCTGATTTCAAGCTATACTACAAGGCCACAGTTATAAAAGCAGTATGGTATGGGGAATGAAAAAAAAAATAGACATAAACCAATGAAACAAAATAGAGAGCTCATAATTAAATCCTAGCATTTACAGTCAAATAATATTCATCAAGGAAGTCAAGAACACCCAATGTGGTAGAGATAAGTCTCTTCAACAAGATGTGTGGGAAAACTGGAAAAAAAACCAAACAGAATAATGAAAGTGGACCCATATCTCATACCACTCACACAAATTAACCTAAAATGGAAATTTAACAAAGATTTAAACATAAGACCTAGGTCATAAAACTCCTAGAAGAAAACAGAAAGAAAAATATTGATACTTGTCTTATCAATGATTTTTTTGGACGTGATATCAAAACTACAAACAAGAAAAGCAAAAATCAACCAAAAAATTAACAAAAAAGACTATATCAAACTTAAAGTCTTCTGCACAGCAGAAGAAACAATCAACAAATTGAAATGGAAAATACAGAATGGGAGAAAATATTTGCAAACCATATGTTAGAGACAAGGTTAACATCCAAAATATATAAAGAACTAACAAAGCTTAATAAAACAACAAAAACAACAACTAAAAATCATGCAGATGAACTAAGTAGACATTTTCCAAAGAAACCATCAAAATAGCCAACAGGGAAATGAAGATGCTTAACATCAATAATCATTAGAAAAATGGAAATCAAAACAACAATGGACTATCACCTCATACCTATTAAAATGGCTACTACCAAGAAAACAAGAGACAACAGGCATTGGGGAGGATGTGACAAAAAGAGAATCCTTCTACACTGCTGAAGGAAATGTAAATTAGTTAAACCATTGAGGAAAAATAATATGGAAGATCTTTAAAGATTAAAAATAGATCAACCACACAATCAGCAATTCTACTCCTGAGTATATATGCGAAGGAAATGAAAACAGAATTTCAACAAGATATATACACACCAAAAAAAAAAAAAAAAAAAAAAAAAGATATACACACCAATGTTCATCACAGCATTATTCACAGTAGACAAAAAACAACCCAAAAGTCCATCAATAGATTAATGGATAAAAATGATGTGGTATATAGACACAATGGAATATTATTCAGCCACAAGAAAGGAGGAGAGCCTGCCATTTGTGACAAGAGGGACAGACCTTGTGCACACTATACTAAGCAAGCTAAGTCAGATGGACAAGTACTATATATCACTTAGAAGTGGAATTTTAAAAATGTCAAATCTTAAAAAACAGAGAGTAAAATGTTAGTTACCAGGGATGGGGATAATATTGATAATGTTTAAGAATACAAACTTGAAATGAATAGTGAAACTACAGAGATCTAAGACACAGTATTATGAATATAGTAAATAATACCATAATATAATGATGTAATGGGATAAATATTGCTTCAATGGCAATCATATCAAATGTTTAATTATATTAAATATATAGATGTGCCAAAATAACATACTGTTCATCTTATATATAAAGTATACCACGTCAAATTTATCGGAAAAACTGAAAAATTAAAAAATAATAAAAACATTTCAAGCCAAAAATGTTTTTAAACCTGTATTTAGTAAGGCAAATGGGATTAATGGATTACAGTGCAGTTTAGGAGAGAATAAAGGACATCAGACCAGAAAAAATGTATGGATACATTCACCTGGTTTAGAACAATGATATACTTAATAACAGTTACATTATACTGATTTAGTAGATTAGATGGTTTACACGTAAAAATTTATCTGATCTCCCAAACCACCCCTTTAAGTAATTACCATCTCTATTTATTAGTGAAGAAATTAATACTCAGAAAAGTTATTATCTCTGCCAGGTCACAAAGCCAGTGATTATAAACCAGCATTTATAGTTCAAAATGTTGCTAAAGAAGTTGCTTTGGTGAGTGGTGATTCACAGACCTGTACCCCTGGGGATAAAAATACATGTTTATAAAAAATAAAAAATTAAAAAAAAAAGAAGTTCCTTGTAAGTATTGTACTATTTTTCCTTATGAAATAATTAAATTTATAGTTACTCAACCTTGTGCATAAAGTTTATCACCCTTCAAGGTCTCAAATACTTTAGAATAGCAAGACTTATCTGATTATATCCTTCAGGGAAAGGCAATTTAAAAATATAATCCATTTAATTATTTCACAGAACGAAAAAGAAAATAAGACTTTAATTTTTGCAAATATCTCTGGATATGTTTTAGGTAGCAAGTTGTAGTAGAAATGACTATCTGTCAAAATACCAAGTTTTCAATTTTGCCTCTCATGTACTAATTAAGAAAGCTGTTAAAATTCTCTCAAATTTAGTTTTATTTTATGAAAAAATATGGATAATATCCAGTTGGATATCCCTAACTGTACTAAGAGGTTGGTGATATCAAATAATGCATGGACCTAGAAACGTGATGTAAATTGTAAAGAATTCTATACAATGTCAGAGATTGTTATTTTTTATTAGGAAGGGTCACATATTTTGGCATTTGAATGTGACACTTGTTAATTTTGCTGATAATTAAAAAAAATTTTATTTTTGTTCCAGAAGGGTTTAGTTTCAGGGCTATGAAATTCACTAAAACAACTAGGAAAGCACTTATTTTACAACATGAAGAAATAAAATAGCTGCAGATTTAATTCAGTTTGAAAATTTAAAATAATCATTTCAGTGATGAATAATATTAATAAATGAAACAAAAAACAACTTTTAATCCATCTCCAATTTCCTCTGTAGTCATCTACCTCTTTTTCATTTTTGCTTTTTTGTTTGCTATTCATGAGAAAATGAAAATAACACTGTTGTGTGGAATGATTCTGATAAAATGAGGAATAAGTAGGACAGGGTTAAGGTGTAGTATGAAAGTAAGTTTCGACATAACTTCAACTCTGCAGGTATTCAACAAATCAGGCTGCCAAACCCAAGTTAATTTTGTATTTTTAATCGAAGATAAGTGAGAGAAGGATAGTGCCCCGAGAAGAGAAAAATGATAAGAAATTATGATTACTATGGAAAGTAACAAAACTTTCTTAATTTTCGAAACACTGAGATCAAAGCACTTTTACCTCAGAACTTTGGTTTGGTTTGTTGTTGTTGTTGTTGTTGTTGGAAGGGATAAGTATGCAGTGCTTACTGTCATCATGGATAATGACATTATCTTTGAATAATGTAAATATATGAGTAAAGGCCAATGGAGATATAACTATCCTGTACTAGAGAGTGTTTTAACTGTATCATATGTTTTTTTTTTCATTTAATCCTCAGAGAGCCCTAAATTTAACAGTAGAGAAAAATAAAGTACAGATCAGTGAAGTAATTTTTTTCAAGATCTGGTAGATAATGAGTGGAAGAGATTGAGTTCTAATTCCTATCTTTCTGCTTTCAAAATCTTTATTCTTTGTAATGACTTGCTGAAAATGTTACAAAGAAGAAATAATAAACCAAAACTTATTATAACTATGGCAATAGGAATGTAACATGAAAGAATGGTGAGTGCAAGTTGGTCCCAAGAAGAGATCAAATTAGGTGAAAGCTTTTGAGAGAGAAATCTTTATGGAGAAAGTGGCATGGAGGATATATTTTGACATTCTTTACACATTTATCAGGAATCTAAGAGAAGACATAGGAAACCCAGGAAATGTAAATAACTGAATTTTACCTCATTATCACAAACAGGTCTGAATTGTCAACAATGGTTAAATCATAGTCACATTATTTAAGAGAAAGAGAAAAGAATGTGTAGATACTCTTCACTGAAATAAGTAGAGCACCAAACATTTTGTATCTGGTTCTCAAGATCCACTCTTCTCTTTTCTCATATTGTTGTCTTCTACAAGTTTTCTGCCTTCAAGCTGCATTTATCTAAACACATGATTCTACATGACTCTTTCTGAATATTGGAACCAACATGTTTCACTTATCCCTTTAGCGTTAGAGTTGATAAATCTTTTGTCCTACAGTACATTTGCAGTTCTTCAACATTCGACTTCTGTATATAACCCCTTTTTAAATAAATTCTTCTTAATCCAATTTCAAACGGGCCATCTGTTTCTTATTGGAACCCTTCCTGAAACAGATGGTATCATGGAAAAGGTATCCAAATTGAAGAAAGTACAGAATTTAATGAATTGGGTAGGGAGAGGAAAGTCCGTGTATGAATGCATGATAAACTGCCAAAAAATGTGACTTAGATGAAAGCACTTTGAAAACTAAAATTGTTATGGAAACAATAAATAATGTAGAGAATCATGGCAATAATGATGACAAAGATTATCCTGAATTACCAAAGGCTGACATCAGGGAAGGAAATGTTAAGACTAAAAACAAGTTTGGAATGAGGAAAGGATTAGAAATTAAATCAGGGACCTTGACAAAGTTAACATACAAGATTACCCATGAGAAAGGTAGTATAGAGCAGTACCTGGGTGGCTCAGTCTGTTAAGTGTCTGCCTTCACCTCAGGTCATGATCTCAGGGTCCTGGGATCCAGCCCCACATCAGATACCTTGCTTAACAGGGAGTCTGCTTCTCCCACTCCCTCTTCCCTGCCCCTACTCATGCTCTCTTTCTCTCTCAAATAAATAAGTAAAATCTTAAAAAAAAAAAAAAAAAAAAGAAAGAAAAGAAAAGAAAAAGAAAAAAGTGGCACAAACCCAAAAGTGGATGATAGGGGGGAACATATCTGGGTAGGATGTCAATATTTTATTGTAGCTTTCCATAAATATAGTCTGGGAATGGCCTTCCTATTAGCTCAGGTCTGCATCACATTACTCTTTTTATGGCACAAATGGCACAATATGGTGATGGTAAAAGCTGAATGGTAGAGAACAAATGTGATCATATTTTGTTGATGGAGTGATAGCAGGGGGACAATCCAGAGCGAAGACAAAGAAGAAATTGGTTGTGTTGGGAATGATTTGATAGGCGATCCAAGTGAAACTTTAGTGAGGGAGAATTGGGAGAGGTGTTGAGATAGTTGAACTGGAACCAGGTATAGAACCAAAGAAAGTTTTTGAGTCATTTATTTTTTCTCTGTAATTATAGAATGATTGAAGTACAGATTCAGCATTCAGTTAAGAATATACAACTGATGAGCACAGTGACACTGAACTAAGATTACAGCCACCACTAAAGTGAATAAGAGAATTTGATAAAATTCCCAACACCCCATCATTTTATCTGGGTCTGTAATTTCCTGCCTCTTCACTCAACAGTGATAAGACACATCACACACTGCGTTAATGCTACTGAATGTGCTCTCTTTTTGCTGATTCAGTAGCTCAGAAAACTATGACTTGTTCAGAAAGACTAAATCTTTTGGAAGAATTCATTTTTGAACAGGAAATTCACATTCTTATGCAAGGATACTCAGAACTACGAATAAGTTTTATCTGTAAATTTTTTATAAGGTGATAGCTTAGAGACTAAAACACAATTTTCTCCAAGAAAGGGAAGTAAAATTAGCATTGATTGAGTGCCTATAATATACCTTGGTCTAGGCTATGTGCACTACTTGTACTATTTTAATCTTTTCAATATTTTAATCATTTAATATTCATCAACCGGGCAGCCATTCAAATTGGATTAGGTCCATAATATACTGGCTGTTAAATAACTTGACTGTTAACTCAAGCCCTTGAAGATAGATATAAGTTTCATCTGCTTCTATTAATAGTGAAGTAAGGGGAACTGTAAAAATATATGCCAGTCATACAGAAAGAAGTTGATGATTGAAGAAATAATTAAACCTCCAGGCCAGTTCACAAAAACTTATGTACACTACAGTGTGGCTGAAATGATTTCTTTAACTGAAACATTTATTAAGCATTTATCCTCTTTCAGACACAATGCTAGTTTAGACAAAGATAAATAAGAGATCAACTCTGGCCTTAAAAAAATATGAAGTCATTAAAACCAAAAGCAATTCTATAATTTTCAGATATAGAATGGATTAGATAGGTTTTGGAGACCAGCCTGGAAAAATTATTCAACATCTTGGATTTTAAAACCTTTAGGTCTCATGAAACCTTTCCAAAGAAGAGGAAAGGACTAAGAAAGTATCATTTTTTAACTGTGACAAACACTTTAACTCTTTTATTTCATTTTATGATCTTAAGAATTGGAAGGAGGGATAGTTTAGAACTGTGCTTCCCAAATATGTTCATATCATGGTATATAGAAAAAAAAAAAAGATAATATTTATAGAACATATTTGAAAAAAACTGCAAAGAGTTTGAGAGCACCTATATGAAGCTTGACTTTTTTAATTAATAAATTTATATTATATAAATATGAACAGGAAGGTAAAACATAGAATGTTAAATATTTCAAACCTCAGTATTTTTCAGATTTTATTGAGAAAATTTGAATTCATTGACTTCATTACTACAAATATAACTGTGGCAAATTCTGTTATATGTAAATTTTAGAACTTTTAAAAATAATTTATGCTTTAAATGGTTACATAAATTTCAGATCTAATTACACTAAAACTATCTTTAATTTTAAAAGACTAATATAGGTACTGTATTTAACAAATCATATGGACATTAACATTAGGATTATAACAAAATGCAGTTTTCTGACTATATCTCCCTACTACCCAGATGATCCTTCCCAAAGGCAAACCCTTTTAAAATAATGTACTTACACTGCTTTATTTTGATTCATGAACTTTAGAAGTTACCTTTTGAATTCTTATTAAAATACATATGAATTTATGTCTCTTAGAACTACCATCCTTTCTGTTTTCTTTCTGCCATTGTTCTAGTACCATTATTAAATGTTTTATTTTATCATATAAGTGGTGTTTACAATAGTATTTTTATCGAAGATTATTCATAAACGGAGCATTGCAGTAGTGTGTTTGATTATATTTCCTTTTTCCTTTTTATTTTTTCCCAAAGCAAATACTTGTCTTCTTATTTATTTGCTTGTTCACACTTTTCCTGTACGTTTAAAAATTTTCAGCACAATTTTCCACGAAGTCAATCTTACTATGTAATCCAGCATTTCCTATTTTTTGCTTAGAGACTTTCCTCTTAGCGATGGCCTTTCTCCTCTCTGGACTGAGTGTTCATTAGGCCTGCTACACAGCTTGCCTGTCTTTAGAGCACACTAATGCTGTCTGCACTGGCCAGTTTGCACTGAGCTTTGTCTCTTGTCTCATAATAATTTACTATAATGCAGGATATTCTCTGCGATTACTTCCTGTGTTTGGACACTTGTTTCCTTGCTTCCGTGCATCATATTGCTTCTTTATTTGCTTATATACCACTCCTCCCCACCTTGTTTAAGACAAAATAATGAAGTCTTTATTTCAATGTTTGGTATTCAAACACTTTTAAATTGTGAAGATTATTTAAAAATATAGATTGTGGGAGCAACTGGGTGGCTCAGTGGGTTAAGCGTCTGCCTTTGGTTCAGGTCATAATCCCGGGGTACTGGGATTGAGTCCCGCCATTAGGCTCTCTGCTTACTGGGGAGTCTGCTTCTCCATCCGCCCCTCCCCCTGCTTATGCTCTCTCTGTCAAATAATAAATAAAATCTTTTAAATATATGTGAAGCGGTAAAAACATATAGAATGTATCATCTTAATTTTTACTTAAATAGTACAGTGGTGTTAACTGCATACACGCTGTTGTGCAAGAGATATCTAGAAATTTTTCGTTCTGTCAAAGTTAAATTTTATACACATTAAATGATTTCTCTTTCATCCTCCTCCATCCCCTGGCAACCACCATTATATTTTCTTCTAAGAATTTGACTTCTCTAAGAACCTCATACAAGTGGAATCACATAGTATTTGTCTTTTTGCAACTGGCTTATTTCACTGAGCATAATGTATTCAGGTTTCAGCTATTAGCATATGACAAGATTTCCTTGTTTTCAAGGCTAAATAATGTATCATTATATGTATATACTACATCTTCTTTATCTATTCATCTATGGATGGACAATAATTTTGCTTCCAAATCATAGTTACTGTAAAGAGTGTGGCAAAGAACCTAAATGTGCGAATATGTCTTCAAGATACTATTTTCAATTCTTTTGCATCTAGACCCAGAAATGGGATCGTTTTAACATATGGAAACAAACTGTTTTAACATATGAAAACATACTGTTTTCCATAACAGTTGCACCATTTTAAAATCCCACTGGTGGTGCACAAAAGTTCGAATTTATCCACATTCTAGTCAACATTTATTTTCTGTTTCTTTGATGGCAGCTATCCCATCCTAAAGGTGTAAGGTAATATCCTGTTGTGGTTTTGAGTTGCATTTCCCAAATAATTAATAATGTTGACCCTTTTTGCATATGTTTTTTGGCCGTTTTTATACATTCTTTGGAGAAATGTCTACTCTTGTCCTTTGCCTAATTTTTTAATCATACTATTTGTTGTTGAGATATAGGTATTCTGGACATTAGTCCCTTATCAGATGCACTATTTAAAAAGTATTTTATCCCATTCCATATATTGTCTTTTTCCTGGTGATTTTTTTCTGTGCTGTGAAGTTTTTAATTTGAGTAATATTACTTTTCTATTTTCTTTTGTTGCCTGTGCTTTCAGTGTTGTATTCAAGAAATTGATGCTAAATCCAATATCGTGAAGCTTTTTTCCCCGATGTAATTTCCTTATATTTAGCTCTCTAATCCATTTTGAGTTAATTTTTGTATATGGAGTAAGGTACGAGTCCAGTTTCATTCTTCTGCATTTGAATATCCAGTTTTCCTACCTCATTTGTTGAAGATACCCTTCTTTTCCCATTGTATGGTTCTGTCACTCTTTCCAAATCACTTGACCATGTATGTGAGGGTTTATTTTTGGGTTTTCTATTCTGTTCCATTGTTCTATATGTTTCTCTTTATGCCAATACCACACTTTTTTCATTCTGTAGCTTTGTAATGTGTCTTCAAATCAGGAAGAAAAATGCTCCCATCTTTGTACTTTTTTTTCCCTCAAAATTATTTTGGCCCTTCAATGCCCTTTGAAGAGTCTTCATAAATTTGGAGATTCTTCCCCCCATTTCTGTGAAAAGTGTCATTGGGATTTTGCTAGGAATTGCAAAGTATATGTAGATTGCTTTGGGCAGTATAGACATTTTAACAATCCATGAATATGAGATATTTTTACATTTGTTTGTGTCTTTAATTTTTTCAGTAATGTCAAGTAGTTTTCAAAGTACATGTCTTTTGCCTTATTAAGCTTATTCCTAAGTATTTTATTCTAAGGTGTAAACAGGATTGTTTTCTTAATTTCCTTTTTGATTGTTCATGGTTAGTGTATAGAAGCATAACTTCATTTGTTCATTTATATGCTGCAACTGCTGAATTTATTTATAAATACTAACAATTTTGTGATGAAGTCTTTAGGATTTACTACTTATAAGATATGCCATCTGCAAACAGAAATGATATTATATTATTTTTCAATTTGGATGCCTTTTATTTGTTTTTTCTTGCCTAACTGCCCTGGTGAGGCCTTTCAGTACTATGTAGAACAGAAGTGGTTAGAATATTACTTATTTCTTTTCTTGTATTGTTTTGTCTGATCTTGGTGTTGGGTTAATGCTAGTCTCATAAATTAGATAGGAAGTGATCTGTCCTCTTCAAATTTTTGGAAAAGATTGAGAAAGACTGGTGTTAATTTATTTCTAAATATTTGATAGAATTCACCAGCAAGCCATTTGATCCTGGGTTTTTCTTCATTCATGTTTTTTATTTATGATTCAATTTCCTCTTTTTTTCCTTCATGATTCAGTCTTGGTGATTATAATTTCTACACACTTATCCATTTCTTCTATGTTATCTAATTTGTTGTCATATAGGTGTTTATAGTAGTCTCTTATGATCCTTTTTATTTCTATGGTATTAGTTATATTGCCTCCTCTTTCATTTCTGATTTTTATTTAAGTTTCCTCTCTTTTTCTTACTGTAGATAATGAATTATTAATCTTATTAATCTTGTTAGTCTTTTTAAAAAACAACTCTTAACTTCATTGATTTTTCAATTGTTTTTCCATTCTATTTTATTAACATTCTATTTGTTATTATCTTTTTTTTTCCTTTTGCTAACTTTGGGTTTATTCTGTTCTTATTCTTCTAGTTCTTTGAGGTGTAATATTAAGTTGTTGATTTGAGATCTTTTTCATGTAGGCATTTACTACAAAAGCTTCTCTTTCAGTCCTGTTTTTGCTACAACCCATAAATTTTGGTACCCTGTGTTTTCATTTTTGTTTATCTTATGACATTTATCTAATTTCTCTAATAATTTTTTTTTGGTCCATCAGTTATTCAAGGGTATGCTATTTAATTTTCACATATTTGTTTATTTTCCAATTTTTTTTGTTATTTATTTCTAGTTTTATTTCATTGTAGTTGGAAAAAAAAAAAAAAGTTGTTTTGACTTCAAGTTTCTTAAATTTATTGAACTTGTTTTGTGCCCTAGCATGTGATTTATCCTGGATAATGTTACATGTGCATTAAGAATAATGTGTATTCTATGGTTTTTGGATGGAGTGTTCTGTTTACATCCTTTAGGTCCAATTATTTGAAAGTATTGTTCAAATCCTTTATTTTCTTATTGATCTTCTGTCTTATTGATTAATCCATTACTAAAACGGTGGTATTGAACTCTATTCTTCGGCCTTACTGTCTGTTGCTCACTTCAATTCTGTCAATGATTGCTTCATATATTAAGATACTCTGCTACTGGACACAATTTATTTATAATTATTATATGTTCAGGGTGAACATTCTATCATTACATAATATCCTTCTTGGTGTCCTGTAACTATTATTAAAGTACATTTTGTCTGATATAAGTATGGCTACCGCTGCACCTTTCGTGATTTGCATTTGCATGGAATATTTTTTGCCATTCTGTTTCTTTCAGTCTCTATATATCCTTATGGCTAAAATGAGTCTCTTCTAAACAACATACAGTTGGATCTTACCCGCTTCTTGCATGTGTTTGTGCATGGGTGTGTGTAAAAAAAGTCTTCATTCTTAAGTCATGTAGGTCATGTAAGGTCAATATTTTCAGGTATTACTGATCTAAAAACATTTTTCTTTTACTTTTATTCTTATTTGTCTACTATAATACTGTAAAAGGAAAATAAATTTTGTGCAGAAATTTGAAGGCATTCCTCCGTTATCTTCTTGTTTCTAGTTTGTAGTTAACAAATGCAAATTCATTTTGATAACTGATTTATATGACCTCTTTCTCATTCTTTTTTTTTATAAATTAATTTATTTATTTTAAGAAAAACAGTATTCATTATTTTTTCACCACACCCAGTGCTCCATGCAATCCATGCCCTCTATAATACCCACGACCTGGTACCCCAACCTCCCACCCCCCCACGCCAAACCCCTCAGATTGTTTTTCAGAGTCCATAGTCTCTCATGATTCACCTCCCCTTCCAATTTATCCCAACTCCCTTCTCCTCTCTAACACCCCTTGTCCTCCATATTATTTGTTATGCTCCACAAATAAGTGAAACCATATGATAATTGACTCTCTCTGCTTGACTTATTTCACTCAGCATAATCTCTTCCAGTCCCGTCCATGTTGCTACAAAAGTTGAGTATTCATCCTTTCTGATGGAGGCATAATACTTCATAGTGGAGGCATAATACTCCATGTGGACCACATCTTCCTTATCCATTTGTCCATTGAAGGGCATTTTAGTTCTTCCCACAGTTTGGCAACCGAGGCCATTGCTGCTATAAACATTGGGGTACAGATGGCCCTTCTTTCACGACATCTGTATCTTTGGGGTAAATACCCAGGAGTGCAATGGCAGGGTCATAGGGAAGTTCTATTTTTAAATTCATGAGGAATCTCCACACTGTTCTCCAAAGAGGCTGCACCAACTTGCATTCCCACCAACAGTGGAAGAGGGTTCTCCTTTCTCCACATCCTCTCCAACACATGTTGTTTCCTGTTTTGTTAATTTTGGCCATTCTAACTGGTGTAAGGTGATATCTCAATGTGGTTTTAATTTGAGTCTCCCTGTGGGCTAGTGATGATGAACATTTTTTCATGTGTCTGATAGGCATTTGTATGTCTTCATTGGAGAAGTGTCTGTTCATATCTTCTGCCCATTGTTTGATATGTTTGCCTGTTTCATGTGTGTTGAGTTTGAGGAGTTCATTATAGATCCTGGATATCAACCTTTTGTCTGTACTGTCATTTGCAAATATCTTCTCCCATTCCGTGGGTTGCCTCTTTGTTTTTTTGACTGTTTCCTTTGCTGTGCAGAAGCTTTTGATTTTGATGAAGTCCCAAAAGTTCATCTTCACTTTTGTTTCCTTTACCTTTGGAGACATATCTTGAAAGAAGTTGCTGTGGCTGATATCAAAGAGATTACTGCCTATGTTCTCCTCTAGGATTCTGATGGATTCCTGTCTCACGTTGAGGTCTTTTATCCATTTTCAGTTTATCTTTATGTACAGTGTAAGAGAATGGTCGAGTTTCATTCTTCTACTTATAGCTGCCCAGTTTTACCAGCACCATTTATTGAAGAGACTGTCTTTTTCCCACTGTATATTTTTTCCTGTTTTGTCGAAGATTAATTGACCACAGAGTTGAGGGTCCATATCTGGGCTCTCTACTCTGTTCCACTGGTCTATGTGTCTGTTTTTATGCCAGTACAATGCTGTCTTGGTGATCACAGCTTTGTAATAAAGCTTGAAATCAGGTAACGTGATGCCCCCAGCTTTATTTTTGTTTTTCAACATTTCCTTAGCTATTCGGGGTCTCTTCTGATTCCATACAAATTTTTGGATTATTTGCTCCAGCTCTTTGAAGAATACCAGTGGAATTTTGATCGGAATGGCATTAAAAGTATAGATTGCTCTAGGCACTATAGACATTTTAACAATGTTTATTCTTCCGATCCAAGAGTATGGAATGGTCTTCCATCTTTTTGTGTCTTCTTCAATTTCTTTCATGAGTGTTATGTAGTTCCTCAAGTACAGATTCTTTACCTCTTTGGTTAGGTTTATTCCCAGGTATCTTAAGGTTCTTGGTACTATAGTAAATGAAATCAATTCTCTAATTTCCCTTTCTGTATTTTCATTGTTAGTGTATAAGAAAGCCGCTGATTTCTGCACATTGACTTTGTATCCTGCCACGTTGCTGAATTGCTGTATGAGTTCTAGTAGTTTGGGGGTGGAGTCTTTTGGGTTTTCCATATAAAGAATCATGTCATCTGCGAAGAGAGAGAGTTTGACTTCTTCATTGCCAATTTTGATACCTTTTATTTCTCTTTGTTGTCTGATTGCTGTTGCTAGGACTTCTAATACTATGTTGAACAAGAGTGGTGAAAGTGGGCATCCTTGTCTTGTTCCTGATCTCAACGGGAAGGCTGCAAGCTTTTTCCCATTGAGGATGATGTTTGCTTTGGGTCTTTCATAGATAGATTTGATGAGGTTCAGAAATGTTCCCTCTATCCCTATACTTTGAACCATTTTAATCAGGAACAGATGCTGGATTTGTCAAATGCTTTTTCTGCATCAATTGATAGGACCATGTGGTTGTTCTCTCTTCTCATATTAATTTGTTTTATCATGTTGATTGGTTTGCCAATGTTGAACCATCCTTGTAGCCCAGGGATGAATCCCACCTGATCATGGTGGATAATCTTTTTAATGTGCTGTTGGATCCTGTTGGCTAGGATCTTGTTGAGAATCTTAGCATCCATATTCATCAGTGATATTGGTCTAAAATTCTCCTTTTTGGTAGGGTCTTTGCCTGGTTTGGGGATCAGGGTAATGCTGGCTTCATAGAAAGAGTTTGGAAGTTTTCCTTCTGCTTCCATTTTTTGAAACAGCTTCAGGAGAATAGGTCTTATTTCTTCTTTGAAAGTTTGGTAGAATTCCCCAGGGAATCCGTCAGGTCCTGGGCTCTTGTTTTTTGGGAGGTTTTTGATCACTGCTTCAATCTTGTTATTAGATATTGGTCTATTCAGGTTGTCAATTTCTTCCTGGTTCAATTTTGGTAGTTTATAGTTTTCCAAGAATGCATCCATTTTATCTAAGTTGCTAAGCTTATTGGCATATAACTGTTGATAATAACTTCTGATTATTGTTTCTACTTCCTTGGTGTTCATTGTGATCTCCCTTTTCATTCATAATTTTATCAATTTGGGCTTTCTCTCTTTTCTTTTGGATTAGTGTGGACAATGGTTTATCGATCTTATTGATTTTTTCAAAAAACCAGCTTCTAGTTTCATTGATACGTTCTACTGTATCTCTGGTTTCTACCTCATTGATCTCAGTTCTAATCTTGATGATTTCCCTTCTTATGTGTGGAGTTGGTTTGATTTGTTGTTGATTCTCCAGTTCTTTAAGGTGTAGAGACAGCTGGTGTATTCTGGATTTTTCAGTTTTTTTGAGGGAGGCTTGGATAGCTATGTATTTCCCCCTTAGGATGGCCTTTGCTGTATCCCATAGGTTTTGGACCAAAGTGTCTTCATTCTCATTGGTTTCCATGAATTTTTTTCAGTTCTTCTTTGATCTCCTGGTTGATCCAAACATTCTTAAGCAAGGTGGTCTTTAGTGTTTGAGTTCCTTCAGAACTTTTCCTTGTGATTGAGCTCCAGTTTCAAAGCATTGTGATCTGAGAATATGCAGGGAATAATCTCCGTCTTTTGGTATCAGTTGAGTCCTGATTTGTGACCCAGTATGTGGTCTATTCTGGAGAAGGTTCCGTGTGCACTTGACAAGAATGAGTATTCTGTTGTTTTAGGGTGGAATGTTCTGTATATCTATGAGGTCCATCTGGTCCAATGTGTCATTCAATGCTCTTGTTTCTTTATTGATTTTCTGCTTCGATGATCTGTCTATTTCTGAGAGAGGCATGTTAAGATCTCCTACGATTAGTGTATTCATATCAATATGACTCTTTATCTTTTTAATAGTTTTCTTAAGTAATTAGCTGCTCCCATATTGGGAGCATAGATATTTGCATTGTTAGATCATCTTGGTGGATAGTCCCTTTAAGGATTATGTAATGTCCTTCTGTATCTCTGACTACAGTCTTTAGTTTAAAGTCTAATTTATCTGATATGAGAATCGCTACCCCACCCTTCTTTTGAGGCCCATTGGCATGAAAGATGCTTTTCCATCCTTTCACTTTCAGTCTGGGTGTATCTTTAGTTTCAAAATGGGTCTCTTGTAGACAACATATGGATGGGTCCTGTCGTTTTATCCAATCTGCAACCCTGTGCCATTTTATGGGCGCATTTAGGCCATTCACATTGAGAGTGATTATTGACAGATACGTTTTTATTGACATCGAGTTACCTTTGAAGTCTTTCTTTCTGTAGACTGTCTCTATATTTCTGTTCAATGCTATTCTTAGGATTTTTCCTCTTTTATAGAACCCCCCCTTAATATTTCCTGCAGTGCTGGCTTGGTGGTTGCATAATCTTTTAAGCCTTGCCAGTCTTGGAAACTCTTTATCTCTCCATCCATTTTGAATGTCAGTCTTGCTGGATAAAGTATTCTGGGCTGCATGTTCTTCTCATTTAGTGCCCTGAATATATCTTGCCAGGCTTTTATGGCTTGCCAGGTCTCTGTGGACAGGTCTGATGTTATTCTGATGGGCTTTCCTCTGTAAGTAAGGAGCCTCTTTGCCATGGCGGCTTTCAAGAGATTATACCTACTATTATAATTCCTCAATTTGACTATCAGGTGTCGTGATGTTTTTTGGAATGTATAATCTTGGGTGGAGACCGCTCAGCCTCTAGTACATGGACGCTGGTTCCATTCACGAGATTGGGAAAATTTTCATGAAGGACTTGTTCCACTATATCTTCTAGACTTCTTTCTTTCTCCTCCCCTTCAGGGATTCCAATAATTCTGACGTTGGAATGCTTCATGGCATCATTTATTTCCCTGATTCTGTTTTTGTGGTTTCTAAGCTGTTTGTTCCAGGCTTCCTCCTGATCCTTTCTCTCTATCTGTTTGTGCTCCAGATCACTAATTCTATCTTCTGTCTCAGTTACCCTAGCTTTGAGAGAGTTTATATTAGATTGGAACTCATTGAGAGCATTGTGAACCTTCTCCCTGGTAGCTTTAAGCTCCGCCCTAACATTGTGAACATCCTGTCTGGTCACTTTCAGTTCAGCCCTAATCAATTCCGTTTGGTCATCATTGGCTTTCTCCAACCTAGCTATTGCCTGGATAATTGTTAGCCTGAATTCTCTTTCCGACATGTTGTCTATGTTGATAGCCGTTAGCTCTGTTGCAGAAGGTCCATCCTCTGTATTTTTCTTCTGTTGGGCATTCCTCCTCCTAGTCATTTTGGTGGGAGATGACTGAACAGATGTAGCTGGATGTATCAAGTATGGTGCAGGCAAGGTGCACCCTAGAACACTTCTGAGCAATCAGGATTCCCCACCCAAACGAGAGACAAAAGAAAAGAAAAAGAAAAAGAAAAAAAAAAAAAGAAGAAAAAAAAAAAGAGAGAGACAGGAAAGAAAGGGAAGATGAAAAAGAAGGTTCAGCCCAGATGGGCCCCAAGGTAAGATTTATGAAGTAGACAAACAAAAAGAGATAAAAAGACTGATACAAGTATATGACAAGAGAAAAAAATATATATATATGCAAATAAAGAAAGAACTTCGTCAAAAGAACCACAAGTGTAAAATTTATATGCTATCAGGACAAACACAAAAAACACAGAAACACTGGTGGAAGAAGATGGGAGAGTTCTTATAAATTCTCAGTGTGTTCGAGGAAGGTTGTTTTGATTCTTCCTGGACGTATCTTGATATCTTTGTTAAAGGAGTCAACTTTCCTAAGATAAAGGGGATTAAAAATTGGTTTACCTATAGGGGTAGTATTGATTGTGGAAAGGGGATTACTTTGAAGTTTAACTCTATATGAATATTAGAAGATAAAATAAAAAGAAATAAACTAGACTAAACTAAACTAAAATTTAAAAAAGGAATTCAAAAAATAAAAATGCAAAAGAAAAACATAGGTGTATGTATCAAAAAGTTCAGGTTAGAAAGGTATTATGGAATTTGATGTACTGTACAACTCGCTGTGATGGTAAATAGGTTAAAAAAATTGCTTATGTGTAAAAAAAAAAAAAGAACTGGAATAGTGAGTGGGAACGAGTGAACAATACAAGTTTTCCTATGAAGTAGTGGTTATTCTCTTGTAGTCCTTTTTTTTTTCCTCTTTTTTTTTTTTTCTTTCTTGGTTTGTTTTCTGGGGGAGGGGCCTGCCACGTGGGTTGTCAGTCAATGATGTTTCCTGAGTTAAGTCCTCCCGCCCCCCTCAAGGGGGTGGGCTCTGAGGAAACTGGTTTTTTCAGGCTTTTGTTCTCTGGCGGTTTTTATGCTTGCTCACTTTTTTTTTTTTTTTCTCTCACCTTGACCGCCTTTGATGGTTTTTGTAGTTTTAGAGGAAAACAAACCGCACCCTGATCTCCCTCTCAGAGAGAAGCCTCAGTCTGGGTGCAGAGCCTAAATAAGTTCCCCCTTGGCCACTGGCAGAGCAGGTTCCAAGTTGCAGACCCTGGGGGCGCAAGATCTCTTTGCTTATACCCAAAGCCAAGGCAGTGACGGCTGCCTGGGAGCTACCGACCGACCGCCAGAGAGGTTCCAAGCAGCAATAGCACACTGAGATTTTGCTGCTGGCCCAGGCTGGGAGTGCCTGGTCTTTCTGGGTCTAAGAGTGCCCAGCTTGCGTACCTTTTTCAGGGGCAGCTATGGGTCACGCGTGCATCTCAGGCACTGAGAACAGGGCGCAGGTCCGAGAGCACCAGGCTGGGCTTTTGCGCACCTCTGTCAGGGGAGAGTTTGGGGCACGCGGCTTAGGCTTTGAAACAATGGCACAGGTCAAAGAGCGCCAGCAGGGCCTTTGTAACTCTCTCCGGGGAGCATGAGGGACGTGTGCGCGTATCTCAGGCTTTGTAGTAGGGCTCGTGCGTTCTGCCAACCGGCGTAGCTCCCATCCCCTCACAGGAGCTAGAACCCACGCATTCTCGGGCGCTGGTGGCTTAGGGACCAAGACCTGGTTTCTCCCCTGCACTCTCTCTGCCTCAGCACCAGGGAGGCTGTCCTGGGACCGGGGACTTAAGCCCCTGTCCCTAGCTGCCTGATTCCCACAATTTCCCCCCATGATCCTTTGCTCTTTTGGAGTGCTTTCAACCAGTCTCCAAGTTAATGCTGGTACCCAGATGCAGGGCACTCTCGCTCGTATTGGAGTATTACTTTCCAACCAGTCGCCTCTGGTGGC
This sequence comes from Mustela nigripes, assembly GCF_022355385.1. Classification (NCBI taxonomy): domain Eukaryota; kingdom Metazoa; phylum Chordata; class Mammalia; order Carnivora; family Mustelidae; genus Mustela; species Mustela nigripes. The sequence goes on from NC_081557.1 coordinate 57,290,422, forward strand.
TCCCTCCCCCTTTTGTTTATCTTCTGATATCAGTCCATCGTTCCCACTCTGCTTTACCTACCCACTGGTGTCTTCTGCCCCTGTAGAGACCCAGACGTGTATAATTCTGATCTCAGGCTGAATTCATGGGTGAATGGAGTTCTTTGGTAAGTAATCAGCTCACTTTGGGGTACCGGCTGAAAAGGAACCTCCTCCTAATCCCCAGCCATCTTGTCCCCTCTCTCATTCTTTATCTCATTATAGGAAGATCTATATGTCCCCAGCTTATGAATTTCAAAATAGGATATATCCTAAAGAACTCTTTCATCTTTCATTTATTATTTTGCTTACTTAACAGGCTATTAAAATCTTTAAACTTTTTTCTTTCACTCCTGGGCAAGCCTTTTTTTTTTTTTTTTTTTTTTTTCCTGAGGAAAGGCTTTAGATCTTTGATTTGATTTCTTCATATATTTTCTCTAATTTAACCTTCTGGATCTCCTTATTTGGAATTTGAACTTCACAAGCAAATTATTTTATTTTTCTCTCTTATTTTTCACTTCTTTGCTCTACCTTTTTTAGGAGGGTTCTTCAATTTTATTTCCTACCATTTCTTTGATATTCTTATTTTGTTTATGTAGCTAATTTTCAACAATTTCTTTAGTTTATATTCTCTGAATTTTCCTTTGACTGCAAGAAAGTGATTATTAATGATTATGCACAAACCTAGAAAAAATTTGTCTTAAAAATACTGATTCCAGATTTGAAATAAATCTCAAATAAATTCTATCTTATCAGTATTCCACGCTCTTACACCACTTGCTCATCAAAACAAATTATTTTTGGAGCTTGGATGGATCCTAATTTTGTTGAATAAAGTACAGCCATCTTTGCTCCAAAACTGCAAAAAAAAAAAAAATGCCCACTCTTTCTTCCTTTCTTTCTTTCTCTCCCTTTCTAGAGCATACGCAGTGGGGAAGGCAGAGGGAGAGAGGAAAGAATCTTAAACAAATTCTGTGCTTAGCAAGGCCAAAATCAAGAGTCACACACTTAACTGACTGAGCCACCCAGGTGCACCAAGCATACATCTTGAATTGGTCAAGTCCCTGAAAGAGCCAACAATCAGCAGATAAGCAGACTCTCACAAATGGGTCTTAGATGCTAAACAGAAACTTTCTGGACTTTGACTCACCCAGGATGGAAAGATTCAGGAATAGGTAATAATAGACAACAAATACACACAAAATCAAGGCCAAGACAAGGCCAGTACTTTGGTTTGTAAGTTCCAAAAGTTTGGATAGCTGCCTGGAAGAATTAGAATAATTGGAAATAAATTTGACAGGGAGCTTGTGAAACTAGCTTTTTTTAGTCAGGTGTGTTAAAAAATCCCTTGTGAGAAACAACTGCCTGTAGATTTCAGAATTTAACCAACACCTCTGACAGGTTCTGTGACATGCAAAATCTATCGGGGCCAAGAAAAGTTGCTGGACTTTTTCCTTCTTTTAATTGAACATTCTTATATTTTATGCCTATATTATAACAAAAATTTTATGAAATTCAACCAAATATCCTAGAGCTCTAGGAAAATTATGGAAAACAAAAAAGGTTAACGATTAAAATATAAAAATACTATTAATTATTCTTTGTCCAGAGCTATATAATTTACAAAACGCTTTGCATATTTGGAATCTATTGCTTGGAAAGTATGAAATAGCCCATTTAAGTAAGTGTCATTATTATTAGTGAGGAAACTTAGAGAAATTGAAAACATTGCCAAACTCGTAAGTGATAGAACTAGGATTCAAATAAAATCTAATTAATTCAGACTTTGTGCTCCTTTTATCTGTCTATTGATTCAAGAAATATTCATTGAGATTCTACTATGCACCAGATTCAGTGTTGGGTGCTTGGTATATAAAAATCAAAAGGACATAGTCCTAGTTTTCCAAGAACTCATATTTAAGTATGGAGATAGAATTATAAAGAAGTAATTCTAGTAATATGTGACAAGTAAGATATCAGATCATTGAGAAATGAGATGAACTAAATGAAAAGAAATGATTAAATTTTGGGGGAATGTCAGCCAAAACAATAATGATCATTTACTAAGTATTTTATTTTGGTTTTGAATCACTTTTAGGCATTAACTCATGTACTCCTAAATATATCTTATAAATTAGGGACTTTTATCCCATTTCTCTATATGACTAAACAAAGATACAGAGCAATGATAGCAAACCCGTAATTAAACAGCTAGTAATTAATGGGAATCATATTTGTTTGCCTCCAAAGATCTAGCCCAAAATCATTATATAATTATCCCTGAGATAGTCTCTCAAGAAGACATGTTTTGGCTTGATGCTGAAGACTCTAGATGTCCATCCATTAGAGGTTGGGGAGGTATTTTGGGAGAAGAGAGCAGCAAGCCCAAAAGCCCAGAGATCAGAGGTCAGATGGTGGGCCCAGGGAACTATAGGTAGTTCAGCCTTAGTAGTATGGTATCACCTCTAGAAAGTACTAAGCTGTAAGGTGAAGAGAAAGCCCAAAGAGCAGATCACAGGCCTTCTTAGATACTGTGTAAAGGAGAATGGGAGTGACTTATACTCACTAAAGAAGGTTCAGCCATAGAATTATATGATAAGATTATAATTTTGAAGAAATGAAACTCTAACTCTGTGACCTTTTTTACCACTCTGTAGATAACCAGCAATTTAATTAAGTAAGCATCCCTATGTTTCTTAAAACATGCCCTTGGGGAGTACAGTGGTGAGCAGAAGAAAACTTTAGTGGAAAGAGAACAAACCAGGCTTGGATTTCACATAACCAAGCCTTTTTACCTCCACTAATCGGTTTTCTCCAATGTGCAATGTGGGTGATGAATACAACCTGTACTGCTTACAAGCATCTGTGAGGATTACATGTAGCTTCCTGTCAAACTTTGTTGTATAATATAAAATGCAAGACATGTGTAAGTTATTATTACTTAGTAGGCCCGCCCCAACCACTTCTTGAGCCTTATGGTGTGTTGGCACAGGAATAGAGGTTTTATTTTTTTTTTTTTGTAGCTCAGACTTCAGTCTGACATTGACTGCTTTTTCACAGCAATTTAGGGAAGTAAAGGAAGGTCCAGGACTAGAGCTGATTACTGAAAAGAGGACAGGTACTGGGGGATCTGATTGACCTGCTGTTCTTGAATGTCATATAGTAAAGCTGACTCTGACTAAAGGTTATAATCATAGCAAGGTATGGTCCCAGCAAACACTGTGTATTGAGGATGAAATGACAACCAGTCCCCACAGGTGAAGAAACAAAGAGGCCTGGAAGAGAAAACGAACACTAGGTATCCAAGTGTTCAGGCAGTCAACCAGAAAAAGGCTGGTCACAACAGGGCTAAAATTTCCTTCCTTAATGTTGTCCTCTGCCTCCAGCTCAATTCCTGATATTTCTGCTTGATTAAAAGCAATCATTTTCTACTTCCAGTGAGAAGGCAGTTACCCTAATAAAATAAGGCTTTTTGTTTTTTTACAAGCCTGAATAAAAAAGGTCACACATAAGATATGCATTGTTCTTTTATTTCTCTCCGGTCCAGGTTTCCTATATGTCTTTGCTACATTAAATTTCCTAAGAAAGTTCTAGGCATTGCTCCTCTGCTCAAAATCTTCCTTGATATTCCCTGTCCTCTACTGTACTGATGCAATTTTATTTAGACTAATCTCCAATTTTTGCCATAAATAGACAACATAGCCTGGTATTATATCATCAAGACTAATTATTTTCACTCATTCTGTTTGTCTCAAGTCCTACTCTTCTTGTGATTTTGCTCATATTTTCTCTATTTCTAGATGTGCAAATCCTACTGTCATTTTTCAAAGCTGTCTTCTTCATGAAGTATTTTCTAATCTGTCTGTAGTTGAACATCTTTTTTTTTTTAACTTTTAAATTTGCACTTGCTATCTTCTGCAGAACTAAAATTTCCCATAGCAGTGATCAAGAAAAGTTTAAGGAAAAATAAAGTGGGTAAAGGTTCTTTGTAAAATAAAAAGCCTTTTGGTTTTGATGTTATCTACAGATTTGGTGCTTCATAAGATGAGTTGGTAGTGAAAACACAACCTATTTTTTAATAAACTATTTCCAGAACAACTTATATGTGAAATAACACATATGTTCCCGGCATACAATGGTAGAGAATTGGGAGTAGAGTGAGTGAATTATAATAATAATATAATAATTACATTATATTATATATAATACCATAGTACATAATAATTATTATTATTATTAGTTATGAGTGAATTATTAAATCCTGCTTAGATTTAAATTAAAGCAATCCAGGGCTTGAGACTTTTTTGGGGGTGAGGAGGCTCGACACTTTTGTACTAATATTATTCTACTGCTTCCCAAGTAACTGGGTAGATAATAGCTCTATCTCAATAATCTCTTTAGTTTTTTTAGTTTAATGCCAGTGTAGTTAGCTATTCTTAGTCACTTTCAAGTATACAATACAGTATTATTAATTATACTCAGCATGCTGTTCTTTAGATTCCCTAGAACTTACTCATTTTATATTTGGCAGTTTATAAGCTTTGACCAACATCTCCCAATTTCCCCCAACCCTTGACCCCTGGCAATCACCAATTTACTGTATTTCTTTTATGAGGTGAGCTTTTTCAGATTCTACACATAAGTATTATCTTTCAGTTGTTTGTTTTCTCTGATTTAGTTCACTTAGCATAGTGCCCTCCAGATTCATTCATATTGTCACAAGTGGCAGGATTTCCTTCTTTTTAAAGGTTGAATAATACTCTACTGTGTGTGTAGGGTGGGTGGGTGGATGTATATATGCCATTTTCTTTATTCATTCATCTGTCGAAGGACACTTTGGCTGTGTCTGCCTTGGCTAATGTAAATAATGCACAATGAACAGGAGAGTGCTGATATCTCTTCTAGGTAATGTTCTATATATATGTCCGTTAGGCTCACTTGGTCTATAGTGTTCAAATTCAGTTTCTTATCAACTTTCTATCTAGATGATTTATCCATTCTTGAGAGGGGGATACATAAGGCCCCTCTAGTATTGTATTTCTCATTTTAGTGCTGTGAGTATTTGCTTTATATAATTATGTATTGTGGTACTGGGTGCATAATTATTTATAATTGCTATATTTCCTTAGTGATAATGACCTTCCTTGTCATTTGTGGCCCCTTTTATCTTAATGTGTATTATTTTTAATATATAAGTATAGCTAGTCCTACTCTCTTTTGGTTACCATTTCCTTGAAATATTCTTTTATCCTTCTCTTCATTTTCTGCTTACATGCATCCTTGAAGCTAAAGTGAGTCTCTTCTAAGTCACGTATTTTTGGATCTGTTTTTATCCATTCGGCCACTCTATGTCTTTCAAGTGGAAACATTAATTCGTTTATGTACAATTATTGATAGGTGAGGATTTATTACTGTCATTTTGTTCATTGTTTTCTGATTGTTTTGTAGTTTTGTATTTTCTTCTTCCTCTCTTACTGTCTTCCCTTGTTATTTGATGACTTTTTTTGTGGTATACTTTAATTCCTTTATCTTAATCTTTTGTATATCTACTAAAGATTTGTGTTTTTTTTTTTTTGTGGTTACCATGAAACTTACATAAAATACCTTGACAATGCCTATTCATAATTCACTCTCTGATAATGGGAAAATTGAATCACTTCTCTTCTGAGCCTGTAGAATGAAAAGTTCCATCCAATGATCTCTAAAATACCTTCTTCTAGCTATAAACATGATTTGAGGTCCTCTTTCTAATTAGTGTGTTCAGTGACAAGATCTACTGACAATCATTGTTTGTTTCTAAATGTCACACCATTTACTGGACTGTCATTGTCTGGATAGATAAAAAGCATTGCAAATCTCAATAATCTCAATTGCAGTATATATCACCTCATAGAAAGGACTATAAAATGCCAACATTGTACCTCCATTAGTAAGAGTGATTATGTGAGAAAGTCCATTACTCGCAGAGTCAGAAACACACACACACACACACACACTTGCAAATTTAGTTGCTTATGAGAGATGAATTGATATAAACTATGTCAACCTCAAATTTTTCAAACAGAGTTGTAAGAACAAAACATTATAAATTAGAGGCAGCAATTTTAAACAATATTTCATGCTTATTATTTGAAAAGTATTATATAATAGTCATTATAAGAGATGTAAAGGAGAAGATTGAATTCCAAAAGCCAACAGTTTAATTAAGCAGAATTAAATTTTTATCAAATTCAATTCACTAAAAAATATTGCACAAATACTATATGTGAAGCATTGTGTATGAGACTTTCAAGATATTGCAGTGAAGAAGGTAAATATTCTTTCTTCCCTCATGAAGAATAGAAATATAAGAATCCTTAAAAAACAATGGTTTAAAATTTAAAATATATTAAAAAAAAAAACAAAATGCAAAAAGATTTAATGATCTTCCTAAGATCAAAATGGTAGTTAAGTTACAGAGTCAAGTTGATAAATTATGTAAAGATTCCTTGCCCTTGCCCAGTGCTTTCTCTACAGTTCACATGGTAACATGATTATTTTATTTAAATGGAAGTATATTCTATGCACAGTAAAATGCATAGATTATAGGTATGATATCCACTGAGTTTTGAGAAATGCATAAGCTTGTATAGCCAGTAACCCAGTCAGGTTATAGAATATTTCATCACTTTAGAAAGTTTCCTCATGTCCTTCTTTTAGTCAGTCTCCAAGCTCCCCAAAGGCAACCACCATTCTGATTTATATCATTAAACAATTATCTTTTCTTATTTATGAATTTCTTATAAAATGGATCACATACAAGTAAATATATCACAATTTTTATCTATTCTCCTACAGACATTTGGATGACTCATTTCTTTATTTTTTTGTTAATATATATAAAACTGCTATAAACCTTTTTTATATATTTGTTTTATAGACATATATTTTCATTTATCTTAGATAAGTAACTGATGGTATAATATGGGTGAGTGATGTATGGTTATGTTTAACTTTATAAGAAGCAGTCAAACAAATTTCCAAAGTGGCTCTTCATTTTTGACAGTCCTATCATCAGTATATGAGTTTTCTAGTTACTCTTACCAATTTTTGTTTCCAGTCTTTTTAATTTGAGCTATTTTCATGAATATAAAATAAGATCCTATTGTGGTTTTAATTTTCATTTCATTTTAATTTAAATTTAATATCATTTAATTTTCAGATTAATTATACTGAGCATCTTTTTATGAGCTCATTCTTCCTTCATATATATTTTTCTGTTAAGTGTCTATCCAAATGTTGCCATTTCATTGAATTTTCTTTGTACTTTTGACATGTAGGAATTATATACATAATTAATTATATACATAATTATATACATAATTATTTTAAGATATATGTAAATATGTATTTTAGTATATAATGAGCACAAATATTTTGCTTTATTAAGTATACTGAACTTTAAACAATTTTATAGTAACTTTGTTTTTTCCTCTCTACACACTATTTGCCACTCCAAAATTGTAAAGAAATTTTTCTATATTTTCTTCTAGTTTTATAAAAATGTATCTTTTTATGTTTCAGTCTATAATTCAATGCTGATATATCTTTATTCTTCTTGATCATGTCAAATCTCAGGACACATGCTTTGGGGTATGTGTTCAGCAATGGAACGTCACAAAGGGCCAGTACTTTTCATGAAATCTGCCTCATATGATGGGAGAAACATGGCTAGAACCAATATAGCTCAAGGCATACTGCTATGGAAAATGGAATGAGTGCAGCAGTGAACTAAACACATTGTAAAGTATAGATAAAGCATCTCATTGGGAATTTAAAATGGTGACCCATCCTCCCAATCACACCATCTACTTGCTGATTCCTCAACCATGGAGTAGAGCATTCTTATACTCTTCTACTAATAAAAGAAAATTGATAGGGATAAAGAGAAAAGCAAACATTCTAGTGAAAGGCAGTGTTCTTTAAGATACAGACTTTATTCTTTAGGTTTGCTGACATATCAGACATAGTCAGTGAAGGTGTATTCTGAACACACTGTTTTCAGAGAATGAAACCTTGGGACAATATTATAACTTGGGCCATACCCAAAGGCAGTATTATCTACAGAGTAGTAACAAAGAAAACCAAACAAGAACTTCAGCAACTGCACTAGTAGTCATTTACTGAAAGAAACCCAAAGAAATAATTTGAAGGGATACATGCACCCTGATGTTTATAGCAGCATTATCAACAACAGCCAGATTATGGAGATAGCCCAAATGACCATCAACTGATGAGTGAACAAAGAAGATGTGGTAGGTATGTAGGTAGGCAGGCAGGCAGGTAAATAGATAGAGAGATAGATAGATAGATACATATACACAGTGGAATATTATTCAGTCATTAAAAAAGAATGAAATCTTGCCACTCACACAATGACATGGATGGAGCTAGAAAGTATTATACTAAGCAAAATAAGTCAGTTATAAAAGACAAATCCCATATGATTTTACTCATATGTGGTATGTAAGAGAAAAAACAAATGAACATGGGGGAAAAAAAAAAGAGAGGAAAAGCAAGAAACAGACTTTTAACAATAGACAACAAACTGATGGTTACCAGAAGGGAAGTGGATACAGGGATGTGTTAAATAGGTGATAGGGATTAAGGAGGGCACTGTGATGAGCATTTGTTGTATAAAGTGTTGAAACACAGCAATGGATACCTGAAACTAATATTATACTGTATGTTAGCTAACTGGAACTGAAATAAAAACTTCAGGGAAAAAAAAAGAAAAGAAAAGAAAGAAAGAAACTCAAAGACTAGTAGCTATAACTGTGTCACTTTTTAAATCTGTGAATTGACAGAGTTCTTTGTTTCTAGCACCATGGATTGGTCAGTAATAACTGGGTAAGAAGCTCAGAAGGTATTAGAAAGTGGAGGATTCCTGGGATAGATTTTTTTTTTTCTATGAGGTGTTAAGATAAAAAGAGAAAGGGAAATAAGTCAGAATAACCGATTCTCATAGAGCAAATAATTTCTCACAGAGCAAATGTGTGCTCAAGAATTTTAGAAAAGAAATATAACTTTTGGAAGTGGGCATTATCCAGAAATGTATCAGATGGTCTGGGTAGAACTGATGGATATTATTTGTTCAGTCTTAGACATAGCAGAGACTTAATAAGTAAATACATGTGGAAGGGTGACAGGAAGGCAGAAAGCACATTTTGTTTAATCTACTTCCTTCTTACTACCTCTCATTAAGATAAGCTAACCTGGTGATTCACAGACCTGTACCCCTGGGGATAAAAATATATGTTTATAAAAAATAAAAAATTAAAAAAAAGATAAGCTAACAAAGACAGGCATAAGCACAATATGAAATTATTTTAATTGAGTGAAATCTGCTTTTGTTTGCTCACATATTTGTGTGCTTGTTTGTTTTTATATGACATACAATGAGTGGACTGTTTTATTTATTTTTTGAAATATAGTTCACATACCATATAATTTGTCCATTTAAAGTATACAATTCAGTAATGTTTAGTATGTTTGTAAAGTTGTACAACCATCACTACAATCAATTTTAGAACATTTCCATCACTCCAAAAAGAAATGACATACCTTTTAGCCATTACTCCCCATTTTTCCCATCCCCCATCCACCCCTGACAATCTATAATCTACTTTCTATCTCTATAGATTTGTCTGTTCTAGACACTTCATATATATATGGAATCACACTATATGCGGTATTTGGGACTTGGCCTATTTTATTCTATTTGCTTTAATTATTTTTATTAACATATAATGTATAATTTGCTCCAGGGGTACAGGTCTGTGAATCATCAGGCTCTAACCTACTTTATTTTTATTTTTTTTAAAGATTTTATTTATTTATTTGACAGAGAGAGATCACAAGTAGGCAGAGAGGCAGGCAGAGAGAGAGGAGGAAGCAGGCTCCCTGCTGAGCAGAGAGCCCGATGCGGTACTCCATCCAAGGACCCTGAGATCATGACCTGAGCCGAAGACAGCGGCTTAACCCACTGAGCCACCCAGGCGCCCTCTAGTCTACTTTATTAAATGAAATTGAGTATTACCTGTTTGAAGGAGATGGATATATATATACCATTGCTAATCAACATTAAAAAATAATATCTACAAGAAATCCCTTCAATGACAGAGTATATGTTCTAGCAAACTCTGTGCCCTTGGGGTTTAGCCTTATTCTAGAAACATACTAATTAGTCACTCCTTTGTTGACTGTTGAATTAATAAAAATAACGATGGCACATTTGCAAAATGCTCTTAGTTTCTAAAGCTTATTTTTATTTGACCTTCACAAAACACTACAGAATAACTATTATTATTATAATTATTATTTTACCCAAGCAAGCAGAGTCCAGAAAGGTTCAGCAATTTACATAAGGACAGAAGCCACTCAGTAGTAGAGCCAGAATTTAATTATAGTCATCATGTCTCAAAACTTTGTCTTCTTTTTGGACCAAAAATTCTGAATGCAATTGACTTGGAGACTCATAAAAGGGACATTACCCTTAAAATCTTTCCCAGACTGTTTTTCAAAGGAATATACCATTCATACTATTTATAGCCACTCATAATGGGATATCAATTTTATCACACATCGAGCTCTTATTGATTGGTGAATCACTGAGCTCTCGGTGCAATGGAATCAGAGGCTGTTTATGGGTTTGGCAGAAATTAGAGTTTGAATTAGTGATGGTATTGGTGGATATGAGAGTAAACAGTGAGTGTGGGCTCTGATGTACTTCCCACCACTATGATAAGGCATTGTCATTTGAAGAAGACACATATAAAGAATATAAAGGATAGTCTAGTTTTAACTTAGTTATGTAGTACATTATCACCTGTGCCCATGTAAGTGTGGCATTTAATGGAGGAATAAAAGATCACAGCACAATAGTTGTTGGATTTTTAGGGAGACAAAAACACTACAAACAATTCACAAGGAGGAATTATGCTATAAAACCTACTCATTCAAAAAATGTTGATTGACCATAGATTACCCAATAATGTTATTTTTCTAGCTTCAATGATGATAAGTAACATTTTATTGAACATTTTTGCATATAAAACTTTGTTGGCATTTTAGAATTTTTCCTTTAGGCTAGATTATTTTGTAATAGCTTGATACATAAGAAAGTGCTTTTCAAAAAGCTTTTATGTTAAAGTACAATATCATTAGAAAATGATATAACTGAAAGAATGAAATTAGCAAAATAAGCGAAAAAGTATAAAGTTTATTTGTGGCAAATATATGAAAACACATCTGTATAGAGAGGGCTGTACAACGTAGAAAGCAGTAAAATATGTCCTTGAGTAGAGTCTTATATTGTCTATATGCTTTGCATAACTCCAAAATTCATATGTTGAAACCTAATTCCAAAGTCATGGTATCTGGGGGTGGGGTCTTTAGGAGGTGATTCCTGCCCTTATAAAAAAAGACTCCAGAGATCTTGTCCCTCCCACCATTTGGGGACCTGGAAAATACAGCCATCTATGAACCAGAAAATGAGCTCTTACTAGACACAGAATTTGCTGATTTCTTGATCTGGACTCCATCCTCCAGAACTGTGAGAAACAAATTTCTGTCATTTATAAGTCACACAGTCTGTGGTGTTTTCGTTATAACAACCTGAATGAGCTTTATGTCTGTTTACTTAAAGATTCAGGCAAAAATGAGAAACGCAGATCCACCTTCTCAGATTTCTCTCTGTTCTCAGCTGTTTTGGACAGCCTATGAGTCTGCCATACCAGCTTATGGGGTTTAAGCAAGGGGTGCAGGTGGGTGGTGGTAGGGGATGTATTTGGCAGATTCCTGAGTTGTCTGTGAAAATGGGTGAACTGAAGTTCACCTAAGTCCATTTCTAAACTACATTTGTGCTGCTTTAAACCTGTGTCATAACGCACACATGCACACACACGTACACACCACTTTTAAATGATACACAGTTAACTGATGACTTGCAGTTGCACTTGCTTCTAATGGATAAAAAGTGCAAGTCAGAGAGAGGCTTAATTACAGAATGATACAACTGGTTGGCTGAGTGTAATAAAGACAATAGGGAGCAATAAAAGTAAAATCCATGGAAAATACAGAAAACTGCAGGATGTAGAATAAATCTCAAATGTCTTAAAAGGGTAGTGGTAAGAATAGTAATAGTAAAGTGGTAGCAGTACTAGGACCTAGAACCAGATTATCTGAGAAATTTTCATGGGTTAGAAATTCTCTAACTGTATGAAGTTGAGTACTTCTCTTGAATCTGAGCAATAATTACTTCATTTAACAGATGAAACAATTCTCTACATTACCCTATGTCAGGGAGTTCTTTTAGAAACTTAAGGTTGGTTAGGTTTCTCTGTCAGCTATGAAGTGAACACTAAATATTTAGATTGTTGCACTGGTTTTACAGTCTATATCACTGGAATATTTTGAAATTTGTATGACTTTTAACCATCAGTATACTTTGCTAGGCCTCCAAGTCCTTATCCTTATCTTCCTCTCTAACTTTGTCTTCCTGTTACCTTATACATGCATAATTGCCCACCCATATCACATGACTTACATACACTCAACAATTCTATAGTTGTTTCCATCTCTGGAATTCCCTTTTCTTGTTGCCTTGCTAGCTAACTCCTGATTTTCTTTGAAGGTACAATTCTGTGAATCTTCTTGGATTCTGTGAAATCTTCTTGGACTCAATGAACAAATTGAATGGTTTCTTCTTTGTGCCTCTATGCTACCTTATACAAACGTAAATCTAATACCCACTCTATAAAGGAGTATTCATCATTAAATGATAATTTATCTTTCCTACCTTGTGAGATCATTAAAGAAGTGTACCATGTCTTATGTATACAAATGAATAAATGCCAATTAACAGATGAAAGAAGAATAAATAATTACTTTAATTAATTATTGAATAAATAAGTAAAAATAATGTTAAACTCTGGCTTATTTTTCTGATCACAGGTTAGCAACCCTTCATATCTTCTCCCCTATATCCCTCAATTTTACTGTTGTGATAACCAAATTTATCTGAAGTGGAATAAAAAATTAAATGATGGCACTTTGTAACAAATGAGACTTGTTGAAAACATGATTGTTTTTATTCTCTCTGGATAAAGTCTGGTGACATGCACGCAGCCAAATGAAATAAGCTCTAAGATCTTTAAGAGTGTATTCACATGTGTCCTAGAATAAGAAGCTCTCTTCTTCATGATGCAATCCATATTGCAAGCTGACTTAAGCATTTTTTGCTTAAGTGATGAGACAAGACTGTTTCTTGTGTTGGGGCCAGGTTGTAGAATTGTTAAATCACATTGACTTCTTGTCTGTTTATACCGTTTTACATTTTATTGTTGTTTTGTTTTGTTTTGGGTTTTTTTGCAAATTTCTCATTATTGACTCAAGCTTATAACAGCTCTTCCTGGCTATTGACTCCCAATACCACTCTTAATTTTGGCAGTGCCCATTCTAGAGATGTCCAAAGATTGTAGTCATGTCCATGTACTTGTCTATAGCAGTTCTATTGGCAAAACCAACTCCTCTGTGGGGTACAGATTCATGTATGTAGGTCAGCCTGAAAGATTTGTGTAATATAACTAATTATGTTCATTTTGATTCCATGATAACCAAACAGCCTTCTAGTTTTGAGTTGTCTTCCATTCTTACATTTTCTTGCATAGGAGAGTACTGTAGACATGCAAATGTGAGTAGTATCATCCACGTGACCTATTTTGATTTTTGTATTAGAATTCTGTTTTAGTAACTGAGCAAAAGTGGAAGCTGATTCAAAAAGGTAATGGATATAGACTGTTTAACCTGAACAAAATAAGTTATATTCATGTGGAATCCCTTGAGCATAAATGGAGGTTTCAGGTTTCAGAAATTCAGTTTATACAGAACCAACACACAATGATCTGGCAGCCCTCCCATGGGCTCAAAGTGGCTATTAATATTTTCTTTTTAAAGATAAGAAAACTTGGACATAGATCTGTTTCCCTTTTTCGCCTTTTCAGCTTTCCATATTTATCCAATTGTCTCTATTAAATTCACTCTGTTAAAATAACTAGTGTGATTTCTATAACCTGTTTGGACCCTAACTGATATATATAGTTTCTTGAATATTGGATGGAAACAATACACATGTTGTCCCAATCTTATTAACTCCATGGGGCCTCATGATTTGTGAAGTCGACTTTTAACTTAATTCTAGAGACTTTAACCATTAAAGTCCTGAGAAAGAATGAAAGCATACAAGAAACTATTTTCATATGAAACCTGTGTGCTTCTAAGGAACATGTTCTTTAAATTTTAGCAGTTAAGTTTACAAGTGTAGCACAAGACTGAAGTAACACATGTCAAAGTCATGTCTGGTACTATGAGGGACACTGCAATATAGCTATGATCACTCTTATGGAACCAAGCAACACTTACATGTAGCCATCCAAAAATCTTGCAGGGCCAACTGATTCAAATGTGGGGGAAAGGAATTCACAATCAAACATTTTTTTTTTAATGTTAAGATTAAACATCAGCACATTCTCATGCTTGCATGTATTTTCAGTTGGGCACATCTCTACCACTACTATTATGTAATTTTATATACATGTGCTGGCTAGACCATTTATGCTACATTTTCTCTCTTAATATTGGTTAAAAGCTCTTACAAGCTAAATATTATTACCAGATGATAGATAAGAAAACCGCAAATCAGATAGATTCAGCAAAGTGACCCAAAATTTCAGTCAATAAGTGCAAAACCAGAAGTCCAACTAAGGTCTTATTTCCAGTATTTCACATTGCACTATTCTGATGAAACATAGGCTTGAGAATAGAAATAATAAAGGAATGGTTCACTCAGGTCTAGAGATTAGCAATTTGAGGAGCTCTACCATGTTGGATAAAAGAGTACAAAGTCATTTAGATTAAGAAAAGGAGCTATGACCAGTGAACGTTATAATTACAAAAGACTCTGAAATTGCCATTCCAATTGGGCAAAAGGATATAATACAATTAGCACAGACTTTGGCTTTAGAAATTCCATCTTTCACTGTACATGTCTTATCTTAGACAAGTCACCTAATCTCTTGGGCCTTTTAACACCACCTCAAGGATTATGTAAGGGGCAAATGGAGGTACAAATATGGTAGTGCTTAATGAATGTTAAATCTCTTCTGACTTTATGAACACCTTTATAACCA
Organism: Mustela nigripes; assembly: GCF_022355385.1. Lineage (NCBI taxonomy): Eukaryota > Metazoa > Chordata > Mammalia > Carnivora > Mustelidae > Mustela > Mustela nigripes. Next base: position 57,305,667 of record NC_081557.1, read on the forward strand.
CCATTCTTCTAACTTATTACCTTTGTATCTCCACAATGAGAAAGAAGTAATATCTCTAATTTATTTTGCTTATCACTACACTCTCTAAAATGAAATATATATAACATATAAAATTATATCTATATCTATCTATCTATCTATTTATCACTTCATCTTTATCCATTCATCTGTTGGTTGACACGTGGGCTGTTTCCATAATTTGGCCATTGTAAATAATTCTGCAATAAATATAGAGGTGCATAGATCATATGACTTCACTCATATGTGGAATTTAAGAGACAAAGCAAATGAACAAAGGTTAAAAAAAGACAAACAAAAAACCAGACTCCCAACTACAGAGAACAAATTGGTAGTAACCAGGACAGAGGTGGATGTGGGGAATGTGTGAAATAGGTGAAGAAGATTAAGATAAGAGCACACTTATCATGATAAATGCTGAATAATACATAGAATTGTTGAATCACTATATGGTACACCCAAAATTAATATAACACTGTATATTAACTACACTGGAATTGAAATTTAAAAATTACTACTTCTAAAATTAAGTGAACTTGCCTGAACAAGACTGAAAAGAGAGGATTTGAAGATACTTTATAACACTCTCTATGTGAGAAGAAATAGAAGGATAGCAAATTAAAAATAAATTCAAAATTGTAATAGATGTAGGCTGATAATCCAGGCCTTTCTAAATAAAGAGATGTTCTTAGGTTCCCCTGAGCCTAAAGACTGGTCTTAGAGTTTTAAGGCACAAGAATCAATGACTAACGATCTGGCAACCCTTCCATTGGGTACACCGTGGCTATTAGTATTCTTTTTCCCCTCATTGATGAGAAAACAGGCTCCAGCAGTCCAGAGTTTCCCATAGCTAATAAAGGTTAGAGAACTAATTTGAACCCAGTATTTTTTTTTAATTAAAATTTTTTTTTAAATTTTTTATTTTTATAAACATATAATATATTTTTCTCCCCAGGGGTACAGGTCTGTGAATTGGCAGGTTCACACACTTCACAGCACTCACCAAAGCACATACCCTCCCCAATGTCCATAATCCCACCTATTTTCTCCCAACCCCCCTCCCCCCAGCAACCCTCAGTTTGTTTTGTGAGATTAAGAGTCACTTTTGGTTTGTCTCCCTCCCAATCCCATCTTGTTTCATTTATTCTTCTCCTACCCTCTTAACCCCCCATGTTGCATCACCACTTCCTCAAATCAGGGAGATCATATGATAGTTGTCTTTCTCTGCTTGACTTATTTCGCTAAGCATGATGTGCTCTAGTT
>NC_081557.1:57307047-57409170 GCF_022355385.1 Mustela nigripes
CCACCCTCCCCCCAGCAACCCTCAGTTTGTTTTGTGAGATTAAGAGTCACTTTTGGTTTGTCTCCCTCCCAATCCCATCTTGTTTCATTTATTCTTCTCCTACCCTCTTAACCCCCCATGTTGCATCACCACTTCCTCAAATCAGGGAGATCATATGATAGTTGTCTTTCTCTGCTTGACTTATTTCGCTAAGCATGATGTGCTCTAGTTCCATCCACGTTGTTGCAAATGGCAGGATTTCATTTCTTTTGATAGCTGCATAGTATTCCATTGTTTATATATACCACCTCTTCTTTATCCATTCATCTGTTGATGGACATCTAGGTTCTTTCCATAGTTTGGCTATTGTGGACATTGCTGCTATAAACATTTGGGTGCACGTGCCCCTTCGGATCACTACGTTTGTATCTTTAGGGTAAATACCCAGTAGTGCAATTGCTGGGTCATAGGGCAGTTCTATTTTCAACATTTTGAGGAACCTCCATGCTGTTTTCCAGAATGGCTGCACCAGCTTTCATTCCCACCAACAGTGTAGGAGGTGAACCCAGTATTTTAATTTCAAGTCAAACATTGGTTCCAAGATGGTGTAACTTTATAACCCGATTTAATTCCCTAAATTTCTACTCCTGCATGAAAGTTTTAAGTTTCCCCACTTAACAAGAGGAAAATAGCTATTCTTTATTCTTTCTTTCTTTATTTATTTATTTATTTATAGAGATTAAGGATGACAATAGAGACTTGTACACAACCATGGTATACCTTCCACATAATCTCTCCTAAATATTTGCCAGTTAAAAATCAAATGGTCAGAGCATCATTGCTTTCCTAGAGTGCAAGTGATCTCCAAATGCAAACTCTATCTAATAGGCATTTTGAATGCTCTTTATCAAGAAATCTTGTTTTCCAGAACATTATTGCTTTGTTCAATCAAAGTGTCTTCAACTGCTGAGAATTGGAGACCTCATAATTTAGTTTCTAGAAGCAATTCTGCCCCAAGTGGAGAAACTTGCCTGACTTAAATGAATATCAACAAAATGATGATTTTACACTTTTCAGGAAAATAACAGTCCCAAAAGTTCTGTGTGTTTCCAGAGACCTTACCAGAGGCTAACAGATTTATGATCTCATTATTGCCTAAAGCAATAAGTCATCCAATAGGTAATTTTTATGCTGTGGGACCACAAAACATATGGGGATAAATGTTCTTGAATAAAGGAACTGGCTGTCAGGGTTTTTCAAATACAGCAGTTGCTAAAACAATAGATTTTCACAAAGAAATTAGCTTCTTTTCTCCTTAGTTTCTCACCCATGTTCCACCATTAACCTCAACAGAAACATTTGTCTTTTTAAGTAGTGAAAAATGTCACATGAGGAATTAGGAAACATTAATATAGACCTGTGATACCATATCCAATTAGTATTTAATAATAATATATATTATGTTGATAATCATATTATATACTATTTTAATAATATGTATTAATGTTAATCTATATGACTTCAGTTAATTATAATTCCCATCCATTTGATGTCTTTTCCATTCCTGGTCTCAAACAAGACTCAATGGGCCACTAAAGAGAAGTTATAGGAAATGGGTTTTCTTTCATCAGCAGATGTATTTATTTATTTATTTATTTATTAAAGGTTTTATTTATTTGAGAGAGAGTGAGAGAGAGAACAAATGGGGGGCGGGAGGAGCAAAGGAAAGGGGAGAAAAAGATTCCCTGCTGAGCAAGGAGCCTGACATGGGGCTGGATCTCAGAGCCCTGGGATCATGACCTGATCTGAAGGCAGACGCCTAACTGACTGAGCTACCCAGGCACCTCTATCAGTGGATGTATTCAAACAGAGATTTGAATGGCCATAAGTGAGCATGGTTTTGGACTTGAAATACTGAAGATTTTTAAAAGGGATTCATGTATTAGATAGGAGATGGTACTATATATCATAGAAGGTTAGTGATCTATGAAAATAAATGAATAAAAAGATTTTAGGGACCCATGAAAATTCAGGACATAAATTGAAGGAAACACACCTTTGTCAAATATTTGTTTTCATGCTAGGCATTTTGCAAGTGGCTTAAAATTTCCCCCAATGTATAACTAAGAAATCTGAGAATTTGAATGGGAATAGGTCAGAAATGAATGTCGGAACAAAATCTACCTAATTTTAAAGAATTTTTTGAGAGTTTAAGCACAGTGTATTTTCCAAGAATTGAAATACCTGGCTTTCCCCATATGCTTCTACAGGTTAGTTTCAAAGCACTTATATCTTAATGACAAGATGTTACTTGAAGGAAAGTACAGCTTATACTTTCTTGTTAAGTTTTTTATTTAAATTCTAGTTAGTTAACATACAGTGTAATATTAGTTTCAGCTGTACAATATAATGATTAAGTACTTCCTTATAATAACCAGTGCTCATCACAAGGGCAATCCTTAATCCCCATCACCTATATAATCCATACCCCACCCAAACCATTCTGGTAACCATCAGTTTGTTCTCCCCATCTAAGTCTATTTACGGGCTTGCCTCTCTTACTCTTTTTTTTATCCTTTGCTCATTTGTTTTATTTTTTAAGTTCCATATAAGAGTGAATTTTCTGGTATTTTTCTCTCTCTGACATGAACTTACTTCACTTAGCATGATACTCTCTTTAAGAAAGACTACTACTTTCTCTCCTTTGTTCAGTGTCATCATTCCCCATTATTTTGTTTTCTAGGTCACTAATTCATTCCTCTACTTCTTCTGGCTGCTGTTAATTGCATCAAGTCTGTTTCCAATCTCATTTATTATGCCCTTCATCTCTTATTTATTCTTTTTTATCTCTATAATAAGGTCCCAGTGATGTGTTCTATTGTTTTCTCAAGCCCAAGGAGCATCTTTATGACTGTTACTTTAAATTCTCCTTCAGTGGGGCACCTGGGTGGCTCAGTGGGTTAAGTCTCTGCCTTCGGCTCAGGTCACGATCTCAGGGTCCTGGGATTGAGCCCTGTATCGGGCTCTCTGCTCAACAGGGAGCCTGCTTCCTCCTCTCTCTCTGCCTGCCTCTCTGCCTACTTATGATCTCTGTCTGTCAAATAAATAAATAAAATCTTAAAAAAAAAAAAATTCTCCTTCAGGCATGTTACTTACATCTGTTTTGCATAGATCCCTGGCTATGACCTTATCCTGTTCTTTGATTCAAGATAAATTCCTCCATCTTTGCATTTTGTCTAAGTCTCTGCCTTCTGTGTATCAGAAATGCCAGTTATGTCTCCTGCTCCTGAAAGTAAGGCCTTATGAAGAAAAGATTCTGTAATTCTTAGGTCTGGGCACTTCAGGGAGTGTCTCCAGTATGTGCCACATGTGCTCTGTTATTGTGGTCTGTCTACTTTATCCTTCAGGCCAGTTGTCTGCAGAGGCTCTCTTTGTCTACTGTGGGCAATGTTTAGTGCCCGACTTGACTGTGTTAAGTTTTATTAGGTATGCAGTGCTCTACTTGTATAATGAGGCCCAACATGAACTCTACTGGATCTGCAGCCCTGCAGAACTCTCCAGTCAGGAGATGTTGTGTGGGCAGGGGTTTGTGCTGGTCTTCTTACAGAAGAGCCTGCAGCACTGGGACTGAGGCAAGCTTGACTGAGAAGGGCAGTCCTGCTAGAGCATAGGGGTGTGGGGGATGTGTGTAAGAAAGTTAGGCAGCCAGTGTGGTGTTGCCCTACTTTCCCCTGAAGGCTTCCCACTGTGAGCCCCAGGCATTCTTCACATCAAAGTTCCACGATGTCTGCCCCTCCGTTGTCTGCCTGCCTTCTCTCCAAGAGCAGTGCAGTTCCTGTCTCACTCTATCCTAGCCAATTCGATGACTTTCAAAACTCCAGGTTTTAAGTCCCTCTGGTGAAAGAACTCACAAAATTCAGCCCCTCTTCTTTTCTAAGCCAAAGGCATTGGGGAAACCTTTTCCTTACAAGTTCCTCTGTGTCCTCCTCTCTTCTTGCCCTTCTCAGTGACCACAGCCCCCTCTCCTCCACAGCACCCATGGTCCGTTTCTCCCCTACCCCATGTCTTTGAACTTCCTACCTTCTTCAATGTGACCTCTTTTCTCCCTTCTTCTTGTAGAGTTTGTTCTGCCAGTCTTCAGATCAATTTCTAGGGTTTTATTTATTTTTATTTTTTTTATTTATTTTTTAAAAAGATTTTTATGTATTTATTTGACAGAGAGAGGTCACAGGTAGACAGAGAGGCAGGCAGAGAGAGAGAGGAGGAAAGCAGGCTCCCTGCTGAGCAGAGAGCCCGATGCGGGACTCGATCCCAGGACCCCGAGATCATGACCTGAGCCGAAGGCAGCGGCTTAACCCACTGAGCCACCCAGGTGCCCCAATTTCTAGGGTTTTAGAATGATTTTGTAGTTATCTAGTGGTGTTCATGGGATGAGATAAGTCTAAGGTCCTACTACTCTGCTTCCATTTTCCTCTCTCTAATTTTTAAGAATTTTTTAAGTACACTTGCCTAATCCTGAATAATTTCATCAATCAAGAACAAAAACAAAACCTTTACACTTTGTTTACATTTGATTTTAATAAGAGAAATGGAATGGAAGATTTAGTTGCCAAATAACAAAAATTATCCATAAATTGACTTTAGGTCACACTACACGATTATCAATATCTAAGTAGTTTTCCCAGCACTGATTCTTTTCAATCCCTCTCTATCACATCATCCTGTTTCATTGACCTCACAGCACCTTCCATCAAACAAAATTCTCTTTTTCTTTATTTTGCTACACCTTCACTGTTGTCACCCCACCTCTACCTGCTTGCCTCAAGAAAGTGTTCAAGACACGACAATAGGTCCCCAAATGAAATACTTTATGCTAAGCTCTACATCAACAAACCAAGACTTAATTACAGTTTCAGCTCTCCCAAAAATGGAATTTTAAACCAATCAAGAATCTCCTGATCAGCATTAGTTAGGTAATCTGACCAAGAAACCCCTGTCAGACCCTTTAAGGAAAGTAACTTTATAATAACCAATTTGCTTTTCACATAGTGTGTTTATTCTTGTTCCTTTCTACTTATAAAATCTCTTGCCTGTGCAGTTTTTTGGAACTCCTTCTGTCCACTAGATTAGATGCTCCCAGTACCACTGAATAAAGCCAATACAATCTTTAAAATTTACTGAGTTGAATTTTGTTTTTTAACACAAGCAATCTTCTCTGTTCACAATATCTGCAACACGTAAAACGGTTCTTTACACAAAGTGGCACCCTAATGAATATCTGCTGAATTGGAGGAAGGCTTGTCATAACAGCAATAATACAGGTTTTCCACGTAAATATGCAAGCCTATAAAAAAAAGGCAGTATTTCACAGGGAACTAAGACCTATTTAAAGTCAGATGGTTCACTCAGCATCTTTAAACCCATTACCTAATTTAATCTTCACAATTTTAGTGTAAGGTGGACAGTTGTCATTCTGAATTTATGGAAGACAGTAAGACACCTAGAGAATTAGAATGAATTTTACAAAAATACGTAAGAAGGAAAAATGAAACTAAGACTCTTATTTTGAGTTTAAGGGACAGGATGGCCATTTTATTTTATTGTTTTCTACACTGAACAAAACAAATTTGAATGGGAAGGGGTCTAAGAATACAACAAGCAGACATACAAACAAAAAGATTATAAAGGAAACCATGAGAGCACTCAAACTATACCAAGAGAACAATTTAGGGAGTATTAAAAGTGAAGAAAAAAGTGAGAATGAGTAGCAAAGTAGTGATGGTTAATGAGGAACAACATGTTATGTATACAGGGATAAGGTAATTAAATCTGATATTATGTATGTATGTGTTGATTGAATGGTTGCCAGTAGGAGTTTCTGAATTGGAAGTGTTGGCATCTGTCTAACCCTGTACCTTTATAGGGTAAATTCAATCTGCTAAGTCAACCTTTTTTTATATATTAAATTTGTTATGTTGTGGTATTGTGTGTGTGTGTGTGTGTGTGTGTGTGTGTACACATGTATTGAAAAGCATTGATAGACAGTTTGGAGATTTTGTACATTCATCCTTAAAACTACAAATTCCCAAATGTGGGACATACTTTTGAAAGTCCTGCATATACAGTACTTAACAAAAAAGGTTGATGATCAAATAAAATATAAAAGAGAATGGAAAGGATAAAATTAGTACAAAGAAATTAAACAAAAACAATTTGGAAAAATACAGAATTATTTGCAAGAAAGAAAAAAATAAAGTCTTGTAGTATTTTCATCATAAAGAGATTAGGTATCATATGTTTATTTATGTACACATGTGCACACACATATGCATACACACACATGTATGTATATACATGTGTGTGAGACCGTATAGTGGCATTTTTATTAAGAATGCTATCATGAATGCTAGTCATAGGAAGGTATTAGATCAGCAACTTGATATTGGTTGAGCACAGTATTGAAAAATTAGAAAATTTAAGGAACCTATATTGTTTTGAATATAAAATAATGCAATTAATGTGTGCATATTTTTGTTTGTATACATATGTATATGTGTATGTGTGTATGTGTGTGTGTGTGTATATTGAATATAGATCGAGAGAGAGAGAGAAACCTACAACATGGCTAGGCAAAATGCTATGGTTAGATAAAATGAGGTATACCACCCTATAGGACATTCTAGATTCCTATTGGGAAGCTGGTGTATAAAACTAGAAATGAAATAAAGTGTTACATTTCTATGACAAAAGACTGTACAAAAAGAGCAGGGACACAAAGGCATGAATGATTTATGTTGTCTTTTCCCAGTATGTATGTAGACAGAATATCATTATATCAGCCTGGAAGAAGAGGACAATTACATTTTTTTCCTCCCGTATTTAATTAATTCTTATTCTTTGTTATTTTTGAATGCTCAAAAGGCTTCATCTTTTTTGGTCAGTTTTAAGGTACGATTCACATGCAATAAAATTCAGCGATTTTGAGTGACAAATGAGTACAATGGTGGTATACAACACAAACAAGATATTAAACATTTCTACTGCCTCTTCAAAATTCTCTCATGCCCCACCTTTTTATTGAGATATAACTGATATTTAATATTATATTAGTTTCAGGTGTAGCATAATAATTCAATATGACAATTATGCCTTTATATTGTATGTTTATAAAATATATTCGAATGTTGTCCAGGTCCGAGTTTATCAGCTTTAGGTCAGATAAAGAATGATGTATTCTCCAACGGAGCAACTCAAACAACAGAGTTCCTAAACATGTGGTTTCAGTAACTCTCTGGAGACAAAAATCAAATTACAATGTTGATAGAATGCAATGGAGGCGTCAGAAGATGAGGAGCATGTGTGTATTACAGCTTAAATTTCATGTACAGTTTGCACATTAAAGAAAAGATTTAAAAAATCTATGAGAAAGCTAATTGCTAAAAATCAACTCCAAACACACACACACATTTGAAATTGCATCACTATAATCTAATTATTTTAATAGAAGCTAAACCAATTATACATAATTACTTACAACCTTGAGGTTAAAAATATTGATGCAAAACTCTACAGCTGTATAAATGCACTAGTATAATGTTTTAATTATATCCATATATCCATTTAAATTAGATAATTCCTTTTAATCCATAAAGCAATTACTTTTATATATGAGCCCAAATTATATGATCCCATTTATTTAAAAAAAATTAAAAAACAAGAGCAACTATTGACAAAATAAGGTTGTGATTGAAAACACTCCACTTTTTCAAATGTATTTAATTCAACTTAATCAATTCAACACCGGAAAAAGTTAAGCTGGTCATTTGACACCATGTAGAAAAACAAAAACTAAACTACTTGTTGATTGACAGAATTATTTCTGAGGTAAAAATAGTTATATTTTGGTGAAAACATTTAAAGGTTCTGATTTTCATATTTAATGGCTAATTTAGCATATATGAAGAGCATAGACTATGTTAAGAGTCTAAGCATCAACCAATAAATATATTAGTCTTTCCTGAAAATATGAGTATTTATCTGATAATCCCAACATTTGATAATTTATTGAAAATAATAGACCTTGCACTCTATATTGTGAAGCACTTCTAACTGTATATTTTAATAACTTGGTTTTGCCATATGTCAATGTCTGGAGTGAGGCATACCACCTCCAAATGATTACCCTTCAAATATGATGAGCCTTGATTTCCTCCCCTAAATGATCAGGCCATTCCAGAAACTTTTCCATAAATTTCTCAGGGACTTAATACCTATTTGATTCATCCATCCCAAGGAAACTAAACCAGTGGGATGCAGGGAATTCCAGGATGGACTCTTTGCCTTCCAGCTTCATGCTTTTTCCTTGTCAGTATCTCTTGTCAGACCCTTCTTGCCCCTGGCCTCAAGTTAGGGCTGACTCCAAACATTGGAAACAGGATTGAACGGAGGACTAGAATCAGTGCCCTATCCTAACCTCACTCTTGTATAAGGGCATATTATGTTATTGTTTGAAATATAATGCTGCTTTTTCTCTTCTCCTTTGATTTCTATCACAAGCATAAGATTAGAGAACAGATTCTATATGAAATAATAATTCTAGGTTTACTATAAAATGGGACCAGCTGAGACCATCTGAATTATGAGAACCACAACAAATGTTTAGTGAGAAATAAATATTTCTATGAAATATAAGTGAAAGAAAAAAATTAAAAAAACAAACGTGTTCCCTCAATGAAATATCCCCAAGTTTTAAGAAAGTATGCAATTTTCAACGCAAATACACATGAAGCTTTCATAAAAAATACAAGAATATGTTGAAACCTTCTTTGCCTCAAGTCCTAAGCACCTCCTGTTTTCTACACCTAGTATAACCATTTAATTTATCTCTCTAACCAGGATAGTTTACATAAGAAGTTTGATAAAGTTTATATTTTTAAAGCTTAAAATTCTAAACAAGAAGCTTGATAAAGTTGATATGTTATTCAAAAGCTATTTTCACAAATATTTTTTCCAAAGTTAAAAAGAATATATTCATAATTAAAGCAAAATGTATTTTTTATAAGATTTTATTTATTTATTTATTTGGTAGGCAGAGATCACAAATAGGCAGAGAGGCAGGCAGAGAGAGAGAGAGGAAAACAGGCTCCCTGCTGAGCAGAGAGCCTGATGCGGGGCTCGATCCCAGAATCCTGAGTTCATGACCTGAGCTGAAGGCAGCGGCTTAACCCACTGAGCCACCTAGGCGCCCCAAAGCAAAATGTATTTTTATAAATTATATTAAATATCAAAATAATAGCAGTCACAAAAAAGTAATTATTTAGGAATATAGTCGTATAATTTAATCATTATCTTAGCTCTGTTTTTATTGTGCAATAGATATTCTCTATGGAGCATTCTCTAGGATAGATTCTATGTTAGGCTACAAGACAAGTCTTAATAAATTTAAGAAGACTGAAATCATATCATACATCTTTTCTGACCACAACAGCATGAAACTAGAAATCAATTACAAGAAAAGAACTGGAAGAAGCACAAAACACATGGAGGTTAAACAACATGCTACTAAGCAACCAATGAACAAATTAATAAATCAAAGAGAAACTCAAAAAATACATAGAGACAAATGAATATGATAACATAACATTCCAAATCTATGGGGCACAGAAGAAGCAATTCTAAGAGGGAAATTTATAGCAAAATAGGCTTACCTCAAGAAACAAGAAAATCACAAATAAACAATGTCACCTTAGACCTAAAATAACTATAGAATAACAAACAAACAAGAAAACCTTGAGTTAGTAGATGGAAAGAAATAATAAAGATCAGAATGGGAGTGAATGGAGAGTTAACAACTAAAAAGAAAAAAAAAAAAGAAATCCAAGAGCTGGTTCTTTGAAAAAATAAGCAAAATTGATAAACTTTTAGCCAGACTCATCAAGAACAAAGGACAGAGTACAAAGTTAAAATCAGAAATGAGGGACGCCTGGGTGGCTCAGTTGGCTGGACAACTGCCTTCGGCTCAGGTCATGATCCCGGAGTCCTGGGATCGAGTCCCGCATCGGGCTCCCAGCTCCACGGGGAGTCTGCTTCTCTCTCTGACCTTCTCCTCGCTCATGTTCTCTCTCACTGTCTCTCTTTCAAATAAATAAATAAAGAAACAATTGACACCACAGAAATATAAAGGATTATAAAGAATCTACTATGATATGCCAATAAATAGGACAACCTAGAAGAAGTGGATAAATTCCTAGAAATATACAATCTTCCAAAACTGAATCAGGAAAAAATAGAAAATCTGAACAGACAAGTTACTAGTAACAAAGTTGAATCAATAATCAAATACTCCCCAAAAACAAAAATCCAGAACTAGATGCATCCACAGGTAAATTCCACCAAGCATTTTAAAAAGAGGTAATACCTATTCTCAAACTATTCCAAAAGATAGAAGAGGACAGAAATCTTCCAATTTCACTCTATGAGGCCAGCATTACCCTGAAATGAAAACCAGACAATGCACTACATAAAAAACTACAGGCCAGTATCCCTGATGAACAAAAAGGCAAAAATTATCAACAAAACATTAGCAACCTCCATTCAACAATACATGAAGAGTATAATTCACCATAATCAATTGAGATTTATTCCAGAGATGCAAGGATGTTTCAATATCCACAAATCATTCCCAGTGATACACAACATCAAAAAAGTGAAGGATAAAAGTCAAATGATCATCCCAACAGCTGCAGCAAAGGCATGTGACAAAAATCTAACATCAATTTATGATAAAAATTCTTAACAAAGAGGGTTTAGATAGAGCATACTTTAACATAAAAAAGGTATTTTTTAACAAAACAGTCTTACTAGTCGAAATTGTGTCATAAAATTCCCTGCAATTTCCGTCAACATTTCATTTTATGGCTATAATCTTTTAACTTATTTATCTTTAAATATTTAATATCTATAAATATTCACATAAAATTTACATAATATTTATATATTCATATAAATATAACAATTTTAATTGAGAGTCTCTCTACAGGTGTTGAGTTATATAATCAATTTAAAGCAAATTTTAGGGGAGCTTAGGTGACTCCGTTAAGTATCTGCCTTCAGCTGAGGTCATGATCCCAGGGTCCTGGGATCAAGTCCCATATCAGGCTCCCTGCTGAGTAGGGAGCTTGCTTCTCCCTTTCCCTCTGCTACTCCCCCTGCTTGTGCTCTCTCTCTGTCAAAGAAATAAAATCTTTAAAAAAAGAAAATTCTGCTACATGTTCTAATTTTAAAATTTTGTGAATTGAAAGTATAAATGTATTAGCTGAAATATATTCATAGTTATTGTCTTTTTGCATGCATTTAAAAACTCTTATTGTACCACTGTATTGATAAGAAGAAAAGTCATCATATACAAATTCTTTATTTACACTTGTTTTTAATGTTTTGCCAATTTGTCCTTCCTTCCTCTCTTCCTTCCTTCCTTCCTTCCTTTTTTTTTTTTTTTTTTCTATTAGATAAGGAGAGAGGTGGAGGCAGGGAGCAGCAAAGGAAGAGGGAGAGAATCATAAGCAGTCTCTATGTTAATTGCAGAGGCTGATGCTGGGCTCAATATCACAACCCTGAAATCATGAACTGAACTGAAATCAAGAGTCACTTAACTGACTGAGGCACCCAGGCATCTGAATGTATTGCCAAATGTATAGTCTATGAAATTATAGACTTTTTTCATCTTTATTCCATTCTGGTCAAGAGAAAAAACATACAATTAAAATAGAATATCCAATTAAAAAAAAGAAAACATCTTCCCCTCAAGTTTATATATTCCAAATGCCAATATAAAATTGTCATTGTACACTTATAATTGTTCAACAGTTAGTTCAAATTTTCCAGTTCTTCCTTTGCTCTTATATAGATCATCTTTGAGTTTTTCCCTTTGTAATCTGTCTTAATAAATGTAATTTGCCAAAAGCTTTTAAAGCTAAAGCTTGGGGGTCTCTGTTAATTTAATATTAAATTAAAGATCCTCAAACAATTTTGTTCAAAATACAAACAAAATTAAGATCTCTAATTATTTGTATTCATTGGTACAGAGCAGCAAAGAGATATTTTGCACATTCAGACCATGTTCAAGTTTTTTTTTTCCTAGTCCCTATCAGTTTTGTCATTAAAATTTTGAAATTATTGTTTAGGTGTAAACATATTTTGAACTGGACACCTCTAGTTTACTTTTTGTAAATATGTAATTAGGAAAATTAATGAATTATTTGTGCCCCAACACCAATTATGAACACATATCTATTCCTTAATATTTCTTTAAAATTTCTTTGTTAAGTGTTGGTGTTAATAATAATTAACTCATAATCACTGTTGTGCACTAATACCAACCTTAAGCACATATCTATTCCTTAAAATTTCTTTATTTAATAATTTAGTGACCTACAGAATCTAGTCTCCCAGATTTTCTAATTTAGTAGTTCAGTGAAGCTCAAATGAATTTCATTCATTGAATTTCATTCAAATGAAACATAACAGCAAAAAATAGTAATTTTACCTTCTTGTTTAACTGTTTAGCTAAAACTACAGAAAATTCAAAATAATATCAGCTGTTTTAGTTTTAATGGAATTGACTTTCAAAACTATATGTTAATTCTACAATTGGAGGAAAATTTGAACCACTATTAAAAACAAATTAATTTAAAAAATTAATAGATTTTATAGAAATCTTGGATGTGACTGATATAAAACTGACCTTCTTTTCAGCTATGTGTGAAGTTCTTTGTAAATAGAATCAGTGCATTACTAGCTATTTCTGCACTTTACACATATCTACAAGACTACTGAAAACAAAAGTGAGCAAAATTAATTTAGCAAAATAATCACCTAAGGTCACTGAAAGCCAGTGACCTTCAGAGAGCCATTCTCTTCAGAGAATGATATATAAAGGCACCTTTTGCTGCTGCCCATATTAAACTGATGTCTTCAAGCTTAATCTTCTAAAGTAAAACAAACTGCTAAAGTAGATGTTAATGTTTCTCCAGCTGCGATTTGTCCTCTGGCTTTCATGTGCTTGTTGCTATTACTTCAAGCCCCACGGTAGATATTCAGAACCCAATTACTTAGTTCAAGTTGTACTTCATTATCAGCTTTCTTAAGAAAGTCTGGGTTTTATAAATTCTTATACATATTATTTTGCCCTTTATAAAAGCTCATTACTACTAAAACAATTTAATTTAAAATGCAGCAGTATTAGCAAATAATAAAATAGATATCATGCTATTTAATAAATGACAAAACCACCGTGACAAGGAACATCTAGATAAAACCCTACTCCCTCTATGGCAGCACTGCTCAGACTCAATTTTCTGCATATACGTAATATTTATTAACCTGAATCTCCACATACATTCCTCACTTAAGCTACTGATGGGCAGTCTGGCAGCCTTGTGATTTTGACAATCCCTGGCCCAAGCCATTACATGTTTATCAAAGTGTTATCAAAGGCAACACTATCAAATACCACTAACTGAGACCAGAGGGTTTTAGCTCATTCTGGCAGCTACCTTCTCAGTGTGCACCACTTTTTATCACCTAGAGCTCTGCATACTGTCTTTTACAATAACCCCAAGTCTGAAAAGGATCAGGGAAAGGAAGGTTATTTTGAGTATTTTACATTTAATCTTGTCTTGGGAGAGAACTCTGCATTGTGCCTATGTTTCTCATACATCATTATAAGCAGAGCCCTGAACTCTCAAGTGGGAGACTACTGAATCCATCCTGGGTCATCTTAATTGCAGCCATTATGGTGACTCTTTATTGAAATAAATTAAGGATCTGAAAAAAAATCCTTAGCTGAACAAGATATCCAATAATGGGCATAAAATGGGGCTGTCCTACATAACTAGGACTTTTATCACTCTACCTGAACAATGGTATTCAGTCCTAAGTGTTTAGAATGATTTTATGTGTGTTAGCCCTATAGTAACCAGAGTTTAAGTTTTTCCAAGAGGTTTTTTTTTTTTTTTTTAATATTTTATTTATTTGTCAGAGAGAGGGAGAGAGAGCAAGCACAGGCAGACAGAATGGCAGGCAGAGGCAGAGGGAGAAGCAGGCTTCCTGCCAAGCAAGGAGCCCGATGTGGGACTCGATCCCAGGACGCTGGGATCATGACCTGAGCCGAAGGCAGCTGCTTAACCAACTGAGCCACCCAGGAGTCCCTTTCCAAGAGGTTTTAAAGACACTTTGGCATACAGGTAATAGTACAGGTTCTAGAGTCAGATCCTTGCACCCAAATTCCAGTCCCATGACCTTCTAGCTGGGTAGCCTAGGACCAGTTATTTTAACCACTTTCTGCTCCATTAACCACATCTATACTCAGGGAGTATTGACCTTAAGCTTTGTTATGAGGATTGAATAATATAAGCAAAGTACTTGGAATAATACCTAATAAGTAGTAAGCACTGAATAAATGTTAGCTATTATCATTACCATACTATATTAAAATGATCAGTTCATATTGGCCTCTTCCTTTAAATAATAAGCACTTTAAGGATAGAGCTTATCGTACTAATTTTTTCTGGGGTAACATTTAGCTGGGGTAAGTGTATAGTGGGCACTTAATAAATATATGTTGAAAAGATCTGAATAATCATGTGCTCCTTCTCTTGCAGCACTTATCCTAGTGAGTAATAGTTGACTTTAATTATTTGAATCCCACTGCAGTGCATCATGATGAAAATATTTGTGTTCAATTCATCTTATATACCTGTATTATATATCTATCTCTATCTCTGTCTATATCTGTATATAAATCAGGGCCTCAATTAATGCTTAGTGAAAGATCAAAGAGTTCTAGCTTGCCGCCTTCCAGATGCATGATATTTGGAAAATCATTTCTTTTTTTGCAGCCTAGTTTCTTCACCTTCAAAACATAAGATCTGTGAGGGATGGTTTAGGATAGAGAAGGGAGGAAAAAGAACTGCTCTAGTCTATTTTAATAGAGTAGGGCAGCATGTTCCTAAGCATGCCCACAAGCCAGTGGCTCTTCTTCATGAAGCCATTGGCCCTCTAGAATAAGGAAAAGCTGAAGTTAGAGATATTGTTCAGATGCTTGTTCTTGACATTGTTTCATTCCATTGAGGAAAGTGTGATCTTTATGAACCTAAACTATTTATGAACCAGGACAGCCTGAAGTTTGTACACATTCCCATAAGCTGAAATTCATCATTAATTGGTTAAGTTCTTCAAGAAAGGGAACACTGATTCAGAGAATTAAAAACTGTGGCCCAGAAATAAGTGAGCTTTCAGACCTGAGTAGACTGCCATATTTAGACAGTGTCACAGGCAGCACATCTACCATCCGAGACCTCCTCTTTTCCTCTCTCCTCTAGCTGCTTAAGGACCAAGAGAAGCAATGCTGAAATATGCAAATCAAATAGGCTTTTGTTACATGTGCACATCACTTTTCTGATCAATATCTATATTCCTGGTAAAACTCAGGAAGCTAACAGAGCAGAATGTTTGTATATAATATATTCTTTATAAGTTTCCTATGTCAAATACATTTTGGAAATCCAAATTTCAGCAAGGGTTAAAAAAAAAAAGTACTTGTGTATGTTTAACAGCAGGAAAATATAAAACCTTTATTGTGCTAATATGTGTTGTGAATCGCTAATAAGGAAATAGAATTTGCAGCATGTGCCAAACTTATCTGATCACAGAAAATTTTGTGGCTGGTGTAATATAAAATGTACCATGGGAATACGGAACTAATCAAGAGATAATCAGAATCTGAACCATAGTGTTTGTAAGCATTTAAATTATGTTAAGAAAAGTTAGAACTAAATTTCCTCCCCATACTGTAGGATTTAGTTTTGTCAAGTTAGATTTAGATCTTTTAAAATTGACTTAGATACTGCATAGATACTATGCAGTTTCTTTTTTGACAGATACCACAGAAGCATATATATACTTATACACATGTATATATTCTTATAAATGATTATAAGAAAATTAGAAAAATAATAGAGATGACTGGAAAAAAAGTATTTCATATTCCTCCTTTTAAATATAACTCTAGTTATACATCTTCATACTTCTTAAGAATAAGAAAAAAAAGGAATTTAAATATTTGATTTTACTGACAGTATAGTGTCCCAATACTGCAATTAATATTTGAGATAAAAGGTCCTAGATATGTCACAGTATTTCTCTGGGGGTATGTTTCAATGAGGAATTGCTAAGAACAAAAGGTTTGAAAACATTATGATATCTGATACATGTAATTTTGTGATTTTTTTTATGTGAGGATAGAAAGGTACAAGTCCTGAAATGTAATTGCAAAGGAAATTAGCTTGGAACATTCATAACCAGAAAGCCTGTTGTGCACTATTACTACAGTAATTATTATTATTATATGCATATATATGTCATAATAGATATATATAATATGCTACACATTATTTATTATTATAATTATTATTATCATTAAGGTGGTAACACCAAGTTCTTTACATATACTAGCAACTCCTTTATGCATCTTATATTTATTATCTTCATGAAACTAAGATAATTACTATCATTATTCTCATTTTAACAATTAGGATTTGAAGCACAGAGATGTTAAGTAATTTTTTCAAAGTCACTCAGCTAGCCAGGAGCAGAGGTTAATAGAAAAATATATACATACACACCTCAACCATTACGCAGGTACCTACAATACAGTTCTGGATTTAACCAACCACCTTGCCTTAGCAGAATATCAAAGAAACTCAGAAGTTGTTGGAGATAGTTCTTAAATGCCTTTTTCTATTTCTTCTCTTGTTTATTTATTCTGAACACCCAGTCTCCACTCTGCATTGGTAACTTACTTCAGCACTAAATCTTTGGTTAGGTAAACATTATTCTTTCCTGGTATCTGTGTTAACATTTCAAATTAAAAGCCAATATTAGGGGAGAGGAACAAGATGGTAGAGGAGTAGGAGACCTAAATTTCATCTAGTCCCAGGAACTTAGCTAGATAGTCATCAAATCATTCTGAATACCACAAACTTAACAAGAGATAAAAGAATAGCACCAATTCTGTGAATGGAAAAGTGACCACTTTTTGGAAGGTAGGACATCCAGAGAAGTGAATCTAAGGTGATATCTGGGAAGATAGACCTGGGGATGGGTGGAGGGGGAGAGGGAGCCTCCTTCAGCCAGGTACTAGCAAGTGATAGAGCAGCAGAACACAAATCTGTTAGAAGTCTGCTCTGTTGAGGGATGTTGCTCCAGTGGCTAAGCAGAGGGTGGAACCCTCACTGGGACAGTATGGTCTCAGGACTTCTGGGGTCACAGAAAGACCAACAGAGGGGTTCCTGCTGAGTACAGCAGAGTTCCCAAGTATAGGACCCAAGAATCTGGCTAAAGATGAAGCCAAGGAGTGGGCTCGCTGTTCTGCTACACAGCTGGGCTACTATTTTCAAGCAGGGACCCAACAAGTGTCACATCTGGGGAAACTCCCCTTCCTTCCCGAGGAGGAGCAATGCAGGAGCACAGTGCAGGAATCCGTTGGGTTTGGAAACCCCAAATGGGGCTTGTGCCAGATATGGAAATGCTTGGTCACAGGCCAGGTGAGCAAGGAGTACAACCAAGACCACGGAGACAGGAGTGGTTGTCTGCTTTTCTCTGAGGGTGCACTGAGGAGTGGGGCCCCAAGCTCTCAGTTCCTCTGGGGCCAGAGATTGGGAAGGCACCATTTTCATTCTCATCCTCCAAAGCTATACAGAAAGCTTTCAGGGAACAAAAGCTACTGGGAGCAAACCCAAACAGATACTTAGCCTGGCCCCTGGCAAGGGTAGTGCACTTCCGCCTTAACCAAAGACATTTGAGAATCACTGCAACAGGCCCCTCCCCCATAAGATCACCAAGAACATCCATCTACAACCAAGTTTACTGATCAATAAGAACTGCAAAACTCCAGTACTAGGGGAATACAGCACATAGAATTCATGGGGTTTTTTCCCCCATGATTCTTTAGTCTTTCAAAGTTAATTTTTAAAGTTTCTTTATTTTTTTCTTTTTTCCATTTTTAAAATTTTTTCTCATTTTTATTTTAACCAACATATCTTATCAATTCCACTTTTAAAATCTTTTTTTAATTTTCATTTTATAGTCATATATATAATATATGGCTTTGTTCTAGTCTCCAGTCTGAGCACATTCTCTCTTTTCTGTTTTTTAATTTTTTCTTTCTTTTTTCAACCAACTTCTTACCTTATCAATTCCGTTTTCAAAATCTTTTTAAATTTTCATCTTTAGAGTCATATTCCATCCCTTCATTGTATTTACCCTTATTGTTGTATGTATATAATATTTTCTTTCTTTAAAATTTTGGGAGGCAGTTTTTTCTAATAGACCAATATATACCCAAAATCTAGTGTGTGGCTCTATTCTATTCACCAACCTGATAACTAACTAACTAACTTTCTTTCTTTCTCCCCTTTCTTTTCACCCCTGTTTCAGGTCTCTTATGATTTGTTTAGTGTATATTTTTCTGGGGTCATTGTTACTCTTTTAGCATTTTATTCTCTCATTCATCTATTTTTCTCTGGACAAAATGACAAAATGGAAAAACTCACCTCAAAAAAAAAAAAAAAAAAAAAGAAAGAAAGAAAGAAGAAAAGAAAAGAAAAAGAGGCAGTACCAACTGCCAGGGGCCTAATCAATACAGACATTAGTAAAAGACAACCAATAGAATGGGAAAAGATATTTGCAAATGACATATGAGATAAAGGGCTAGGATCCAAAACCTATAAAGAACTTATTAAACTCAACACCAACACCCAAAGAACAAATAATCCAATCAAGAAATGGGTGGAAGGCATGCACAGACATTTCTGCAAAAATGGCCAACAGATAGATGAAAAGTGCTCAACATCACTTGGCATCAGGGAAATGCAAATCAAAACCACAGTGAGATACCACCTACACCAGTCAGAATGGCTAAAATTAACCAGTCTGAAAACAACAGGTGTTGAGGATGCAAAGAAAGTGGAAGCCTCCTACACTGTTGTTGGGAATGCAAGCTGATGCAGCCACTCTGGAAAATAGTATGAATGTTTCCTCAAAAAGTTAAAAATAGACCCAGCAATTGCACTACTGGGTGTTTATCCCAAAGATACAAATGTAGTGATCCAAAGGGCCATGTGCACCTCAATGTTTATAGCAGCAGTGTCCATAATAGCCAAACTATGGGAGGAGCCCAGATCAACAGAGGAATGGATAAAGAAAATGTGGTATATATATACAATGGAATACTATGCAGTCACCAAAAAATGAAACCTTGCAATTTGCAACAAAATGGATGGAACTAGAGGGTATTACACTAAGCAAAATAAGTCAGTCAGAGAAAGATAATGATCATATCACCTCACTGACATGTGGAATTTGAGAAATAAGACAGATGATCATAGGGGAAGGGAGGGAAAAATTAAAAGATGAAACCAGAGAGGGAGACAAACCATAAAAGTCTCGGTCTCAGGAAACAAACTGAGTGTTGCTGGAGTGGAGGGGGTTGGGAGGAATGGGGTGGCTGGGTGATGGATATTGGGGATAGTATGCACTATGATGAATACTGTGAATTGTGTAAGACTGAGGAACCACAGACCTGAAACAAACAATACATTATATGTTAATTGAAAAAAAAAGTCAATAGTATGCCTATAAATAAGAGATTTCATGGGAGATGTTTTAGGTCAATTTTAAATTATGGGGGAGTTATCCTTTCAATGGACATATTCATTACAAAGTACACTTAGAGGCACGTGTGCATGTGTACATGCATTCATGTTCACAGTGCTCATTATCCACTCCAAGTGGCAAGAACACTCTCAGGGAAGTTAGGTTTTCATGGTTGCTTGGACAGAAAACCTCTCAAAAGTTCCAACTCTGTGTCTCTTTCACCCAACATTCTAGCCACTTGCCTATCTGACAATTATATTTCCTAGATCTACAAAATTCTTTCTATCAATCTGTGTTTGGCTAGGACCTGGGTGTATTTCATCTTAGTGAGAAGAAGCCACTTCCTAATTATAATTTGGATTTACCCAAATTTCCCATTTCCATCACATTAATGTTCTAGTAAACATAAAAATTTAACTTTGTCTATACTCTACTTATAAAATATTTATTCTTTTTTAAAATTTTATTTTTTTCTTGATATGTTGGAACTGGTTCAGCACTCCATTAAGTACCAAATATGTACTGCTAATATTTTTCCTAGAAAATAAACTAATATAGTTAAAAGCCTTAACACCTGACTGGTGTGGGACAAGACATGGCACATTGTAGGTATTCTTATTTATGGAATAAATAAACAAATTAATATAAAATGTAAATATTACTATACCATAGTGACTTCATAATTCATTAACTAGAGAGTTTGTACTTCCTGAAATAACTCCCATAAGCTCCTGCATCAACTATACAAAACTTCCCTGTTGCTTACTTGTTTTTTATTTTGCTTAAATCTTCAAAATTTAAATACATTAAAAATACACATTTTCATCATTTAGATATTTCTAGAATGTATTTTAATTTAGGTACTAAGAGAATTTGCTAGTTCAGTATAAATATAAATAAAAAAGTGTAAGACAATGAAGATTTAAGTGATTTTTTTCTGCTTTAATCCTATTAAGATGTTTTTCCTTTGACAACAATTATGAGATTAATTTTAGCAAAAAATAATAATAACTACTAACAGTCAGATACACAAGGTTTCTAGTGAAAATATCATTTCAATATGGATCATTGAAGCTGGGTCTTCAATGTTTCACTCTTGACTACTGAAAAAAATTCTCTTTGAGAATTTTATTTAACTATTACTGCTCCTACTACATTGTCTTTAGAAAAGGGAGAAACTTCTTTAAAGTAGTTTCCTCCCCCCCACTATATGGAACTTTTTCCTGTGAGTCTGTGATGGTATCTCAGAAAGTCCAAAAACAATGAAACATTTTTTGCCAATAGAGAACCAAACTGCCTAAAGGAATTCATAGATTTCATCTATATTGTTTAGGGGATAGCATATAAGATTGTGTTTTAATAAAAAGAAATCTACTGTCTAAAAACTTCTAACAGATGTCATAGGATGTTGGTACCTGAAAATAAAGATGAATGTAAAATTTATTTATAATTCCTTAAAACATTTAGTGTAGTAACACAGTGTCTTGCACATAACAGTACTTCAATAATTTTGTACTGAAATACAGAATCAATGAAGGAAGGAGTTACTTATGGACATGTAAACTGTATCAACTATTGGCTTTTTGTGTCATACTTGATACATCCCCAAATTTGTTGCTCACCAATTTTACTTCTAGCCAGTCACTGGAGTCACAACCCTATGACTAATAAGACCCCTTCACTTTTGTAGACTTACTTATTTAAAAGGCTAGGAGGGCAAAGCTCACTTATAGGAAGACGGCTTGCTCAAGATTTAGAACACTGAAGCTTTGGCCCAGTTTATTATCTACTTTAAAGAATTCATTTAACCTCTAAGAGTGCTGGTTTCCTCAACTGTTCAATTTTGAAGAGTAATATATTCTTAGTAAATCAAATAGCATACCAAAAATAGTGTGTGTGTGTGTGTATTTTTTTTAACCAATGACTGCTTTGAGATACCCAATGAAATAAGTTAAAGTGTTTTAAAATGTATAAGGTGCTAGGAAAATGTAAATAACTATTATGACAAAAATCTGAAACTAAATGCTCAGCACTTTGCTTAGATTTTTCCTAATTTCCTCTGTTCTCTATTTTATTTTTGTACATATGTGACATTTAAAACTAATAATCCAAATGTCTAACAGCTATGAAATGACAATAATAATTGTCATGAGCTGGCTAACATAGATTGCATGCCATTTAACAAGCCCTGGCCTAGGTTTTCATTCAATTCTTGTAAGAATTGAGTGAGATAGATCCTAATACCACCTGTTTAATACAGAGAGGGAAGTTGAATCTTAGAGTGGCTCAGCAGCTTGTCCAAAGACAAAGTGTTACTATCTGTGGAGCTCATATTAACAATAGAGTATGTCCATTTGATTAACCAATTTACTACCACACCCTCTTTCAGCATATCTGAATGTATATCTTTCTTTATCCTTTATCCTTCCCTCTGCAACTGTTAGCATAAAAGTGCTGGGTGTAAAATCTTCTAAGACCTCTTCATCTGAGGAAATGAGAACCCAGAGAAAAATGAAAATGAGGTCACAAATTTAATATAAAACAGAGGTCAGATTTGAAAGGCCTTATCTATTGAATAGCAGCAGTTTAAATAGCTTCGAAGTCCCTTCTCACACAGAATAATCTCTGCAAATTCAATTCAGTTACATCAATATGATTATGGACTATGTAATGACTTATGGAAATTTAAATTTAAGAGCAAACAGATTGATTTGTGCTCTGTTGACCAGAGCCTATTCTGTAGAGACAGGCACAAATTTTATTTTTATGTAAATTACCTCAAATGCAGTTTTTTTCTCCTAAATTATATAAAACTGGCATTTGCCCATGTGCATTATTTCCTGGGCAGCAGGAACCTTGGCTGGCATCTGAACACCCAATGTAAATCCAAATGTGGATGTGAGGTTAAAGTATTAGGGACAGAAGTGGTTTCCATTTTCAATACCAGAAATTGACAAATGCAGTGAGGTTTGATGTCCATTCAGTGTGATTTAATAGAAAAGTTTGGAATTAGAATCAGAAAGAACTGGGTTCAGATTCAATGTGGATGACTTTCACTTTTGGGCCTCTCTTACTTCCAGCATCCATATCTTTTTCGTTCTTTTTTTTTTTTTTTTTTTTTTAAGATTTTATTTATTTGACAGGGAGAGAGAGATCACGAAGGCAGAGAGGCAAGCAGAGAGAGATAGGGGGAAACAGGCTCCCTGCTGACCAGAGAGCCCAATGCGGGGCTGGATCCCAGGACCCTGAGATCATGACCTGAGCCAAAGGCAGAGGCTTAACCCACCCAGCTACCCAGGCCCCCCTTTTTCATTCTTTTAACAAACATTTACTGAGAACTTCCTATAAGCAGTCACTTAGATAGGACTCTGAGAGATAAGCAATCCCTTGTTAAAAGTCATTCAAAATGTAAAGACAGGATAGAAATAAGCCCAAATAGAGGTCACAATTTCTGCAATACTGAAATATGATAATGATGGAAATGAAGGAAGATGGGCCATTTTATATTTAATTTTTTTTGTGTGTTCGTATTTCTATTTTCATAATTTTTTTTTAATTTTTTATTTTTGATAAACATATATTTTTATCCCCAGGGGAAGATGGGCCATTTTAAAGTCATCAGGTTCACCTCAGTTAGATAAGCTTCTGAGGAAAGATAATGCTTGAGAAATACATTTTTATGGATGGTAAATGAGTGTAATTATATGTATTTAGCAGGGCCATTAGTAGGTATAAATGCAATAATATATATAAGGACTGATCCTAATGATCTACATCTAATTGCTAGTTTTTATATTATTGTACAAGTGTAAAGCTAGGAATTAAGTCTTACTTTCCAAAATCTGTTTTTCTGTTGTGTTTAAATAAAATTTTGCCTTATTTTGTGCCCATAAGTGATGTTCACTGGCCTAAAGCCCCCATAAATGGCACAAGAGCATTCAGGACACTGTATCCCAAATCAAAACATGCTTTTCATCCCTGTTGATATAAATGCAGTCAAGGCACTCATAAGTCTACCACATACACACATGCATACACACACACACACACACAGAGTACACACCCCCACAAGCAAGTATGTGAGTTAGATAAGGGTACAAGAACCTGCCCATATACCCTCCACTCAGTTACACTCACCTTCACACCCCCTTGCTCCCAACCAATCCACAGGTCCTTCACCTCAGCCTTGGTTTTGTTTTATTTTCATTCTGGTCTCTGTTTTGTGACATGTGTGGATCATTACATCTAAAGTCATTTGTGCTGACTTCCACAGGACATGAAGAATTTATTAAAAGTAGTTATATTTTAAAAGACATGTGAATATTAACATAGTTTAAAAGAAATAGCCCCAGACTATGCGTCTGACTTTAGACATCTTCCCAAACATTTCACATAAATGTATGACTCCACAAAATGTTCACAAACTAACACACCAATGTAACTAGGCCAGTTCAAGACACAGAACCTTCCCATCAATTCCTCTATGGTCATACCCTCCCCTCCAAGGAAAACCAGTGCCTGACTTGTAATATTAGAGATCCAAACCTTAAATTTCTTTTTTTTTTAAGATTTTATTTATTTATTTGACAGACAGAGGTCACAAGTAGGCAGAGAGGCAGGTAGAGAGAAGAGAGGAGGAAGCAGGCTCCCCACTGAGCAGAGAGCCTGATGGGGGGATCAATCCCAGGACCCTGGAATCATGACCCGAGCTGAAGGCAGAGGCTTTTAACCACTGAGCCTCCCAGGTGCCTCCAAACTTGAAATTTCTAAAAATTTAGTTTGTGATATTTATGTTAGGAGATGTCCACTTCTGCCATCTTCTTAGAAATGAGATCAAGCAACCTTAGGAGTGAGCTCTCTTGAGGCAGTGGTCTGCTGAACTAGGAGCCATGTCTGTCTTTTAGGGAGAAAATGGCTCCTCCAGGACCTCTTCATTTTTTCTCCTGCTTGGCTCACTGGCATAAGAGCTTGTGACACTTACATTTATTTATCCCCTTTTTTAATCCCTTTTTTTAATCCCTTTATACCAATAACAATGTCTTTGTTTTTTTTACTATAAAGAGGCTCTTGTACAACAACATGGTATTAAATAAACACATAAATAAATCAAAAAGAAAAAAACAGAACAAACAAGTCTCCAGGGTGCAAAACAGGGAACTGTATTATAGGAGGAGTAGGAAGAACCTATCCATGTGTCTTCCCCCAGTGCTCCCCATTTACTCAGATATCAGCATTTCTACCTGTATAAATAGGAGCAGCTGACAGGTTCCATCCAGTGGGGCTGTTGACAATTTCAGAAGCAAATCTTTCTCTCCCTGCCCAGGGATATAAGCCTTATAATTAAAAAAAAAAATGTAATTTCTGATATCTTTTATAATATTCTGTTTATGAGATTTTATCCATTTTGTTATATGGGATAGTTTATTCATTCTCATTACTTGATAACATCCCATTGTAAGAATGTACCAATATTGTATTTATGAGTTCTATTAGTGGATATGTTATTTCCAGACTTTATTACAATTAATACCATGAACATTTTGTGCCTATATTTGGTACACATATACACACTGCTGGAAATATACCTAGAAGTTGAACTGATGGGTTCTTAGATATACTTGTGTTTAACTTTCATAGATATAGACAAATAGTGTTCCAAAATGATTCAACAATTTTGCTAACTTACCAAGAGTGGATGAGAGTTTCAGTTCAACATTTCACTCAAACTAATTAATTTGGAGAAAATTTGATAGAGAAAGGTTCTAGTGAAGTCAGTCTTGTGGAGAAAAGTTACTAGACCCAGTAAATGCTGTTACCACCGAACAGAAGATGACCAAAAAAGAGCAGCAATTCTGGAGTGAGTTAGCCACTGCTAAAACTATGGCGCTGATTCAGGCCATGAGTGGGGTAAGAGGTGCTTGGCTTCTGTTTTCTCTTGCCCTCTGTTGATGATTCCCACTGGGTAAATCTGATAGAAACCAGGAGAAAGAGAAATAGAGGTGGGTGCAGTTCTAGAGGTCCCCCTTCCACACACAGCAGGAAAAGAAAAAAAGGATAGCAGGACAGAAGATGAATCTAGGGTTAGCAAGAGGAGGTTAACCTATACAACTCCTTTCTTCTCTTTCTAGAATTTTTTTTCAGAAAATTTGTTTTTTAAAAAGAGATACTACATCTTCTTGATCCATTCATCTGTTGATGGACATCAAGGTTCTTTCCATAGTTTGGCTATTGTGGACATTGCTGCTATAAACATTCGGGTGCACGTGCCCCTTTGGATCACTACGTTTGTATCTTTAGGGTAAATACCCGATAGTGCAATTGCTGGGTCATAGGGCAGTTCTATTTTCAACATTTTGAGGAACCTCCATGCTGTTTTCCAGAGTGGCTGCACCAGCTTGCATTCCCACCAACAGTGTAGGAGGGTTCCCCTTTCTCCGCATCCTCGCCAGCATCTGTCATTTCCTGACATATTCATTTTAGCCATTCTGACTGGTGTGAGGTGATATCTCATTGTGGTTTTGATTTGTATTTCCCTGATGCCGAGTGATATGGAGCACTTTTTCATGTGTCTGTTGGCCATCTGGATGTCTTCTTTGCAGAAATGTCTGTTCATGTCCTCTGCCCATTTCTTGATTAGATTATTTGTTCTTTGGGTGTTGAGTTTGCTAAGTTCTTTATAGATTCTGGACACTAGTCCTTTATCTGATATGTCGTTTGCAACAGATGAATGGATCAAGAAGATGTGGTATATATACACAATGGAATACTATACAGCCATCAAAAGAAATGAAATCTTGCCATTTGCAACAACATGGATGGAACTAGAGCATATCATGCTTAGCGAAATAAGTCAAGCAGAGAAAGACAACTATCATATGATCTCCCTGATATGACGAAGTGGTGATGCAACATGGGGGCTTAAGTGGGTAGGAGAAGAATCAATGAAACAAGATGGGATTGGGAGGGAGACAAACCATAAGTGACTCTTAATCTCACAAAACAAACTGAGGGTTGCTGGGGGGAGGGGGGTTGGGAGAAAATAGGTGGGATTATGGACATTGGGGAGGGTATGTGCTTTGGTGAGTGCTGTGAAGTGTGTAAACCTGTTGATTCACAGACCTGTACCCCTGGGGATAAAAATATATGTTTATAAAAAATAAAAAATTAAAAAAAAAACTACAAAGACACCTTAAAAAAAAAGAGAGATACTATGGGTGCCAATGGTTTTCAGGTTAACTTGTCTTCAAGCCACCTGTCTCTGAGGAAGTTTAGTACCCTTCAACAATTTGGCCATGTCTGTTAGAAAAATGAGGCTGCAGGCAGACTAAATAATACCAGTGGTATGTTACCACCTATAATGCATACTCATTTTTCAACATTTGACACAAAGTAATTAAAATACTATGGAGTAACAGGATCTGTCCTAATTTTCTCATTTATTATGAAATATTATTGGACAAAAGTAAGTAGATCATAGTAACTCATCAATACAGGCAAGTCGTTTAATAGAAAATTCCAGATGAATAAAACATAACTCATTTTGTATGATGAAACCTAACTGGCACATTTGGCTGAGGTGACCAGATAGTGATCCAAATCACTCTTTATTACATATGCATCTTTGAACTGGTGCTTTTACGCATACACAGTCATTCTATTTAAAGTATATTTGTCCCTTTCAGTGTCTTCTGAAATCTTACCCACCCATCTTTTTCAGGCTGTCTGAAATGAGATTTCAGTGTAGACTTTTCTAAGTTCCCTTCCAAAAGGAAATCTTGTCCCTTAGGGATACCTATAATATAGTGTCCTTATGTCTTTTTTAAATATCATTTTCCATTTTGTCAGCAATCCCACCCATCAACCATACCTTTTTATTTCATACATCTTTTCCTATTTCTTGCCTCTTCTGTGGCCTAATTCCTGCCACACCTGAACTCGAGAATATAGTCGTAACTATTCTTGATCTCCTCATTCATACCGATTTTCAACAGCAGACTGACTTTTCTAAAAAAAAAAAAAAAAAAAAAAAAGCAACAATTTATTTGTGGAATAAATAAAATATTTGAAATTCAAAATGTTCAGTTTTGTTTCATCTAGCTGCTTCGTAGTCTTCTTCTTCTTCTTCTTCCTCTTCTTTTTTTTTAAGATTTTACTTACTGATTTGAGAGAGAGAGACAGACAGAGCACAAGCAGGGGGAGAGGCAGGGAGAGAAAGAGCAGCAGACTCCCTCCTGAGCCGGGAGGTTGACATGGGACTCCTTCCCAGGAGATCATGACTGGAGATCGTGACTTGAACCAAAGGCAGACATTTAACCATCTGAGCCACATGGGCGCCCCTCATCTAGTTTCTATTAAGAGATCCAAATATATTAGAACATAGAGTTCCTTAGACATAAAAAACTATAAGATAAGCATTATAGATGTACCTAAATTTTTCTTATAACAACCAACTAGATATTACTGTTATCATCCTCATTCAATTGAAAAAGAAACAACCCCAGATAAGATGAAATAACTTGCCCAGGGTCACACTGCCAGTATATGGCACAAGCCTCTAGACTCTAAAGGCACTGTTCTTTCTTCAATATTATCTATTATAGGGTTTTCTTAATTGTGTAATATATGAATTTCTATCCATTCTAATTCATATTTTCAGCAACATATGTTTTTTAAAAATATATTCTTCAGTTATATAATTAGCTATAAAATAATTCTTTCTATTTCTATTGTAAAGAACGCTCAAATAACAGTTGTTAGCCTTAAAATATGCAACGACTTCCAAATTATGTCACCAAATGAGTTCAGCAACAAACGCCCCAATGGTCATAACATTAATATAATCATAAAAATACCATTACATTAATTAGAACTTTGTAAATGCTGTAATTAAGATATTCAGTGACAGCTGTCTCTACTGTCCCTGAGCGTTTACAAGAAATCTCCCAACACCACTTATTTCTGAACCATCATCTGCCTAGAGCTGGGAGAAGCCATCTGCTAGAATATTTGAAATGTTAAATGACAAAGGGGTTTTAAAACCATTATATCCCTTATAATACTTTTTGAAGAGAATAAAAGAAGCACCCAACAACCATTTCTAAGTGATTTTTAGCTAGTCCTAGAAAGGGGAATAACTGGACTTATTTTTCTATTTTTCATCTTGCATTAAATAGTGGAAACAGTCTGGAATTTGGAATCTGGTAAATCTGACCTGATTGCTAACTGTGGGCTCAAGAGAAAGTTAGATAAGCTCTCTGAGCCTCAGTTTCCTCATCTTTATAATAGAGAAATATCACAAATGAGGACATTCATGCCTATTTTTCATTACTATTGAGAAAATAAAAGGATGAATTTATGTGTAATACCTTATAAAACTTCTACAGAAGTCTAATTTTGTTTCAAAATATCATTAGAATTACTCTAAAGATGATGTGCTGCTTGTCTTTTTCTAACTATGTTAATATAGCTTTGGGAAATATGTTTATTTCAGTCCTCAAAACTACTTCACAGGTCAGACTATACTTATTTTTACTAAACCTAAGAGGTAGAAGAGAGGGTCTTCATATTTGATAAAGAAGAGTTTGAGGCATGTAGGTGGCTCAAGATTCTCTCTCTTCCTCTGTCCCTTTCTCCCTCTTTCTCTAAAAAATATTAAAACAAAATAAAAGTGTTCAATTTTAGCTATAATCTACTACTCATTCGATTATGTGAAAATGACTTCACTAGACCTTAAGTCAAAAATGATGGAAAAAAAGAGTCATAAATCACATAGCTTTATTGTTAGGAAAATAAACTACAGTAGCAATAATAATAAAACACTTTTCTCCTTTTTTAACTCTCATCCTTAAAGCCCTTTTTATTACTATTCCACTTGTTATTATGAGTTTGGATGAGTCAGCACTGCCCTTTCAGGTTAACTTCTCTGTATGCTTTATCTTCACAGCAGTTCTATGAAGGAGGTATTATCATTAAGATCATTTATGGAGATATAGGGACTAAGTTTTAGGTTAAGTGATTTAAGTTAAGCTCAACATCAAACAATTAGTAAGTGACAGAGCATTGAGAAAATTCCAAAACTAACTCAAATTTAAGTGCGTGCTTTTAATTTTTTCTTTGCAATCTGCAAAATACCATTATGTGGAAAATATTTGTCTTACAAGATAGGGAAGCAGTGATCTGATTAACTTTTTATCTCTGTCCTGTATAGAAAGGCATTTCCCATTGTTATAAAAAATAGTAAAAATTAAAGTAAAACTGATTTTTGCGTTTTACAAAAATTAACATAAATTAACCCTCTCAAAACAGTGAAATATTGTTAGTTTCTTTATTTTACGGAAGAGATAACTGAGAAAGAATGGGTGACTATTTTGCCCCAGGTCATACAGCTATTAAGTGGCAAATAGGATTCAGATTCAAGTCCCCTGAACTACTACCCTACATTGCCTTAAGAATCACAGAGAAAGATTTGTGTGTGTTTTGCTTTGAAAGAATAATAATTGCTTTAGTAAAATAACAGCCTACTATGTGCCAGCCTCTCTACACAGACCATTTCCAGTGCTCATCCCCTGAAATTTGAATTATCTTTCTCCCTTCCTCCTATCTCTTCCTCTTTATCATCTTCTTTCTCCTCCCTATTCTCTTTTTCCTCCTTCTTGTTCTTCTCTTTCTAAAAGACAAAGTGACCTAGTCTTAGAGATGTCCCATGGTTTGATCAAGACTTTTCAGGTAATGAACTGCAGAAGTGTTATTTGAACCTATTTGAAAGTGGTCTGACTGTTTCTAAAGTCTGAATTCTTTCTTCTAATCACTGCTTATAGCTCAGAGATGTCTAATATTTTTCAAGGAGCTACCAAAAACCCCACATCTCAAGATTGTGACTGATTAAGTTATAATTGACAAATGATAAATACTGTGACTATTTTAGAAATTTATGACTGTTGAAACCTACTTTTAGGGAGATCCAAAAAATTACCTAGATCTGCATTCTCTTTTGCATAAGAGAGCATAATGGGTTGGAACTATAGGATATATGTAGATTTAATACCAAGGGATTTGTGTCAAGCATCTCTTTTAAGGGTCTCAGGAGAATACACACTATAGACTAAGAAGCATTAATTATATTGGTTTAGGCATAATCAAGAGCTATGCCTCATCTGTGTGTCTGCAACTGAATCAGGAGGGCAAAGACCATAGCCAATTAACTTGTGTACATTTCAATTGCTATTACCTTCGAAACATATGGTACAGTGTTCTACTTGAGGGAAAACAACCTTCCATAAGTCTTACCAACATTATCTGCAATATTTTTGAAGGGCAATCTACTTATTGACAATGACTACAGAGGAAAACAATTACAATTTTAAAAAGCAACAAATGTATTAATGAAAGCTTAAATATTTACTGTTCATATATTTATAAAAGGACTGCTATTCCAGACCTGCCTCTTAAAGCAGTAATTGGTTGTGATATCTTTTCTACATCTCTGCTGTTAGTATACAACTATCATATTAACAGTTAATGTTAGTGTTATGACACTAGTGCTTATTGCTAATTGTTTCTTTTGACTCATACTACTTGACTACTTAAAGTGCTTCCATAGAGAAAACATTAAATTTGGACAAGAAGCTCTATATTTTAACCTATCTTTCATTTGTGTAACTGTATACTAGATAGCCCTCATATCATCATAAGTAACCCAGAAAATGATCTAAGGACTGGCAGAACAAACTCCACAACTAAAAGTAAAGAGGAAAACACATCAAAGAATGGAGGAAGAGGAAAAAGACACAATCTGCAAGTGAAAAAGACCAGGGCCACCCACAGATGCAGAGAAGAGCAAAAAGCAAACTTTCACACCAGGGAACCCACAAATGGGGAGGATGAATCCCTGCAACATTTGTGTTGGAAAGTGAGAGGGGCCAAATTTCTTGAGTTCTTAAACCAGCAGTACTCTTAACCTAGAATTTTAAAAAATCAGTGGGATCAACTCTGGGACAGCCCAAAGGGCATTAAGAAGTGGGGTCTCCACCTTAAAGAGACAGCATAATGAACAACCTGTGCAGATACAATGTAGAACCAGCAGTTAGAAAAAATGCTGGGGGCCAATAGTGTTTCTGTCTCACAGGACAGCCTGGAAAGACAGACATCATAGCATGGCCTCATCTCGCAGCATGGCCTGGAGAGATAGAGATCATAAGGAGACCCCTTCAGGAACAAGGGAACTGGCAGTTGCTATGTCCCTCCCCTACTCCCCAGCATAAACAATGGCCACTTGTGGGAATGCATGCAATGCTCAAAATCATCACTTAAACCTGCTTGCACGTAGCCCTGACCCCTATACCTCAGGGATCCACCCTTCCCAGTCACACTTGTTTTGGCTCTAGAGCTGCAGGTCCCTCCCTCAAAGGCTAGTGCAAACCCTGACAACACCACATCTCCCCATCTGCCCACTCTGCAGGACCTCAGTTCAGGCAGTTGTGGGGGAAGGTCTTTTGCAAGCAGACTACCACACACCCTGTTAAAACAGACCCCACCCTTACTAGGGACCAACCACTGACCCAAATAAGCAAAGAGAGCCTCTGCTGACAACTGGGCTGAAGGTAAAAGAGGTCAAGACTCAACAGCAGAGTACATGCAACACACATAAAAGACACTCCCTGAAGTGTCAGAATCTGGAAAACAGGAGACAATGTACTGTAAGACACTACAGGACCTCTTCTTTATAAGGTTATTATCTTAAGAGCAAGAGAAGTAGCCAAATTTCTTAATACACAGAGTAACATCTCTGACATTAAAGAATGGATTAAAGCACAGCAAGAGACCTTAGCAAAATGGATATAAATAATATGTCAGATTGAGAATTTAAAGTAATAATCATAAAGATTCACTTGGATTTGAGAAAAGAGTAGAGGACATGAGTGAGGCCTTTAACACTGAAACAAAAAAAGAACAAGTCAGGGGTCAAGAACACAATGAATGAAATTAAAAATACACTTGACCAAATAAATAGCAGGCTAAATGAAGTAGAGGGATGAATTAATGACCTGGAAGACAGAGGAATGGAAAACCAGCAAGATGAGCAAAGGAGAGGGAAGAAAATTATGCAAATTGAGAACAGTCTGAAGGAACTCAGTGACTTCATCTAGCATAATAACATTGACATTATAGGGATCTCAGAAGAAGAAGAGAGAGAAAAGGGGGCCGAAAATTTATTTGAGAAGTAATAGCTACAAACTTCCCTAATCTGGAGAAGGAAACAAATATCCAGATACAGGAGGCATAGAAATCCACCCCCGAATTCAAGGCAGTCCATGCCAAGACACATACTAATTAAAATAGCAAAAGTACTGACAATTTTTTTTATATATATATAAGCAAAAGAAGACCATTACATACAAGAGAAACACCTTAAGACTATCAACAGAGTTTTCAGGAACAACTTTGTGGCTAGAAGGGAACAGTGTAATATCGTCAAAGTTCTGAAAAGGAAAAATCTGCAGCCAAGAATGCTCTGTCAGGCAAGGCTATCATTCAGAACAAAGGAAGAGATAAAGAGTTGATCAAACAGAAGGGAATTTATGTCCGCTAAATGAGACCTACAAGAATATTAAAGGGGACTCTTTGAGTGAAAATGAAAGCCCATAAGCAAAAGTATAAAAATGTAAAAAATACAAAATTAAAGATAAATATTTTTCTAAAAATTGATCAAGGGGCTCATAAAATGAAAGGATGTAAAATATGACCTAAAACATGGAGACAGGGGAGGAGGGGGAGCAAAGAATGGATTCAGACTTAAGTGACCATCAACTTCATATATTGCTATATGCAGAGAATATTATATATGAACCTAATGGTAACCACAAATCAAAAATCAGTACTAGATAATACAAAGAATAAAGAGAAAGGAATCTAAGTATGTCACTAAAGAAAAACCAGCAAACCATGAAAAATAGCAAGAGAACAAAGATCAGAGAAAATCTACAGAAACAACCACAAAACAAGTAACAGAATGACAGTAAATACCCATCTATCAATAATTACTTTGAATGTGAATGGAATAAACACTGCAGTCAAAAGACATAAGTTGAAATTGCATAAAAAATTTTATCTATATGATTCCTATAAGAGATTCATTTCTGACCAAAAGACATCTGAAAAAGAAGGGATGGAGAAAACTATATCATGCAAGTGGATGTCAAAAGAAAGACAGAGTAGCAAAACTTACATCAGACAAAATAGACTTTATAACCAAGACTGAAACAAAAAAAAAAAAAAAGAAGAACACTATATAATAATAAGGGGGACAATCTAACAAGAGAATATAACACTTGTAAATATTTATGCACCCAACATGGGAGGACCCAAATACATAAAACAGTTGGTAACAAACAGAGGAACTAATCAATAGCAACACTAATAACAGGGAATTCTAAAACTCCACTTGCATCAATGGGCAGATCATCCAAACAGAAAATCAATGAGGAAAAATTGACATTGAATGATACATTGGACCAGATGGATTTAACAGACATATTCAGAACATTCCATTCTAAAACACCAGAATACATATTCTTTTAAAGTCATACAAAACATTATCCAGAATAGATCACATATTAGGCCACAAAACAAGTCACAACAAATTCAAAAAGATCAAAATCATACCATGCATCTTTTCTGACCACAATGCTATGAAACTAGAAATAAACCACAAGAAAAAATCTTTAAAAAAGCACAAATACATGGAGGTTAAATACCATGCTACTAAGAAATGAATGGGTCAGTCAAGAAATCAAAAAAGAAAGAAAATATTGTATAGAATCAATAAAAATGAAAAAAAAAAACCCAGTAGTTTAAAGTCTGAGATGCAGCAAAATTTATTCTAAAATAGAAGTTTATAGCAAGACTGGCCTACCTCAAGAAGCAAGAAAAATATCCAATAAAAAACCTAACTTTATACCCAAGGGAGCCAGAAAGAGAACAAAGTCCAAAATCAGTAGAAGGATGGAAATAATGAAGATTACAGTAGAAATATATGCTATAGAAACTAAAACAAACAAACAAACAAAAAACACAGAAGAGATCAATGAAATCAGGAGCTGGTTCTTTGAAAAAAAATTGATAAATTTCAAGCCAGATCCATCAAACGAGAGAGAGAACTCAAATAAGCAAAATTAAAAATTAAGCAAAATTAAGAAATAACAACCAACACTATATAAATACAAACAATTATAAAATAGCATTAGGAAAACCAATTTGCCAACAAACTACACAACTTAAAAGGAATGGCTAAATTCCTTGCCACATACAGACTACCAAAATTAAAACAAGAAGAATTAGAACATTTGAAGAGACCAATTACCAGTAAAGAAGTTGAATCAGTAATCACAAAATTCCCCAAAACCAAAAGTCCAGGACCAGATGGCTTCAGAGCCAAAGTTTGCCAAATATTTCAAGAAAAATTAATGTTTATCCTTCCCACTATTCTAAAAAAAAAAAAAAAAAAAAAGAGGAAGGAAAACTTTCAAATTCATTCTATGAGTCCAGTACTACCTAGATAACAAAACTAGGTAAGGCACCACCAATAATGTAAACTAGAGGACAATATCTCTCATGAATATAGATGCAAAAATCCTCAACAAAATATTAGCAAACCTAATCCAACAACATATTAAAAAAATGATATACAATGTTCAAGTGGGATTTATTCTTGGGATGCAAGTGTGGTTCAATATCCATAAATCAATGTGATATGTCACATCAATAAGAGAAAGGATAAAAAATCATCACTTCAATAGATGCAGAAAAAGTACTTGACAAAGTACAACATTCATTCATGACAAAAACTCCCTACAAAATAGGTGTACTGGGAACATAGCTCAAGATAATAAAGGCCATGTATCAAAAATCCACAGCCAACATCACACTCAATGGTGAAAAACTGAGTGCTTTTTTCTTAAGGTAGGGAATAAGATAAGGATGTCTACTTCACCACTTTTATTCAACTTAATACTGAAAGTCCTGGCCATAGCAATTGGATA
Organism: Mustela nigripes; assembly: GCF_022355385.1. Classification (NCBI taxonomy): domain Eukaryota; kingdom Metazoa; phylum Chordata; class Mammalia; order Carnivora; family Mustelidae; genus Mustela; species Mustela nigripes. The sequence continues at coordinate 57,342,777 of NC_081557.1, forward strand.
AGATAGAGAAACAAAAGGCATCTAAGTTGGTAAGAAGAAGTAAAACTCTATTTGCAGATGGCATGATTCTATATATAGAAAACCTTAAAGACTACAATCAAAAAGCTACTAGAACTGATAAAAGAATCCAGTAAAGTTGTAAAATACAGTATCAAAGTACAGAAATCTGTTGCATTTCTATAGATTAATAATGAAGCATCAGAAAGAGAAATTAAGAAAATCATACCATTTATATTTGTATCAAAAACAATAAAATATCTAGGAATAAATTCAACCACAGAGATGAAAAACCTGTATCCTGAAAATTCTAAAACATTGATGAAGGAAATTCAAGACAAAACAAGAAATAGAAATACATTTTGTGCTCATGGGTTGGAAGAACAGATATTGTTAAAAATCTCTTTGTTACCTAAAGCGATATACAGATTTAATTCAATCCCTGTCAAAATACCGAAAGTGCTTTTCACTTTATTAAAAGAAATAATTCTAAAATTTGTATGAAAACACAAAAGACCCTGAATGACCATAGCAATCTTGAAGAAAAACAAAACTGGAGGTATCACAATTCCAGATTGCAAGTTATATCACAAAGTGGTAGTAATTAAAACAGTACAGTACTTGTACAAAAACAAATACATAGATAATGGAATAAAACAGAAAACACAGAAATAAACCCATAATTATATGGTCAGTAATCTTTGACAAAGGAGGAATGAATGAATGGGGAAAAGACAGACTTTTCAACAAATAGGGCTGGGAAAACTGGACAGCCACATGCAAAAGAATGAAACTGGACCATTTTCTTTCACCATACCCAAAAATAAACTCAAAATGAATTAAAAACTTAAATTTAAGCCTTGAAACCATAAAAATCTTTGAAGAGAGCACAGGCAGTAGCACATTAGCTGTAGCAATGGTTTTTCTAGATATGTGTCCTGAGGCAAGAGAAATAAAGGCAAAAAAAAAAAAAAATTTTTAAAAACTACTGAGGCTACATCAAAATAAAAAAGTTTCTGCACAGTGAAGGAAATAGTCAACAAAACTAAAAGGCAAGCCACTGAATAGAAGATACTTGCAAATGACATATCCAATAAAGAAGGAGTATTCAAAATACATGAAGAACTTATACATTTCAAAACCTAAGAAACAAATAACCCAATTAAACAATGGGCAGAAGACATTTACCCAAAGAAGACATCCAGATGGTCATCAGACACATGAAAAGATGCTCAATATCACTCCTCTTGGGGAAATGCAAATCAAAACCACAATGAGATACCACCTCACACTTGTTAGATGGTTAAAATAAAAAACAGAAGAAGCAAGTGTTGGCAAGGGTATAGAGAAAAAGGAAACCTCTTGCACTGTTGGTGGAAATGCAAACTGGTGCAGCCATGGGGAAGACAATATGGAGGTTCCTCAAGAAGTTAAAAATGGAACTTCCCTTTAACCCAGTAATTACACTACTGGGTATTTAAACAAAGGTTAAAAAAAAGCACTAATTCAGGGCACCTGGGTGGCTCAGTGGGTTAAAACCTCTGCCTTCAGTTCAGGTCATGATCTCAGGGTCCTGGGATCGAGCTCCACATGAGGCTCTCTGCTCAGCAAGTAGCCTGCTTCCCCCTCTCTGCCTGCTTGTGATCTCTGTCTGTCAAATAAAAAAATAAAATCTTTAAAAAAAAGGCACTAATTCAAAAGAATACCTGTACCCCTATGTTCATTGTAGCATTATACATTATCATAATTATACACTATATATACAAATAAATATATATATATATAATAATACACTATTATTACAATAGCCAAATTATGGAAGCAGCCCAAGTGTCCATCAAGAGAAAAATGTATAGAGAAGTAAAATAGATACATAGATGATAGATGATAGATATAATGGAATATTATTCAGCCATAAAAGAGAATGAAATATTGCCTTTGCAATAACATGGATAGAGTGAGAGAGTATAACAATAAGCAAAATAAATCAGTCAGAAAAAGACAAATGTCACACGATTTCACCCACATGTGGAATTTAAGAAACAAAACAAATGAGTAAAAAGAGAGAGAGAGAAACAAAGCGACTCAACTATAGAGAACAAACTGACGGATATCCGAGTGGAGGAGGATGGGCAGATGGGTGAAGCAGGGGATGGGGATTAAAGAGTATGCTTATCATAATAAAAATAAAATAATAAACTAAAATAAAAATAATGCCATAACTAGAGCCCTCGTATGTGTTAGGTATTTATTATCATTTTTAAAGTTTACAATTATCCATGACACAGTAATCACTCTAATATATAGATGAAACAGCCTAGTCTCAGTGAGGTTGAAGATATTAGATAGTACATGAAAAGATTTTGTTTTCTTTAACATACACAATACCCTTTCTGATGTCGAAATGTTCCCCTGCATTTGCCTTGTCCCCTACATTTACTAGAAATAGGTGGTAAAGTATTTGAGTTCATCAAGCTAGCAGGTATTGGAGCCAGTACTTAAAGTTTATAACATTTAATTACATATATTGTACCCAAACCAGAATTTAAATTGCAGTTCATTTAACTCTAAGAATGTTACCCTTTTCAATAAAACTATTCAGGAAGTAAGATATCTTGGGAAACCTGGGCAAACATAAATAACACAAAAGATTGTGGTTAATATTGCCATATCCCAAAGAATGAGATTACAGACTGTTTTATGAGTTTCAGATTTTTATATTTTATAGATATAAGAAACATACATCATCCCTGAGTCCATCCTCAAAGTTCAAGTCACTTTCTACAATTTTCTCTGATTTATTATCTTCTCAATGAATATCAGAGAAATAGATGTGTCAAGTATTTTTTTGTTGTTAGAATTCTCCTCAGAATATAAAATAACTGTAAGGAATAACTTTTTTAGTGTATTTAAGTGAGCTAATAACAATTTTAGTTCTGAAAGTGGTTAGGCTATGCCAGAAAGCTCTTTCAGTATTTAAAAGGCAATAGAAATGGTAAACAGAAGTACAATGTAGCAAATTGGAAAAAAGCACTGGACTTGGTTTCAGAAAACTGAGTTTTTATCTCAAGACTTCCAAGCTGCAGAAATAGAGCTGAATTTCTCTGACCATCAGGCTCTTCATTTATAAAGTAGAGTAATAAAATATACATCACATGGTTGGTGTCATCTAAATTAAGAATGAAATATGGAGCCATCCAATTGTTTCTCTCTTTCAATTGATTGTTCTGGGAATATCTAGTCTGAGCCAGAATGTGATATAATTAACTACCTTCATTCACTTTTCATTTATTCAGTTCAATTTGCATTCATTATGACTCTCCTGTCATAAAGAGGAACCCCCATTATGTACAGAAAGTTTGGCTAAACAGTTTATCTGTAAATTGCCCTTAAGTTTTAAAAAGTGCTCCTCATTAAGGTCTACTTAACACTGAGCTTGGTTCAATTCTGGATGTTAGAGAATGTATGTTTTCTGGAAACAAGGGGTGAGAGTTCTCCAGAATTCCTAATAGAGTTGAGGGAATTTCAGATTTTGCTACTGAAAAAGGATCTTAAAGATGATCTAGACAATGTCCTAACTCTTAAGAAAGAACTATCAGACCTAGAAAAGTGAAGTCACTGGTCCAAATCATATACTTATTGGTAGACAGATTAAACTAGTATCTCTGCTCTCTTATCTAGCACCCACATGTTTATCCATGCTGCTAGAGTTGCATCCAATCAGTAAAAATGACAAACCATAATGCAACTTGTTTGAAAGTCTTGCTCTTCTTGGCTTTCATAAACTGTTTTTAGAGTTTCTGAATTACTCAACTGAAAAAATCCAAACTTCTTGAATATCCTCCCCAAAGTCTCTGCAAACCCTCAAACCCACTTTATAGGCTTACCCTCATCCGAAATCCTATCCTTTAGAAATCTGCTTGGGGACCTAGGAATTTGTGCCAAGTCAATACAATTGAATTTATAATTTAGATATCTTGAGTGTAAATTGTATTTGCTCTTGCTGCCACCAATCATTGTGCAATTTTTAATAACTCATTGGACAGTGATCAATTTCAAGGTCATCCACCATGAATAATCAGGCAGGTGCTATCAGATCTCTGAATTCTATAAACAAAAATTGCTTGTTTTTAGCATGTAGAATGTGGTTGAAAGGAAGGGCAAATGGTTTTGTACCTCAAAACATCCAAACACAAATAGTCTGAAACCAATGAACTACAAGTCTCAACATAAGGTGTTTTCTACTTGAGATTTGGACTTGGAGCCAATGAACTCATCAAGAATTAAGATGTTTTTGGCAGAGTCCATCTAAAACCCTGTTACTTCTGATTTCAATTTAGTGCTTTTATAATGATAACATTCTTTATCCACGAATCTCACCAAGTGATGATGGAAGTTCATGAAAAATGGAGAATTTTTTTCTAAAAACCTGTAAGTAGTGGCTGATGGCTAAAAAGAAAGCCAGATGGTACCTATATTTCCTACTCAGCAATTATAAATGTATAATCATACACTGGTCATCATTTACTGAGAATCTACAATATAGTTTATCCACGTGACATGTTGATCAGAACTACAAATTATGAAGTGACAGAGTCCTGAACTCTCATCCTGATCTATCACTTACTTGCTGTTCCCATTTAGATAAGTCACCTAACCATTCTGAATCTCTGTTTATTTATTTTTAAAAAGTGAATACCAAATTCAAATCAGGCTGTTGTGAAGATTAAACTGACTCATGTATGTAAGAAACTGTCTAGAGGCTGACAATTTTTAAGAATATAATGAATGTTAGATTGTTTTCATTATTGTTATTTATTCATATCTGAAAAACTGGTCTGAATATTACCATCTTCATATCCTCAAAAACATTAATTATTACCCCCACCTTGTAAAGCTAGTGAGTGGCAGAATCACGATTTGAAAGCAAGGGTCTCTTTCATTTTATAAGTTACAGTTCAGACCTGTGAGACCATAAACCCACTCTTTTTTTTAAATTTCTTTATTTAAATTTAGTTAAGATACACTTTATTATTAGTTTCAGGGGTAGAATTTAGTGATTCATCATTTGAAAAAAAAAAAAAAAAAAAAAAAACACCACCAGAAGAATGAAACTGGACCACTTTTTTACACCATACACAAAAATAAAATCAATATGGATGAAAGACCTAAATGTCACACAGGAATCTATCAAAATCCTAAACAAAAACATGGGAAGCAACCTCTTTGACCTAGGCCACAGCAACTTTTTGCTAAACACTTGCCACATTCTTTCTAATGCATGATAATGTCTCTCTAATTTCTGTATTGAATAGCTGTTTTAAAATGGTTCTAACTTCTGCTCTACTCTTTATTTCAATTTACAGACAAATTCAGTGGTATTGTGGGAATTTACTATGTATTGAAAACAACAACTTTGGGGTTTTGTCTATTGACATTTTATTGACAAAAAAGCAATATACCACAAAATGTAAATATCTTCTTCAAAGTATAAGCACCAATTTGGGAAGATAATTAACTCTGGTTTGAATCTATTTTTATAATCCATGCATAAATTATCTGTCAAATAAAGTTGACATGAAGTAGATAATTTCTTGTGTTCCATTTTGATTTTGTAGGTCCCTCTATTGATCATCTGCTTTTCTATATCACTTCCCCACCCAAAATCTCACAATGACTTTCACTGAGCCACATCCCAAATTTATTCTATATAAAAAACTTGAAAAATAATGCATCATCTACCTTCATTCTAGTGAGGAAGAATGGCCACATATAAATAATTTCAGTAAATGTAGCAAGCCTGATGGTAACAAAATGCATAGCATAAGTGAAAGGACAGAGAAAGTCTCCAATGCCAGTCTTAGGTGGAAAGGTTGCAAGAGGGAGGGAGCTACCAAGAAAGGATCCTAAGAAGAGGTATTAACATTAAAAAAATTTTTTTTAAATTGTAAAAAATAGAAAAAAGGGAAGGACAACACTAAAGGTCCTCTCCTATGTGTTGCCCTAATAGCCAAAGGAATGCTTAAACATTTGGAATGATTTTAAATCACTGCATGCCAAACAGATCTGGACACTGAAAATAGCTGCAGTTCATTTAGTACCAGCACAATAAGTTTATTAATACTGTTCTTGTGTATTTCAGCAGTTTAATGATTTTGCTCAATTTTCTTAACTTGATCTTTATTGGTAAAAGGCAGCTGGCTTAGCATGTGGTGGTAGGTGCTATAAATTTGTAAAATACATTACCCAGCAACAGCTTTAAAGAATCAATAGAGTTATTGTAAGTGCTGACTCATCATGTCCTTGTTTAGATTAACAATGCATATTTTTACATATATTAGAGGAATATTGGGGAACTTACTATCAAAAAACCAAAGAGGTACTATCAATAAATGGTTTTTAAAATCAACAGCAACAACTATATGAGTAAATTTTAAGGGTCACAGTTTAGTCATAAGGTATACAATGATAATAATAATTTTAATAATGTTTTAACAATTTAGAGCTCTTGAGTTTTCACAAATTAAGCTTCCCACTATGGTGTGAGACATAAAACATATAAAATACATCTGTTTTCCTATTGATTCAACAATTTACAGATTGTGTGCCTGTAAATATCAAGTCATTTAAAAATAAAATTCTGTTGAACCCTATTATTCTTTCCACAGCTTGAATCCCAATCATCAGCAAAGACAGAAAAAGTGGCAGCAGCCCAGGAAATCACTTTAGTTCAACATACCTCAGGAACAATTCTGCAAAAAAATGTTAGGAAATCCATCTGTGCAACAAGGGTTTATTGACTACCTACCAAAGACAAAAACCAGGCTAGTTGTTAGAAATACAACAATAAGTAGCACAAGGATGATCCCTCAAAGAGTTTATGTAGTATTTGAGGGAAACAGTAGTGAAAATGATGAGAAAATATTGAGTGCTTTGACAGCAGATAAAAAAAGAGCTATGAAAAAGATTTTGATCTCTGTTAAGGAGCTTAGATTTTATTCTACAGATAAAGCTCTTTATTTGAAAAATTTTTGCAGGGGAGTGACAAAAACATCTTTGTTTCTGGAAAGATCATCCAGGTTGCACAAGAAGAATGGAATAGTGGGAATAAGTAGTAGATAAGTCAGTGAAGAGAATTTTGTGGTGGCCCAGGGAAAGCACAGGTTATATCTCTAGGTTATGGAGATAAATAGATATATTTTCAAATGATTAAAGAGGGAGAGTCAACAGGATTTCCATATTTGATGGTATAGATGGTTATGAGGAAGTTGGGAGAGTCAGATAACCCTGATGTTTTCAGTCTGTAGGACTGAATGAATGCTAATCTCATTTTTAAGAAAGGAAGAGCAATTTTAATTTCTTTTTCAGTTAAATTTAAAAAGTGCTTTTACATACAGAATTACCCAAACTATTACTATGTTACTGATACTTGTTTTTTCTTATCCACTTTGAGATCAGGGGGATCTTATAGGTTTTAGTAGCCATAGCTCAATAAATGTGTACAGGATGAATGAAAGAATGAATGAATAAATGAATGGGTGAAAAATGAATGAATTGATAGATACTACTTCATTTGACATATACAACATCTCTGAAGGGATGGAAAAGTAGAAGTTTTTACATCCATTTTACAGGTGAGAGTTCTAATATACAATTCTATGCTTACCTGCTAGGTAACCATGACCAAGTAGGTAATAGCACTTGTTCAAGGTTACCAAGCACGTAAGCATGAAAATAGAGACTCGAATACAGTTCCTTTCATTCACACTCTAGTGCTCTTTCACTGCATCATCTTACTTCTTACTTATTACACATTTTTCCATTGTCCCAGTTCTAATGAGTAAGTCCACATGAGTTATGTTGTCTCCATTTCCAAATTAACCAAGAATATGTGCACAGATTTCCCTTAATAAATCACTAGATATCATGGGGCATCTAATAATCTACAAAATTACCATAATTAATGAGGGCATTTAGCTGGTGAGAGGATCCATCAAGCTGTTCCAAAGTTTTGCACAGCAGGTAAAAGATCATATACACAAAGAGTGATTACCAGCATTCTACAGTTAGCTTGAGAGAAAACATATATGCACACAAACACCACAAAGGACAAAAAATTCTCTCCTTCAAACTGAAGAAACAAGGTACTTATGATTCTGATGTTAGGTACGTGTGACTGGCAGAGAGAACTGCTCTCACAGAATCAAACCCAGAAAGCAAATTCAGAGTCGAGAGCAACTTTGTATAGAGTTCCTAAAATCTCTATAAATAATTTTTACATGGTATTTAGAAAAATTAGTGAAAGAAAAACAAGAATATCTAATGTAAAAATAACATCATAAACAGGAAACAATAGTCTAAAAACTAATCATTGGTAGTAGTTACACCTTCTTACACAAATTAACTTTTCAGGAGTCTCAGAAACACTGTTTAATTTGAAAAGTTATTAAACACAAATAAGGTTTTGAGTATTTAGGATTTCATAGAATAACACATAAAATGGAAACAAAAATCACATAATTGAAATGCAATATGATTCATGCAGGAATAGAGGTGTTCTAACTGGTGTGATAAAACGAGTCAGAAAGTAAAAGCATGAATGCTAGCAAGCCATTATACAGTTTTGTTGACTAAAGTAATCATAAACTTGAAAAAAATTTTTTATTATGTTATGTTAGTTAATATACAGTACATCATTAATTTTTGATGTGTGGATGAAAGACCTCAATATGAGACAGGAATCCATCAAAATCTAGGGGACAACATAGGCAGTAACCTCTTCAACATTGGCCACAACAACTTCTTTCAAGACATGTCTCCCAAAGGCAAGGGAAACAAAAGTGAAAATGAACTTCTGAGACTTAATCAAGGTAAAAAGCCTCTGCCCAGTAAAGGGAACAGTCCACAAAACAAAGAAACAACCCATGGAATGGGAGAAGATATTTGAGAATGACACTAGAGATAAAGGGCTTGTATCCAAGATCTTTGAAGAACTTCTCAAAATAAACACCCAAAAAAAAACAAATAATCTGGTCAATAAATGGGCAGAACATATGAACAGACACTTCTCCAAAGAAGACATACAAATGGCTAACAGACACATGAAAAAATGTTCATCATAATTAGCCATCAGGGAAATTAAAATCAAAGCCATACTGATACCACTTGATACCAGTTAGAAAGGCAAAAATTGACAAGGCAAGAAACAACAAATGTTGGAGAGGCTGTGGAGAAAGGGGAACCCTCTTTCACTGTTGGTGAGAATACAAGTTGGTACAGCCACCTTGGAAAAGAATGTGAAGGTTCCTCAAAAAATTAAAAATAGAGCCACCCTATGACCCAGCAATTTCACTACTAGATGTTTACCCTAAAGATAGAGGTATAGTGAAAAAAAGGGCCATATGCATCCCCAATGTTCATAGCAGCAATGTCCACAATAGCTAAACTGTGGAATGAACTGAGATGCCCTTCAACAGATGAATGGATAAAGATGTGGCCCATATATACAATGGAATATTATCAGGCCATCAGAAAAGATGTATATCCAACATTTGCATCAACATGGATGGAACTGGAGGAGAATATGCTAAGTAAAATAAGTCAGAGAAAGACAATTATCATATGGTTTCACTTATTTGTGGAACATAAGGAATAGCATGGAGGATAAGAGGAGAAGGAAGGGGAAATGAGGGGTGAGGGGATCAGAGAGGAAGATGAACCACAAGAGACTATGGATTCTGGGAAACAAACTGAGGGTATTAGAGGTGAGGGGGGTGGGGGACAGGTTAGCCTGGTGATGGATATTAAGGAGGGTACACATTGCATGAAACACAGGGTAGTGTTATAAAAACACTGTAAATGTTTTTGAGTCATACTGCCCACATCTGTTAAAAGACAAGAGCAATACATTTTATTTGAGACGTTATTAAAGGTAGATTTATTTACAGTTTTAAATGAACCTAAGACTATTTCAGATGGTAGATGCAGGGGAGATACATCACAGTTTTTCAGGCAGCTACAGGAAGGGAACATTCTGGATAACAGCAAAGGTGTATAAAAACACAACATGGTGTTCATATAATACAGCAGATGCTCTGTCAATACTTATCTTCAGCTCTAGCCTAACTCCTTCTTTGCTGCTGTAGGAAACTAGACAAAATGGCTTAGAAGGGAAACTGAAATATCTGTCCTCTCCATTCTTTTTTACTTCATACCCCACCATTCTTGTCATTCATACAGTTCAAAGTGAAGGGCAACTGGCAAACAAAGAAAAACATCACAGGCAAAACTCTCCTTCTCTCTGAGTCTCAATTTACTCATTTAAAAAACCCACATGAAATTTTAAACATTCTTGGAATATAGACTCTGGTCAAAAAGGCGAAATCTCTCGCCAGTTGTCAGTTCATTCTTCCTCCATTCTAATCTGCTTTCAAAGTAGGAGGCATTTTATAGAAAACAACCAAAACTAGACATCAGGGACATTTGCAAGGCTAGCACTTCCTAAACTTTGTGTATTTTCTAGATTAGTGCAGTTCCAAATAAGAACAGAAAAAAGAAAGTGCAATATAAATGTCACTCTCTGACTGAGGTAGGTATATTCTAAACTAGGTAGAGATGTAGACTAGATAGAGATGTGTGTGTGTGTGTATGTGTATATATATATATGTTTTATATATATATGTATATGTATTTATATATATGTGTGTATATGTGTATGTGTGTGTGTATATATATATACATATATATGCACAGCCATAGGTATAGATAGATAAATATGTTAGATGATATAGATACAGATATAGATATAGATAGATAAATATGAGTTCATGTATATACATACATAGATACTCTGTCATATGGAAAGTAAAAGCAAACAAAATAGCTTAGAAAATGATGCAAAAATAATACAATAATTGAAAGGATACATAGGGATAACCAAGAATAATCATGACCTTAGCCATTAGATGATATACATAAATATAGTTTGCTGCTTTATGCATTAATTTTATGTTAAATAAAAGCTTAAAATATCTCAAGAACAGTGTATATAAGTCATTGTGAGTTAGCACAAGAAAAAAAAGTACTAATTCTATAGAATTATATCTTCTTGAAGAAGAAAGAGATGTAAATAAAACTATTAAATGGGTAGCCAGAATGACTTCTCCATGTATCTAGTCATTTATGCAAAAATAAATATAGAAAGGATGAACCAAAATCTAATGGAATTGATTACTTACATGATCCATATTAGGAATAGGATGAAGAGAGTATGAAATATAGGGCAAGAGACTGACAGGGCTCTGAGTATATATCACTTCACAGTTATGACTTTTGGGACCATCTTAAAGATTCACGTACTGAAAACAGAAGAAAGGAAGGAAAAAAGGGAAGGAAGGAAGATGTTAGATGATAGATATAGATAGATAGAATGATATAGATAGAAAAAAATCTACAAAGATGGGGTAAGTTTTAAAACAACATATGAACATAAATAGCTGAATCTAATTGAAATGAATAACTAGACTGTATTCGAAATGAATAACTACGTTGTGGTGCCTGGGTGGCTCAGCTGTAAACATCGAACTCTTAGGTCATGATCTCAGGGTCATGAGATAGAGCCCCTTGTTCAGCTCTGCACTTGGCATGGATCCTGTTTGGGATTCTCTTTCTCCTCCTTCTGCACCTCTTCTCTCTCTTTTTCCATCTCTCTCTCTCTCTCTCAAAAAAAAAAAAAAAATGACTGAGAGGGAGACAAACCATGAGACTCTTAACTACAAAGTACAAACTGAGGGTTACTGGAGGAGAGGTGGGTATGCAGATGGGGTAAGTGGGTGATGGGCATTAAGGACTGTACTTGATGTAATGAGCAGTGTGTGTTGTATGCAAATGATGTATCACAAAGTTCTACCCCTGAAATTAATAATACACTATATGCTAACCTACCTGAATTTGAGTACCTACCAAAAAATCACAGATATTCTAATATTAATATTTTTAAAATGAAATGAATAACCACATTTTGAAAAAAGAAATGATAAAAAGAAAGTGATTACTTTTTTTGACCCAGTATTTTGACAAAAAAACTCCAAATGAGCATTAAACCCATGTTAGCAGAGGTGTTTTTCTCAGTGATGTGTATAAGCAATTCTGAAACTACGTAGGTATATTCAGGACTCAGGAAATAATAATTACTTGCATTAAATATAGTTCAGGTTTCTTACTGCTGGGGAATAAAAGACTATGGAAGAGAGAACAAGAGAATGAATTTTGTGAAATTGAACTGGAAGTGGGGGGTACCAAAACAGACCTATATTTTTTTTTATTGAAGTACAGTTGACATACAATATTATGTTAGTTTCAGGTATACAATATAGTAATTTGGCAATTATATACATTACAAAATGCTTGCTAGAGTAAGTATAGTTAAAATCTGTCACCATATAAAGTTATTACAATCTTATTGACTATATTCCCCATGCTGTACTTTTAATCCCTATGACTTAATTATTTTATAACTGAAGTTAATTTTAAAATATAGACAGATATATAAGTAGATATATAGACAGATGCATAGAAATGTGCATGTGTATGTGTATGTGTACTTATACACCCTATCTCTGCTTGTTAAGAGAAACTGTGAATAAGCACAATGCAGTAACAATGAGGTGAACATGCACAAATCATCATTTTTAATCTAAAATCTCTACTAAAAATTAATTTATTAAGAACAAAAGCAAAACTTTTAGAGAACTAACTAAATCTAGGACTGAGGTTGAAGAAGTATGATTCTGGATTACCTTGTGGGAAAGAAAGGGCGAGTCTTTAAAGAATTATGAAGATGTATCTAAAAGAATCAGGAGCCAGAATGAAGAAGTTTCCACTGGCCAAATCTGTGACAGGTTGAACATCCCAAATAAGAGATTGTAATCTATGGACTTAAATAAGATTGTAAGAGCAAAAAAAAGGATGTAAGCAAATAAATTAATTAATTAAAGAGAAGGGAAAGCTCTGTGTGTGTGTGTGTGTGTGTGTGTGTGTGTGTTAGAATGCCAATGGAGAAAAACTGTGAGAGACTGTGGACCCTGAGAAACGAACTGAGGGGTTTGGAGAGGAGGGGTTGGGAGGTTGGGTGAGCCTGGTGGTGGGTATTATGGAGGACACATATTGCATGAAGCACTAGGTGTGGTGATAAACAATGAATTTTGGAACACTGGAAAGAAATAAAAAAATAGATAAAATTTTTTTTAAAAATAGAATGCCAACTGATAATTGAGGAAAGAATGATGGCGTTAGAAAATGACCAGTTAGCAACCACTGTAGTAATAATTGATTCCAATGTAAATCATCACTGGAGGCTAACACCAGTGAATTAGCATTAAGCAGTAACAAGCTCTTGAGAGTCTCAAAGGATCTCCTCATAAGGTATGCATTATTTTTGAAAAGAGAAAATATAAAGTTACAATGGAGAAATATAATAGACACCACATTAAGTGATCAATGTAATTTCAACAGAAATCACAGAAGTCAATACAATGGTCCTATTACAAGGCACTGGGAAAAAAAAAAAAACTCTTAAGTGGTATTTCTGACAGAAAATGTAAAATCAACAGTTAATCATTAGAAATATCAAACAAAATAAAATATAAGCGACATGCACTCTTTGAAAATGTCAAGGTCATAAAAGACAAAAAGAATAATTCTATATTAAAGAAGACTAAAAATATATGATGACTAATTACTAAGTACATGTATGATCAGATTAGATCTTAAACAGGGACAAAAATGTACACACAACCACATACATACACATGATTATAAATACATGTGTATATATATATATATAATGAGATAATATGATAAAGTAAATGTGGTAAAATGTTAATTGAAGAATCTGGATAAAGTGCGTGTGTTTGTTCTTTTATATGACTCTTGCAAATTTTCTCTTAGGTTTTAAATTATTTTAAAATTTAATTCCTGTGACTTGCTGAATTCCTGTATCAGGTCTACCAATTTTTTGATGGTATATATATATATACACCTGTGTCTGGATGTATGTATATTTTTTTAATCCATTCATCAGGCTATGGATATTTAGGTTCTTTCCAAAATATGGTTTTTGCTGATATTGTTATAAACATCAGTGTTGCCTGCATCCCTTCAAATCAGTATTTCTGTATCCTTTGTATAAACACCTAGTAGTGTAATTGCTGGATCATATGGTAGTGTTCTATTTTGAACTTTTTGAAGAACCTCCATACTATTTTGCAGAGTGGTTGTATCAGTCTGCATTCCCACCAACAGTGATACATACACACCCAACACACACCCTTAGAATAATAGCCAGCAAAAACAATGAAATTTTGCTACTTGCAATGATGTGGACGGAACTAGAGGGTATTATGCTAGGCAAAATAATCAGAGAAAAATAAATACCATATGATTTCATTCATATGTGGAATTTAAGAGACAAAAAAATGAACAAAGGGGAAAAAAGTGTGGGACAAACTAAGAAATGGAGTCTGAACTATAGCAAATAAACTGAGGTTTACTGGAGATGAGGTGGGCGGGATATAGGTAAACAAGATGATGGGCATTAAGGGTGCATTTGTTGTGATGAATGCCATGTGTTGTTTAGAAGTATTAAAAATTTTATACCTGAAACTAATATTACACTGTTTGTTAATTAACTAGAATTTAAATGAAAACAAAAACAAAACAAAAGCTTCGGCAGGGTAAAAGAAATAATTAACAACATGAGAAGATAAGCTTCAGAATGGGAGAGAAATTTTCCAAAGTATGTATCAGGTAAGGGATTAATATCCAATTGAATTGTTTGTGATCCTTGGCTATTGTGAGTGGTGCTGCAATGGACATGGGAATGTTTCATTTTCTTTAGATATGTATCCAGGAGTGAAACTGCTGACTTACATGGATGTTCTATTTTTAATCCTAATATCCAAAACATATAAAGAACCCATACAACTCAACAACACCAACAACCCCCAAAATAATCTGAATAAAAAAACTGGGCAGAGGAAGGGGGTGATAAAAAAAAATTGGGCAGAAGAACTAAATAGGTATCTTTCTAAAAAAGACATCCAGTGGCCAACAGATACATAAAAGGTGCTCAGAATCACTAATACTTACGTTAAAGCAAATCAAAGCCACAAAGAGATATAAACTCATAGTTTTAGAAAGGCTATCATCAAGAAGACAAAATAACAAGTGTTGGTAAGGCCATGGAGAAAAGGCAACATTTGTACACTGTTTGAAGGAACGTAAATTGGTTCAACTATGACTGTCACCTCTTCTCAGTCACTTCCCAGAAGCAACTTGTGATGGTTAGGTAAACCGAGGCAGTAGAACCCCTCCAACTCCCAACAGCAGGGCTCCTTGAAGTCCAACAGGCACAGGAACTGTAGGAACATCTTGTTAAAAATGCAGGTTCTGAAACCAGGGGCTTGGGTGGAGTGTAGGTGTCTGAAAGTGTATTGGAAAACAATATGGAGTTTCTCACAAAATTGAAAGTGGAGCTTCCATGTGATTTAGCAATTTCATTTCTGGGTGCATACCCAGAAGTGAAAATAGGCCCATGTTTGTTGCAGCAACGTCCACATAGCCAAGGTATGGAAACAATTTAAGTGCTAATCAATGGATGGATACATAACAAAATATGTTGTATATATATATGCAGTACAATATTATTCAGCCATGAGAAGGAAGGACCTCCTGCCATTTACAGCAACATGGGTGGACCTTGAGCACATTATGCATATAAATAAATTAGACAGAAATGGACAATTACTATATGATCTCCTTTACCTGTGGACTTTAAAAAAAGTCAAACTCATAAAAACAGAGTAAAAATTGGTGGTTGCCAGAGGATAGTAAATGAGGATTATACATATGTTATTTAAGGGTGCAAATTTGCAATGGGTAGTAAATAAGTCCTAGAGATCCAATGCACAGTATATTGAATACAGACACAAAATATTGTATTATATTCAAATTTGCTAAACAGACTAGAATTTAATTATTCTAACCACTAAAACAAAAAGATGATAATGTAATATGATAATGCTACCAATTATTATTACATTGGGAATCATATTACACTATGCAAATATACCAAATTAATACGTGGTACAGTTAAATTTATACAATGTTCTAAGTCAAATACATTTCAATTTTAAAAAGTTGATAAGAGAAATTAAATAAATAAAAAGAAACTGACAGTACCTAAAGGTGGTGAGTATGCAGAGCATCTGAAACTGTAGTACATGGCTAGTGGAAATAGAGTGGTACCACACTTGGGAAGACAATTTGGCAGTTTCTTATAAAATTAAACAAACATTTACCGTATGTCCCAGCAATTCCACTCCTACATATTTTCCTAAGTGAAATGAAAATTGTTCACACAAAAATCCAAAGAATGTTAAAAGATGCCTTATTTAAAAAAAAAAAAAAGATGCTTTATTATTAATTGCCAAACTAGACATATCTCAAATGTCACTGAACTGGGGAATAGATAAATAAACTGTGGTGCAAATTTATACTGGAATACTACATATTAATAAGAATGAACAATGGATACATGCAACAAAATGTATGAATCTCCAGTAATTATGCAAAAGAAGTCAGTTCCAAAATGCAACATTCTATGTGCTTCCATTTTTACTACAGTTTTGCAAAGTCAATACTGTAGGAAAATAAAATAGATCAATGGTTGCCAGAGTCTGGGGTGAAGGAAGAAGCTGATTACAAAGAGGCCCCAGGGAATTTGGGGGGTTGATGGAGCTATTCTATATCTTGATTGTGGTGGTGATTACACAATCAGATACAATTTTCAAAACTCAGAGAATTTTATAATAAAGAAGATAAGTGTTTCTGTACATAAATAATATATTACTCAACAGTGGGAGAAAGAAGGCACTGAACTTTTAAAAATATAAATTATTAACTCAGATAATACACAAACTGGGGTTGTTTTCCTGAGGGCCCTTTACTCATCTCTGAACTTCTGAGAAAGGGGTATTTCCATTTTCTACTAATATTTCCACTTTCTACTAATCGTTTATCACCTAACATGTTGGATCTCCTCCAGTTCAGTGGGCCTCTGGAGACATTGAAGCTGCACAGGGCTATATGCAAGAAGCCCTGGTAAGACTCATGTTGCAGCACCACACTCCTGTGTGATCTGGGGTGTATGAAGCTTTAGGGGACCAATAAAAGAGACTATAGTGGTACACACACACAAAATGACTAGTTAGGCAGATTATCCAAACACATCAACATTCCTAATGAGTTTGACCAAGACAGAATGAACAGGGTGATGGGTACTGCAGAGAACATATGCTGTGATGAGGGTGTTATACTTAACCAATGCATCATTGAACACTACATCAAAAATTAATTATGTGCTATACAGTAGCTAACTAAGCATAATAAAAAAATAATAAAAATACTTAAATTTTTAAAAAAGAAAGAAAGAACCCAAGAACAGAACAAGTGCTTGAGAGAGACAGCTCATGAAAAAAACTCCCTGGAACAGGAGGATAAGCTGCATTAGGTTTGTATGGAGTTCTCCTGGTTTCTTTCCTTGTCCAAATAGAAGCCATTTCAAGTACCTATCCCAGAAATAAATAGCGTCTTCCCTGTGAGATAAGTGAGTCACCATAGAGTGTTCCAAGATAGAGAGTGGGTTTCCATGTCTGTTTCAACAGATTTACTTTCCCTGGCCAATCAAGTAGTAGAACTGCCCAAAAATCTATGCTAAATTTAACACTGATTTCCCATTGGAATTCTCAGAGATGATCACAGAATATCTAGATGGAGAAATGATTCCCCTTGAGCTTGATTAAGTCAAGGGTGGTAAAAGGAAAGTGCTATAGAATAGAAGACACAGTTGGATTTTGAAGGTGATGCCTTGACTGCTATCCTGAAGAATGCCAAGCACTACTCGTCCAACAGTCCACATTTTCAGTAATGGCATTTGGTTACTAGAGGATCCACAGCAGCAATGAAACATGTACAGATCATGGCAATGCTCCCACATGTGGGATGGAGTTACAACTGCAGCCAGTAACCCAAGAGGAAAAGACAAGGGAAGTCTGAGAAATTTGGAGATAGAAAAATTATTTCCTATGTTCTTTCTCAAATAGGAGGTGAGGTGTGAAACACTGATTGTTTATGATTTGGCCTTGTCATAAGACACTTGTTATGGATTCTGTATCGAATTGGGAATCTATGGAAACTTTTCCACTGGGTTCTGTGGCCCCAGGTCCTGCCAGACAAGGAAGCATGGCAGAGAATTTTGCTATAATCATTTGACAACTTCCTGGCCTTACTTTCTACCAAGTACTGATCTTTCTGTCCATGTCGATTTGATTTGTTTACACCATAATGTATTCATGTTAAATGAGATAACATAAGGGGTCAGTTACCTTACCAGAGAAAAGATTGCAGAGAAATGCAACTTTCTGAAATTTAGCAATTCTGACGTGACATTTATTCATTGATTGTTTTCATCACTAAGCAGTTAATAAATGTTACTAATAGGACATTAATGGCTATGAAAGGGTGCCAGGGACTTTTTAAACTGTGGGATAAAACAACAACAACAACAAAACTATGGGATAAAAATTTAGTATGGAGATTTATTGAAGATGTATTTCTCAAAAATGTCTAGAAAGCAGTAAAAATTACTTCCCTCTAAATTAGATATGTTCTTATTGCTGATACAGAAGTTTAGTGCATTAAGATGGACACCTGAATACTTCCATTAGTAGTTTCCCTACTAGAATACAAAGAGAAGGAGAGAAAGCAAGCAAGAAAGAAAGAAAAGAGAAGAGAGAAAGAGAGAGGAAGGCAGGCAGACAAGAAAAAAAGAAAAGAAATGAAAAGAAAAGAAAAAGAAAAGAAATTAAAAAAAGAAAAAAAGGAAAGAAGAAAAAAAAGGAAAAAGGAAAATTTTTTAATATGCATAACAATACCTTATAGAACCAGACCTGTGAAGAAGCTTATATCTTGCTTATGATCACAGAACAAATTAACAATGTGACTAAAAGAGCACATGCTTTCTTGGCCCTAATTTGAATAATCTAAAATATGCTGATTTACCCTGTATTTATAATAGAGATAACAAAAGATTACTAGAAATGTTGCCTTGAATCCAATCAGAAACATTCTTTGTTGCTTTTTTTCAAATGAAAAGAATCAGTGAAACAACAAAGAATCTTACCTATACCTATTAAAGAGTCTGAGAAATCCTTATAAAAGTTTCTCCAGTACAACTTCCCGATGGACGTGTTTATAAGAGTCCCAGAACAGGGTTTAAATCAATGAATTAAATATTTACAAAGGATTAAGTTCTGCAAATTATATCTCTTCCTTAGAACAGCTTTCCTGCCAGACTCTGGCATCATAGATTGGAGTATTTCTTTACTTCTTTGGACTCACAAGGAGTCTCCGCACACAGAATCAGATATAAAGTGCTTAAGAAAAAGTTTATATTCCATATCAACTCCCATCAATTGACTACATTCATTGAACCCCTGTTCTGGATATTTCTGTATGTATTACTTAATAAAATCTTCATGACACATGTGTGTGGAACTAATTCATTCATTCATTCAATTGTTCTGTCTCAGTTGATTAAACACTACCAGAGTCCCTATGCAAGGTGGTGGGTCCAGAGATCACAGTTCTCTCAGTAAGGAAATCACACTCTTGACAGGGAGGGAGACAAGTAAAAATTGCATTTCAAAGCAACAAGATAATACTCTACAGGGAAGGAAGCGCAGAATTCTGCAAAAGCAAACAGGAATAACACTCATGTCAGATTCAGGAAGATCAAGGGCTGCCAAGGAAGGCTTGCTGAGCTGAGTGATGAGAAATGAGAAATGGTTATTAGCCAGATAGAAAAGGAGTATGTGGGAAAGGGGTAGCAGTACAATTATTAAAATCAAAGAGTCCAAGGATATTTTTTAAGCTCACTTGAATGTGAATAACTTTTTCAACAGCACACAGTATTTATGTGTATATAGGTTAATTAACTGCTAATAAATTCTGTATTTATATACTATCGCAAAGTATGGGATATTAACTAAAACATATCATTTTGCTGTAGCTAATCATTAATTGAGGCTGTTTTTATGTTAGTATGTTACTTTTACATCTACTTAGTTTCTGAGTAGAAAGTGTATTTTTCAATATTCTCCTGATAATTTGCTATCACCTATACTATGTTATTACTCAGTGCTCTCCAGAGAAACAAGATAGGAGATGAGATTATATATCTATGTAAAACTGGAGAACCAGAAAAGCTGGTAGTCAGTGTCTGAGAACCTGAGAATCAGGGTGGACTACGGTATAATTTCCAGCCTGAAGCCAAAGGCCTAAGAACACTGAGGTCACTGGTGTAAGTCCCAGAGTCTGAAAGCCTGAAAACCAGAAGCTCCAGCATCCAGAGGTAAGAAAAGATGGATGGCCCAGCTAAAGAAGAGAGGGTATTTTGCCCTTCCTTTGTCTTTTTGTTCTGTTTACACCATCAACAGATTGAGACTGGAGGATGCCTGCCCACACTGGTGAGGGCAAATCTATTGACTCTGTCTATTGAATCATGTACTCAACCTCTTCCAGGAACACTCTCAAAAACAAACCAGAAATGTTTTACTAGCTATACAGGAATATGTTAGATGAATCAAGCTGACACATGATTTATGATGACAACTATCTTATTCCTTTCTGCACTCTATAATACCACTCTCCTGGGGGACCCAGGACACAGAGTCAAGAGTAAGAACTGTGTTTAAGATTCCCAAGAAGAAACCAAAACACACATGATTTATTTTAGGAGTAAATATCCCCTAATTTTTGTTTAAATACATCATTTCAAAGCAGAAATTTTATGCTGCCTTCCTCTACTTTTCTGAACTCTTTTTTACAGAAAACATCAACATCTTCATCCTAGTCTTCTTTACCCAACCATGTCTATACTTAGAAAGGCATTAGAGAGTCACTACATTTGTCAACATATGGACACACACACACACACACACACACACACACACACACACACATTTTGTCTAATTTCTTAACTCTGTATAGCATAAAACATGAAATCTGTGCTTTGGATTACAAAGCTGTGTGTGATCTTGTCCCTGCCTCCTTCTCCAAATTCATGACAGACTCCTCATTTCCTTCTGAGTGTCAAGTTTTTATCTACCTCAGGGCTTTAAAACATATCATTATTATTTTTATTTTTTTAATCTTGTAACACTGCTGACTCCTGCTCTGTCAGCCCACGTCCTGAGAGAGGCTATGCTAATGGCTCCACTCTCCTTTAAAATATATGTATGTATGTATGTGTGTGTGTGTATGTATATATATATATATATATATATATATATATATATATATATATGAGATTGAGAGAGCATGAGTGGGGACAGGAGCAGAGGGAGAGAATCTTTAGACTCCTCACTGAGTGTAGAGGCCACCATGGAGCTCAATCTCATGACCCATGAGATCATGACCTGAGCCAAAACCAAACATTGGATGCTTAACCAACTAAGCCAGATGGGAGCCCCTAATTGCTCCACTCTTAATTACATTTGCTCTCTTATTCTATTTCAAATAATACTCTTTCTTTTTTTAGAACTTTATATAGTATCTGCTTCTTGGTGGCTTATTATTTTGAATGTATGTGTATCTTTTAAGTTTATTGAGGGCAAGAAGTGTAATTTTTAGGTTCATTGCTCCGGACTGGCTATAAATTTTTTTTGAAGATTTTATTTATCTATTTGTCAGATAAAGGGAGAGAGAGAGGACAAGCAGTGGGAAGGGCAGGCAGAGAGAGAAGAAGGCTCCCCAATGAGCAAGGAACTTGATGCCGAGCTCGATTCCAGGACCCTGAGATCATGACCTGAACAGAAGTCAGATGCTTACCTTACTGAACCACCCAGGCATCCCTACAAAATTTTTGGTGCCCTGTGGAAAATGAAAATGTGGGTCCCTCAAGCCAATGTCCAAGACATTATTGCCCATGTTTACTTTTTAGAGTTTTATGGTTTCAGGTCTCACATTTTGATCTTTAATCCATATTTAGTTTATTTTTATGTATGATGTAAGTATTCCAGTTTCACCCTTTTGCATTGTAGCTCTCTAGATTTCACAGCATCATTTGTTGAAGAGACTGTCTTTTCTTCATTGTATATTCTCACCTCTTTTGCTAAGATGGTGTCATTGTGGTACTATATCTGACCTCTCTATTCTATTCCATTGATATATGTATCTGTTTTTGTCACTACCATACCGTTTTGATTACTATAACTCTGTAGTACAGCTTCTAGCTTGATCTGGGATTGTGATACCTTCAGCTTTATTTTTATTTTTAAGATTGGTTTGGCTATTCAGGATTTTGTGGTTCTATACAAATTAGCATTATTTGTTCTAGTTGTGTGAAAAATATTATTGGTATTTTGATAAGGATTGCATTGAATCTGTAGATTCCTTTGGGTACTATGGATATTTTAACAATATAAGCCTTCTAATAAACATGGTATACCTTTTCTTTTGTTTGTGTCATCCTCAATTTCTTTCATTAATATTTCATAGTTTTTCACCTCCTTGGTTAAGTTAATGCCTAGGTATTTTATTCTTTTTGAAGAAATTGTAAATGGGATTGTTTTCTTAATTTCTCTTTCTGCTACTTTGTTATCATAGTATAGAAATTCAACATATTTCCATATACTAATTTGGTATCCTGGAACTTTAATGAACTCATTTATTATTTCTAACAGTTTCCAGGTGAAGTTGTTAGGGTTTTCAATATATAGTATCTTGTCATCTGCAAATAATGAGAGTTTCACTTCTTCCCCACCCATTTATATGCCAAATAGTTCTTTTACTTGTCTGATTGCTGTAGCTATGAATTCCTCTGGCAAAGGAAACAAAAGCAAAAATGAATTATTGAGATTAACCAAAATAAAAAGCTTTTGACTAATGAAGAAAGCCACTAATAAGTCAAAAAAGCAACTTACTGAATGGGAGAAGACATTTGCAAATGATATATCTGACAAGGGGTTAATATCCAAAATATATAAAGGAGTCTTAGAACTCAACACCAAAAATACCCAAATAATGCCATTAAAAGATGAGAAAGTCTGATCAGACATTTTTCCAAAGAAGATACACAGGTGACCAAAAGACACACAAAAATATGCTCAATATCATTAATCGTCAGGGAAATGCAAATCAAATCAGCCATAAAAAATGAAATTCTTCCATTCACAATAGCATGGATGGATATAGAAGTTATTATGCTTGCTAAAACAGCTCGTATGGAGAAAGATAAATGCCATATTATTTCATTTATATGTGGAATTTAAAAAAAAAACAAAGAAAAACAAAACATTCATAAATACAGAGAACAAACCTGGCTTCCAGAAAGGAGGAAAGTCGAGGGGGTGTGCAAAATAGGTAAAGGGGATTAACCAGTCAAACTTCTAATTATAAAATAAATATGTCATGGTGATTAAAAGTACAGTATAGTATTGACATACAGACAAAAGATTGTAATAACATTGTATGGTAGCAGAGGGTTAACCACTCACTGTGGTGAGAACTGTATAATGTATGTAATCGTTGAGTCAATATACTATGCTATATATCTGAAACTAATATAACATTGTATATTAGTTATACTTAAATTAGAAAAAAAGAATTTTTAAAATGGGCCCATTATTCAAAAGTTATTAAGAATTTCAAGATGAGGACAATAAAGCACTGAACCAAGCATGACAAACTTCTGAGAACAGGAAGCTGTGTGATGGCACAGGTCACAGTCACACATGAACCCAAGTCTATTGCCACATTATATCCAGTGTCTACAATAATATCCAAAAAGGAAATACTCAATAAACCTATTTAATATAATGAATGAATCACTAGTAGATGAAATACATTGACACATCTTTATACAAGTGTGTGAATAACATATTCAGAATCATCCCAAGGAACATGTTCAGAAGAGAATGGAGAGAGAACATAAATCACAGTAAACCAATGGGAAAAGAGGATAAAATTGAAGAAGCCAGAGGCAAAAATTTACCTTCAATATTTTACTTGAGGTCATTTTTCTTTTATTAAAAAAAAAAAAAACTAGAAAAAGACTCTCAAAAAATGAAATAGGAATTTGACTCTTCAGGAACGAAAAAATAACAAGATTTTGGATACATAAACTATCCTAGGCAAAGGGTGCCTTCTCAAAAACAGTGTAAGAGAGATTTCTTTTCCCCCTTCCTTACCCATATATTTAAGAACCTATATTTAAGAGAGGTAAGACAATTGACCTAATTTCCCAAAGTGAGTTATTGTGAGAGATGGTTTTAATTTTTGTTATCTAAGACAATACTGCCTTTCTTGTGTCTCAGTAAGCCCCACACTGTGGAGGGGCATTTCTTGAAATTTCCTAGATCCTACTTTGGTCCCTGGAATTAAGTGAGACTGATAATAGAATGCCTTGAACCTAAGACTCATATGATCTAAGATTTCTTTCTGTGACCTTCTATGTCCATCTTTGAGTGAAGGTCACCAGCTCTGAGAAGTTAAAATTGATCAAGTCAACATAATGCCCAAGGCTTTTGATTCAGCAATTCCTTCCCTTGAGATGTAACCAAAGGAAATTCAACAATAGAAAATAGAGCCAGACTTTCTATCCATTGTAACATTTTCTATAAATGTAAGCAGAAACATTTTATCTAATTTGTTTTCTTCCACCATTCTGTAGGACTTTTAATATGAATTGACTGATTTAGTGAGGAATTCAAGTGAATGAAAATTACAAGAAGGAAGCCAATACATCATAATACAATAAGTACTGAAAAAAAGAATACTTCCAAAGAGTGGTATAAAGACCTCCTATTTCAGAAGCAGCTGCTTGTTAAAAAAAGAATAGCACTTGATATAAATGAGCACTGGGTATTATATGCAACTAATGAATCACTAATTCTACGCCTGAGACTAATAATATACTGTATGTTAACTGAATTGATTTTATTTTTTCTATTTTTCTTCGTATTTTTTTTCCTTTGGACGAATGTTTTTTGGTGAATTTCCCTTTTTACTTTTCTTGTGTGTTAATTAATTTATTAAC
The DNA here is from genome assembly GCF_022355385.1 of Mustela nigripes. Classification (NCBI taxonomy): domain Eukaryota; kingdom Metazoa; phylum Chordata; class Mammalia; order Carnivora; family Mustelidae; genus Mustela; species Mustela nigripes. Next base: position 57,367,930 of record NC_081557.1, read on the forward strand.
TTATTTTTTAGTTGATTTTTGCATTGCCACCTGGTCTGACAATCTCTTAATCAATTCTTCAGACTACTTTTATTTATTTATTTATTTATTTGTGTTTGTTTAGACATTTTATAAATTATATGTGTATTTTTAAAATATAATTTCAAGTGACACTTATATTATTACTTTTATCATTATTACTTTCAGAGGTAACGTTCTGTGATTCATTACATAATATCTAGTACTCATTCCATCATGTGCCCTCTTTAAAGTCCATCACCAAGAAATTAAAATAAAAAAATACTAAATGATATGTATACCACGATCAGAGAACTAATCATTAGTCACATGTACTGCATACTCTGGATAAGACTTGCCCTTGTGGTCATCAATAAGGCACAGCAGTAATTTTTGAGAGCCACTGTAAGTCAGTATTCATAAACAATAGTACTATAAATAATGAATGTGTTGGATGATGCAGCATCATGAATAATGGTGTAAACAGCATTAAATAAGTGGAATTAGGGAACTGAATAGTCAAGTAGATCTATGTTATTTTCAGTTTAAAAAAAAAAAGTTCTTAAGAGCATTGTGAGTAATGACAGCACTGCCACATTTTTCTTATTGTAGGAGCTACAAAATTAGCTAGGGATAGCACATTTGATAATAAAGAACAAAAAGAGATGGTTTCTAGAACTGAGTAGGAAAAGATGATGCCTTGACACTATAAAGAATCTTCAAATACACTGATTGGAAAACAAACAAACTAGTATGAGTAGTTCCCCTCTACATACTCACTGTAAAATCTTCATTGGTAAATCACAGTATCTCACATGGACTCATGGATTTGGTATTTTAATTTTTTAATCAATCTGGTTTTCTATACGATATTATTTATTTGACACACACACAGAGAGAGAAAGAGAGAGGGCACACAAGCAGAGGGAGCAGCAGAGGGAGAGGGAGAAACAGACTCCCCAGTGAGCAGGGAGCCCCACTCGGGGCTCCATCCCAGGACCCTGGGTTCATGACCTGAGTCAAAGGCAGATGCTTAACTGACTGAGCTACTCACATGCCCCAAAATCAAATTGTTTATATTGATAGGAAGAAGTCTTTTATACAAATATTTGTCTGATCCAGGAGGTATAAGGCTTACTCTTCAAGGAGGCAGCCATACTCCTTATAGTCCATAACAAAGGAGCCAGAAAAGAAAATGAACACAGAAATGCATAGAAAAATGTATATTCTCCAATGTGAGAAGAAGAAATCAAGCATAATATTTATTGAACAATAAAAGTAAGCTTTTTTTGTGAGAGAAACTGAATTAACTTTAACCAGAAAACTGTCCTTAATATTACAGAAGAGGAGCATGTGGGTGGCTCACTCAGTTAAGTGTCTGCCTTTGGTTCAGGTCATGATCCCAGGGTCTTAGGATTGAGCCCCACCTGGGCCTCCTTGCGTCTCCCTCTCCCTCTGCCCCTCTCCCTGCTTGTGCTCTCTCTCAAATAAATAAATAAAATCTTTAAAAAGTATGTCACAGAAGACAAATCTTAGGTTTCAAAGTAGAAGACAGACAGTATAGATGCACCCAACTGTGTGGGATTACGATAGAGAGTTATAGCCATTAACCTGAGAGTTTGGACTGGTGCTTTACAGACTCAAGTTAAAAAGAACCACAGTTTCTGCCTCATAGTTTGTTCCCTGGGTCAAGTAGTGTTTGATCATTAGACACCACTGGCCTCTGAGTAGCATTTCAGAACCCATTAAGTTGCGGCTTGGTGTTAAATTTGTTCTTCCACTAAGAGTATGTGGCCATGCACTAGTCATCTGACAGCTTTGAGGCCTGCTTCGCTCATTTGCAAAATGCAGATGACAGTGGAGTTAGTAGAGCTGAGCCACTGCACAGTCTTGTGCTGGTACTTAGTGGTCACTAAGAGTTTTTTATCTAACCTTTCAATACCCATAGTCCAAACTACTTAATCTACTCTGTAACATTTTTTTAACCCTCAAAGCCATACTTTCAAGTACTCTGAAAATAGGGATATAAGAAAGCTTATCTGATAAAATATTTAGGCACGGATATTGTTAGAGATTATTCCCCTTTCCTAGAATCCCACAGGAATTAAGAGGCTTATTTAATTCAAAAAAAAAAAAAAAAAGGCCAGAATGTATCAAAATCACTTGTGAGAGCTTTTATTTTCTATTCCAGTGGTATCTGCTCATTGCTCTGTGCCAAATTCATCCTGTATATCTTTCAGAGAGACAATCCCAAGTTATCCCTAGCCCAGTCTAAGTCCCTAAGGGACAAGAAACTGTTCAAATAATTGTAATGCTCCTTTTAATACCATCTTCTCTCCTCAAAGAGAAAGTTATTCTCTTCCTCAGAAAACATAGGCCTCCCTACTATCCAACTTTCAGAGCTCCTTCCTTGCCTCTTCTACTTTTTCAAAAGATGCTATTGAGAAATTATCTACAGAATTCAAAACTGTGCTTGCTTTCAGAGGTAAATAGGTGAAGGCATAGAAAGAAACAGTGGCTTAACTTCCCTTGTCTTTCTAAACTAGAAAGAATAAAGCACAAATTAATACCTAACTTTAAACAACTGGAAGCCTAACATTTAAATTGTATCCCCATCTTCCCCACCCCCAACATTTATTCAAACACCAATTCTAGTTTGGTAGGTTCCACTTTCCAGTGTGTCTCAACTCCTCCCACTTTTCTTCTTAGGAATATCCAAGGACAGGCTGTCAATCCTGAACCTGGTAACTGCCACAGCCATGTATATTGTTTCGCTATTTCCCTACTATTCTTCTCAGATCTTGGCTCCACAAAACAATGCAAATTATCTTTCCCAAATGTGAATCTGCAATATGTTGGCATGTGTCCTTTAAATACCTTTGCTCTTTTCATTGGAATGAAGTCCCAACCGTTTACTGTGGCCTTCAAACCTAAGGTTTTATCCAGCATTTTCTCTTCTTATTCACTCAAGAATCTTCAACCAGATAGAAATGCTTTCATTCTTTCAGACAAAGAAGACCATTTCTTCTTTTAAACTCTGTTAAAGTTGTTCTTTAGGTTACCTGTACCCTATTACTCTGCCTAGACAATTTCTCCCCTGTTCTTTAGGCATCAGGTCACCCTTCACTTCATGTGAGAGGATGCTCAGGATTAATGAGATGCTTGCCATGCCAAATATTCTGTCATACCATTTCTTTCACACTTTGTAAGTACTTAGTACCAATCTTTTTCTTTAGATTACAAATGTTGTAAAAGAAAAAAAAAACATTCTGTCTTATTTGTCTAGTCTAGTACCTAGTGAGTGTTAAATAAATATCCATTACATAAATGCATGAAGAAATAAGCAGCAGAATTTTTTATATCCCCTAATTACAGCCTTGTGGGTGTTACAAGCAATACTCAATTTGAAATCTATTGTAATTTGCTCATTATTTTAATTGTTTTTAATTCTAGAATTAAACTACCAAAACCAAAACAAACAAACAAACAAACAAACAAACAAACAAAAAGGCTTCAGTGTTTTCAGTGAAGGAGAAACAAAAGACACTGACAATCTGTGGTCTTTTTCTATTTCTTTTTTTAGCATTGTTTTTATTAAGTAAATATCTCAAGGTCCAGCACCTCTATTACAGATAACTGTCTGTGTCAAACTAAAATTGGAGACCTATAAAGAGGCCAATTATATGGAGAAGATGCTGCTGACCAGCCAGTGGGATAAATCTGGAATGAGTCTGACATAAGCTGTCCGAGAAACCAGAAATTGAAAAAATGCACAAGCCTTTTGTTCTAGGAATCCCTCCCCTTTAGATGTTGCTTAACATAATTATTCAACAGTGTAATAAAAAGGAGGTCCTGTTCATTGTAACTCTATCTATAAATGTAAGGGAAATATTTTATCAATTTCATTGTCCACCATGATTTTGTAGGACTCTGAGTGTGAGTTGACTTATAAAATGAGACATTCAAGTGAATAGTAATTATGAAATAAAATCCATGTTATAATACAGTAAACACTAAAATAATAGTGCTTTATTAAGTTTCCTCTTATATCAAAAGCATCTGTTTATTAAATATACAGACTGATGGGCCTCAATTCACAACTACTGAAAAAGAATCTGTGGAAATGAGGAGAAATAGAAATACAGAGAAATATGTTTTTTCTTAATGAGCAACATATATTCTTAAAAATAAATATTTTTTAAATTTATTTTTGTATCTGTTATAAGAGAGAAGCCAGTTTTATTCTTCTCTATGTTGCTATCTAGTTTCCACAAAACCATTTGTTGAAGAGACTGCTGCATTGTCTTTCCTACTTTGCCAAAAACTACTTGACCATATAGTTGTGGGTCCACTTCTTGGTTTTCTATTATGTTCCATTTATCTAGGTGTTTGCTTTTGTGCCAGGATCATACTGTCTTGATGACCATAACTTCATAATATAACTTGATGTCTAGAATTGTGATACCTCCACCTTTGCTTTTCTTTTTCAAGATGGCTTTGGCTATTGCTGGTCATTTGTGGTCATATTTCTTACTTTAAATCAAAAAACTGAAAAAAAAAAAAAAAAGGAATGCATGTCAAAAGCCACGAAAGTCTAAAAGTAAGTCCTTTGGAAAAAACAGTTAAGTAAGTTGTGTAGTTGCAAAAGAAGGGTTCTTGGAGGGCATTAAAAGCACTAGTCCAGTGAATACATTAATAATGAGAAAGTAAAACAGCCTTATTGCTGATAAGGGAAATGTTTGACTGGTCTGGATAGAAGAACAAATCAGCCACAATATTTCCTTAACCCTAAGCTTAATCCAGACCAAGGCCTTAACTCTCTTTAATTCCATGAAGGCTGAGTGAGGTAAGAAAACTGCAGAAGAAATGGTTGAAGCTAGCAGAAATTGGTTCATGATGTTTAAGTAGAAAAACCATCTATATAACATCAAAGTACAAGGTGAAGCACTAAGTATTAATATAGAAGCTGCAGAAAGTTATCCAGAAGATTTAGTCAGATTAATTAATGAAGGTAGCTACATTCAACAAAAGATTTTCAATGTAGATGAAACAGCCTTACATTGGAAGAAGATGCTATTTAGGACTTTCATAACTGGAGAGGAAAAGTCAATGCCTGGCTTCACAGCTTTAGAGAATAGGCTGAGTCTCTTACTAGGGTTGATGCAGCAGTTGACCTTAAGTTGAAGCCAGTGCTTTTTATTTTTTACTATTTCAGAAATCCTAGAACACTTAATAATTATGCTAAATCTACTTGTCAGAATGGCTAAAATTAACAACACAGAAAACAACAGGTGGTAGCAAGGATGCAGAGAAAGGGGAACCCTCTTACACTGTTGGTGGGAATGCAAACCAGTGCAGTACGGAGTTTCCCCAAAAAGGTGTAAAAAAAAAAAAAAATCCACTACTAGGTATTTAACCAAAGAATACAAAAATACTGATTTAAAGGGGCATATGCACCCTGATGTTCATAGCAGCATTATCAACAACAGCTAATTTATGAAAAGATCCCAAATGTTTATTGACTGAAAAATGGATAAAGAAGAGGTGGTATAAGGAGGAACAAGATGGCAGAGAAGTAGGAGACCGAAATAACATCAGGTCCCAGGAGCTCAGCTAGATAGTTATCAAACCATTCTGAACACCTACAAACTCAACAGGAGATAAAACAGAAGAAGAGTAACAATTCTAGGAACAGAAAATCAAACACTTTCTGGAAGGTAGGACATGTGGAGAAGTGAATCTGAAGCAAAGAGAAGATAGACTCTGGTGGGGGAGGGTGTGGGATTGGGGCTGGCTCACAGCAAGTGAGAGAGACATGGAGCACAAAATCAGAACTTTTAGAAGTCTTTTCCACTGAAGGACATCACTCCAGAGGCTGAGTGGTGGGTGGAGCCTCTACAGGGGCAGTGTGGTCTCAGGATCCGGAAGGTCACAGAAAGTCCAGGGGATTCTAAGTGGGACAGAGTTTCCAGATGTTGGAGCAGGGAAACCAGCTACAGAGATAAGATAGAGCCAAGGAGCCTTAAGCCGTGATCCAAGTCACAGTGGGGCCACTGGTCTCCAAGGAGGGACCCCACAAGTGGCAGATCCAGAGAGAACCCCTCCTTCCTCCTCTGGGATGAGTGTCATGGGAGCATGCAGCTTCCGCTTCTGTTGGTTTGGAGATTCCAAACAGTGTGGTGCATCCAAGATAGAAATGCTTGGTCACAGGCTGGGTAAGCTCAGAGTGCAGCTGGAGACCAAGGAGATGGGAGGATTGACTGTTTTTCTCTGAGAGCACAGTGAGGAGTGAGGCCCTGAGCTCACAGTTCCTATGGTGACAAACTGGGAGGCTGCCATTTTCATTCCCATCCTTCAAAGTTGTACAGAAAGCATTCAGGGAACAAAAGTTACCAAGAGTGAATCTGAGCAGATTACTTAGCCTGGTCCCTAGCAAGGACATTGCAGTTCTGCCTCAGGCAAAAGCATTTGAGAATCACTGCAATGGGTCCGTACCCCAGAAGATCAGCAAGAACATTCAGCCAAGACCAAGTTCACCAATCAGTGAGAACTGCAGAACTCCAGAGCTAGGAGAAAGCAACACATAGAATTCATGGCTTTTTCCCCATGATATTTTAATCTTTTAAAGTTAAATTTTCTGGGACGCCTGGGTGGCTCAGTTGGTTGAGCAGCTGCCTTCGGCTCAGGTCATGATCCCAGGGTCCTGGGATCGAGTCCCGCATCGGGCTCCTTGCTCGGCGGGGAGCCTGCTTCTCCCTCTGCCTCTGCCTGCCTCTTTGTCTGCCTGTGCTCACTCGCTCTCTCTCCCTCTGTCTCTGGCAAATAAATAAATAAAATCTTAAAAAAAAAAAAAAATTAAAGTTAAATTTTCTAAATTCTATTTTTCTCTTATCCTTTTTAATTTTTCCTCTTTCCTATTTTAATGTTTTCTAACTATTCTATCTTAACAATAACTTTAAAAAAACCTTTTAAAATTTTCATTGTTATAGTCATATTTTATCATTTCATTGTATCTAACCTTATTTTTTGTATGCATACAGGTGTCTTTTTCCTTTAAAATTTTCAGATACAATTTATTCTAATTGATCAGATTATACCCTAAATTTAGCACATGGCTTTGTTCTACTCTCCAGCTTGTTCATATCCTTTCCTCTTTTTTTTCTTTTTTCAACCAACTTCTAATCAATTCCTTTTTTAGACTCTTTTTTAGTTTTCATCTTTACAGCTGTATCCTATCCCTTCATTGTGTTTACCCTTCTTTTGGTATATTTGTCTTAAAAAATTTGGGGAGGTAGTTTCTCCTAATGGACCAAAATATACCCAAAATCAAGTCTGTGGCTCTGTTCTATTCTTCAGTCTAATATGTTTACCTATTTCTTTTTTTTCCTCTTTTTCCCCCAGTTACAGATATCTTCTGATTTGGTTAGTGTATACTTTCCTGGGGTCATTGCTACTCTTTTAGTATTTTGTTTTCATCCATTCTTATCTGGATAAAATGACAAAACAGAAAAATTCACCACACACACACACAAAAAAAAAACCCACAAGAGGCAGTACCAATGGCTAGGGATCTAATCAATATGGACATTAGTAATATGTCAGAACTAGAATTCAGAATAATAATTATTATCAAAGTGCTAGCTGGGCTTGAAAAAGTATTGAAGGTATGAGAGAATCCCTTTCTGGAGAAATAAAAGAACTAAAATCTAATCAAATTGAAATTTAAAATTTAATGAGGTGCTCTAAAAAATAGAGGTTCTTACTGCTAGGATAAAGGAGACAGAAGCAAGAATTAGTGATATAGAAAACCAAATGATGTAGAATAAAGAAATTGAGCAAAAGAGAGACAACTACTGGACCACAATAGGAGAATTTGAGAGATAAGTGATACCATAAATCAAAACAATATTAAAATAATTGGGATCCCAGAAGAAGAAAGAGAGAGAAGGGCAGAAAGCATATTGGGGGAAATTATAGCAGAGAATTTCCCCAATATGTCAAAGGGAACAAGCATCAAAATCCAGGAGGCAGAGAGAATTCCCGTCAAAATCAATAAAAATAGGTCCATACCCCGTAATTTTAATAGTAAAACTTACAAGTCTTAATGACAAAGAGAAAAATCCTTAAAGAAGCTCAGGACAACAGGTCTGTAACATAAAATGGTAGAAATATTATATTGGCAACAGACCTATCCACAGACACTTGGCAGGCCAGAAAGGACTGGCATGATCTATTCAGAGCACTAAGTGAGAAAAATACGCAGCAAAGAATACTATCTCCAGATAGACTGTCATTGAAAATAGAAGGAGAGATAAAAAGCTTCCAGGACAAACAAAAACTAAAAGCATTTGCAAACACCAAATCAGCCCTACAGGAAATATTGAAAGGGGTCCTCTAAGCAAAGAGAGGGAGCCTGAAAGTAACATAGACCAGAAAGGAACAGAGACAATAAACAGTAACTGTCACCTTACAGGCAACACAATGGCACTAAATTCATATCTTTCAATGATACCCTGAATGTAAATGGGCCTAATACCTCCAAAAGACACAGAGTATTAATGTATTAAAAAAAAATACAAGACCCTTAAAAAAAAATAAAAGACCCATCGATATACTGTCTGTAAGAAACTCATTTCTCACGTAGAGAAACCTCAGATATAAAGTGAGGAAGTGGGGAAAAATATTAGCATATTAACGGGAATCAAAATAAAGGCAATCCTTATCAGATAAATCAGATTTTAAATCAAAGACTATAATAAGAGATGGGGAGGACACAATATCATACTTAAAGGGTCTTCCCAACAAGAAGATCTAACAATTTTATATATCTATACCCCTAACAGAGGAGCAGAAAATCATACAAACCAATTGATAAAAAGCCAAAGAAACACATCGACAATAATGCAACAATAGTATGGGATTTCAATACCCCCTTCACTAAAACAGACAGATCATGTAAGCAAAAGATCAACAAAGAAATAAAGGCTTTAAATGACACACTGGACCAGATGGACTCACGGATATATTCAGAATATCCCATCCCAAAACAACAGAATACACATTCTTCTCTAGTGCACATGGAACATTCTCTAGAGTAGATCACATCCTGGGTCACAAATTAAGTCTTGACCAGTACCAAAAGATTGGGATTATTCCCTGCGTATTTTCACACCACAAGGCTCTGAAGCTAGAACTCAATCACAAGAGGAAAGTTGGAAAGAACTCAAATACATGAAGGCTAAAGAACATCCTACTAAAGAATTAATGGGTCAACCAGGAAATTAAAGAATAATTGAAAAAGTTGAAAACACAACTGTTCAAAATTTGTAAGACACAGCAAAGGTGGTCCTGAGAGGAAAGTATATAGCAATACAACCCTTTCTCAAGAAATGAGAAAGGTCTCAAGTATACAACCTAACCCTACACCTAAAGGAGCTGGAGAAAGAGCAGCAAAGAAAGCCTAACCCCAGCAGGTGAAGAGAAATAATAATGATCAGAGCAGAAATCAATGGAATAGAAACCAAAAGAACAGTAGAACAAATTAACAAAATGAGGAGCTGATTCTTTGAAAGAATTAATAAGATTGATAACCCCCTGGCCAGACTTATCAAAAAGAAAAGAGAAAGGACCCAAATTAATAAAATCACGAATGAAAGAGGAGAGATCACAATCAACACCAAAGAAATACAAACAATTATAAGAACATATTATGAGCAACTATACACCAGCAAATTTGACAATCTGGAAGAAATGGATGCATTCCTAGAGACATATAAAGTACCAAAACTGAACCAAGAAGAAGTAGAAAACCTGAACAGACCCATAACCAGGAAGGAGATTGAAGCAGCCATCAAAAATCTCCCAACAAACAAGAGCCTAGGGCCAGATGGCCTCCCAGGGGAATTCTACCAAACATTTAAAGAAGAATTAATTCCTGTTCTCCTAAAACTGGTCCCGAAAATAGAAATGGAAGGAAAACTTCCAAACTCATTCTATGAGCCTAGCATTACCTTGACCCAAAAACCAAAGACCTTATCAAAAATGAGAATTACGGACCAATATACTTGATGAACACAGATGCAAAAATTCTCTCCAAAACACTAGCCAATAGGATCCAACAGTACATTAAAATGATTTTTCACCAAAAATTCTCATCAAAATACTAGCCAGTAGGATCCAACAGTACATTAAAAAGATTTTTTACCATGTGAGATTTATTCCTGGGCTGCAAAGTTGGTTCAACATCTGAAAATCAATCAATGTGATACAATACATTAATAAAAGAAAGAACAGGAACCATATGATACTCTCAGTAGATGCTGAAGAAGCATTTAACAAAGTACAGCATACTCTCTATCAAGAACTCTTCTTTGAACTCTAGCAAAACTCTTCAAAGTGTAGGGAGAGATGGTACATTCCTCAATATCACCAAACCCATCTATGAAAAACCCATGGCGAATGTCATTTTCAATGGGGAGAAACTGAGAGCTTTTCACCGAAAGTCTGGAACATGAGAGGGGTATCCATTATAACCATTGCTCTTCAATATAGTACTAGAAGTCCTAGCTTCAGCAATCAGACAACAAAAAGAAATAAAAAGCTTCCAAATCAACAAAGAAGAAGCCAAACTCTCAATCTTTGCAGACGATATGGTACTTTTTGTGGAAAACCCAAAAGATGCCACTCCAAAACTGCTAGAACTCATACAGGAATTCAGTAAAGTGTCAGGATACAAAATCAATGCTCATAAATCAGTTGTATTTCTATACACCAACAGCAAGACAGAAGAAAGAGAAATCAAGGAGTCGATCCCACTTACATAAGATACTTAGGAATAAACCTAACCAAAGAGGCCAAGAATCTGTACTCAGAAAACTATAAAGCACTCATGAAAGAAACTGAGGAAGACACCAAGAAATGGATAAACACTCCATGTTCATGGATTGGAAGAAAAAATATTTTGAAAATGTCTATGCTACCTAAAGCAATCTACACATTTACTGCAATCCCCATTAAATAACATCTTTTTTTTTTTTTTTCAAAGAAATGGAACAAATAATCCTAAAGTTTATATGGAACCAGAAAAGACCCCGAATAGCCAGAGGAATGTTGAAAAAGAAAGCCAAAGTTGGTGGCATCACAATTCCAGACTTCAAGCTTTATTACAAAGCTGTTATCATGATGAAAGTGTGGTATTGGCACAAAAACAGACACATAGATCGATGGAACAGAATAGAGAACCCAGAAATAGACCCTGGGTCTATGATCAACAAATCTTTGACAAAGCAGGAAAGAATGTCCAATGAAAAAAGACATTCTCTTCAACAAATGGTGTTGGGAAAATTGGATAGGCATATGCAAAAGAATTAACCTGGACCACTTCCTTACACCACACACAAAAATAGACTCAAAATAGATGAAGGATCCCAATATGAGACAGGAATCCATCAAAATCCTTGAGGAGAACACACAGCCACCTCTTCGACCTTCACTGCAGCAACTTCTTCCTAGAGACATCACCAAAAGCAAGAGAAGCAAGGGCAAAAATTAACTATTGATAATTCATCAAGATCAAAAGCTTTTGCACAGCAAAGGAAACAGTCAACAAAACCAAAAGACAAGTGACAAAATGAAAGAAGATATTCATAATTAGTATATCAGATAAAAGGCTAGTATCCAGAATCTATAAGGAACTTATCAAACTCAACACCCCAAAAACAAATAATCCAATCAAGAAATGGGCAGAGGACATGAACAGACATTTCTGCAAAGAAGACATCCAGAAGGCCAACAGACACATGAAAGAGTGTTCCACATCAGTCAGCATCAGGGAAATACAAGTCAAAGCCACAATGAGATATCACCTCACAGCAGTCAGAATGGCTAAAATTAACTAGTCAGGAAACAACAGACATTGACAAATATTCCTTCACTGTTGGTGGGGATGCAAGCTGGTGCAGCCATTCTGGAAAACAGCATGGAGTTTCCTCAAAAAGTTGAAAATAGAGTCACCCTACGACCCAGCAATCGCACTACTGGGTATTTACCATAAAGATACAACTGTAGCAATCCAAAGGGGCACGAGCACCTGAATGTGTATAGCAGCAACACCCACAATAGCCAAACTATGCAAAGAACCTAGATGTTATTCAACAGATGAATGGATAAAGAAGATGTGGTATATACAATGAAATACTATGTATACAATGAAATACTATGCAGCCTCCAAAAGTAATTAAATCTTGCCATTTGCAACAATGCAGATGAATCTAGAGGGTACTATGCAAAGTGAAATAAGTCAATCAAGGAAAGACAATTATCATATGATTTCTTTGATATGAGGAATTTGAGAGGCAGGATAGGGGTTCATGGGGATTAGAGAGGGGAGAAATGGAAGATGGTATCCATAAGAGAAATCATAAGAGACTCTTAATCTCACAAAACAAACTGAGTGTTGCCGGGGGAAGGGGAGGTAGGGATAGGGTGGCTGGGTTATGGACATTTGGGAGGTTATGGGCTATGGTGAGTGTTGTGAAATGTGTAAGCCTTATGATTCACAGACCTGTACTTCTGGGGCAAATACAACATTATATGCTAATAAAAAATTAAATTAAATTAAAAATAATTATAAGTGATGTGACATGATAGAGGTGTTAGCTAATGCTATGGTGGTAATCATATTGCAATATATAACTCTATCAAATCAACAGGTTGTACATCTTTAACTTATACAATATTGTATGTCAGTTATATGTCAATAAAGAGAGAAAATATTAGACAAATTAAAAAAAGGGAAGGGTGGTATACACATATACAACGGAATATTACTCAGCCATACAAAAGAATGAAATCTTCTCTGTTCCTCAAATAAGTACCTTTTTTTAAGGGTGGCATCTGGGTAGCACAGTCAGTTAAGCATCCAACTCTTGGTTTCAGCTTAGGTCATGATCTCAGGGCCACGGGATCGAGTTTTGTGTTGGACTCCTCACTCAGGATGGATTCCACTTAAGATTCCTTCCCCATGCCTGTCTCCTGCTCTCTAAATGAATCATTAAGAAAAGGATGAAATCTTGCTACTTACAATGACTTGGAAGGAGCTAGAGAATATTATGGTAAGTCAGAGAAAGACAAATACTATATGATTTCATTCATGCAGAAGTTAAGAAACAAAATATGAACACAAAGGGAGGAAAGGGAGAGGCAAACCATAAAACAGACTCTTAACTATAGAGAACAAAATGAGGTGTGCTGGAGGGGAGATATGCTGGGGGGAATGGGTTAAATGGGTGATGGTTATTGATGACGGCACTTGTGATGAGCACTGGATGTTGTATATAAGTGACAAATCGTTAAATTGTACACCTGAAACTAGTAGTACACAATATGGCAACTAACTGGAATTTGAGTAAAAACTTAGGAGAAAAAATAAAATAAAATGAGAAATATGTGTCTCTTCCTTTTACTGAAACACTTAGAGGCCATTGTAGTGTTATTAATTAGTCTAATTTCAACATAGTTGTGTCTCAGGGAATAGGGATCCTTGAGTAGAGGGAAAAAGGAGAATGGCCAATTAACAGGGAAGTCTGAACATACACATTTATCAGTTAGATTCACTGTCTTATTTGGGTACAGTTTGTGGCACCCCCAAACAATTACAATAGTAACATCAAAGATCATTAGCCAAAAATCACTATAACAAATATAATAATAATGAAATGTTTTGAGATTTTACAAGAATTACTGAAGTGTGACATACTTCACAGATACTAAATGATACTAAATGGAGATACTAAATGAATAAATGGAGATACTAAATGAATAAATGCTGTGGAAGGGAATGAGCCAAGAGACTTGCATGAGTGCAATAAAGAAGTGACTCTTGCAAAGTGCGATAAAACAATGTACGTCTATAAAATACTGCCAGTTGTTATTCGTGGGAAAGCAAAATGGTACAACACATTGGAAGACAATTTGACAGTTTCTTATGAAACAAAATATAATCTTACTATATAATCCAGCAATCACACCATTTGGCATTTATTCAAAGAAGTTGAAAACCTGTTTACACCAAAATCTGCACATGCACATCTACAGCAGCTTTATTCATAATTGTCAAAACTTGAAAGCAATCAAGATGTCCCACAGTGGATGAATGGATAAATAAACTGTGATAGATGGATTATTCAGTACTAAAAAGAAATGAAGCCAGCAACCCATGAAAAGACAAAGAAGAAATTTAAATGCATATTACAAAATTTAAAAGCCAAACTGTGGACTTTAGGTGATTATGAGGTGTCAGTTGTGGGCTCATCTATTGTTACCAGTGTTCAATTCTGGTAGGAGGGGTTGATAGTTGAGGAGCCCGTGTTTATGGTGGGGTAGGTAAAGGATGGGCATCAGCATATATACAGGAACTCCTGTGCTTTTTTCTCAAAAATTTTCATGACCCTAAAACTATTCTAAAAATAGACTATTAGAAGTTAAAAAATTATCAAACAATCTGGTTGATAAGTCTGGTATTATTATCTTTACTTGGGGGTAATGGGTTAAGTCACACAGATAGGAGGAGATAGAGCAGAAATTGGAGCTAAACTCCTGAGACTTCTGAACCACTTTTCTTACTACACACACAAAAAGTTCATGACAAAAAAATATTTCCTGTTGAACCATTCAAAATATGAGTAGTAATATATTATTAACAATCTGTTCTCACAGAAACATGAGAAATCTGGGAGATTATAAATTTTTCTAAAGTGGACAAAGATATTATAGAAAAGATGTAAAATTCCATCTATTTTTTTAAGATTTTATTTATTTGACAGACAGAGATTACAAGTAGGCAGAGACGCAGGCAGAGAGAAAGAGAGGAGGAAGCAGGCTCCCCGCTAAGCAGAGACCCTGATGGGGGGTTCGATCTCAGGACCCTGGGATCATGACCTGAGCCAAAGGCAGAGACTTTAACCCACTGAGCCACCCAGGTGCCCCACATTTTTTTTTCATGATTAAAAGAAAGGGTTATGTTTCCTATCCTGCTTTGTAGTGAAGTGGGACATTGTGACCAAATACCAGCCACTGGAATGTGCAGGGAAGTGAGGTATACTACTAACTATGGTCCTTAAAACCTTTCTGTGACTCTTTAGTTCACTAGCTAATATTATATGTAATCAACATTTAATTCAGTGGAGGACTCTGAACCCCTAGTAGATTAACAAACCCACAACATAGAAGGTACCTGAAGCTATAAATCAGCAAAGGAAAGCCACTCATGAAGCCCCTCATTAGATTACTATATGAATGAGATTTAAACCTAATGGGTTAAACCATGGAGATCTGAGGTTTTCATATCATAACTAGCCTAAATATAAGAATTACAAGTAATTATATGTGTTACTGATTGCGAATTTGAAGATACTGATATTGATCTCCTTCTGGATGGCAAACCATCCATTTCCCCCCCTTTTTTTTAATCATTATTTTTTTTTAATTTTTATTTTTTTATTTTTAATTTTTTAAATTAATTTTTTATTTTTTATAAACATATATTTTTATCCCCAGGGGTACAGGTCTGTGAATCACCAGGTTTACACACTTCACAGCACTCACCAAAGCACATACCCTCCCCAATGTCCATAATCCCACCCCCTTCTCCCAAACCCCCTCCCCCCAGCAACCCTCAGTTTGTTTTGTGAGATTAAGAATCACTTATGGTTTGTCTCCCTCCCAATCCCATCTTGTTTCATTTATTCATTTTCCCCCTTTTAATCCCTAGAATACCTCAAGTGGCAAAAGAATTTCTTTACAGGGGTCATGATTCTCTGTTTACTACTGTGTTTCACATAAATAATACATTAAAGTGAATAAAATGAATTTTGTTGAATTAAATATCCAAGAAATTTGCCCAAGCAAATAGCCTTACAGGGTCATACATCTGAAAAATAAGAACACATGTCCTACATGTCCTACTTGACTTTGGATGAATTAGAAACTTCACTGGGTGAGGTTGGACAAATACATGTAAAAAGAAATGAAGCCAGCAACCCATGAAAAGACATAGAAGAAATTTAAATGCATATTACAAAATTTAAAAGCCAAACTGTGGACATTAGGTGATTATGAGGTGTCAGTTGTGGGCTCATCTATTGTTACCAATGTTCAATTCTGGTAGGAGGGGTTGATAGTTTAAAGATACTACCAGCTTTAAAACAAATATGATAGAAATCCAGGGATTCTCTAGTCTGCTCTGAAAACCTTCATATTCTTCAGTTTATCAGTATTTCTAGGGATATTTTGCATTCAAATTTTAAACTGCTATAAACACCTGTGATTTCCATCCCAGATGTGAGCCAAATCATTTTGCCTCTTCAGGTCATGGTTAATTCATTACCATGGTAAATGCAGAAGGATCTGACTTTCTCTAACTGGCTTCTCCTGAGATTTATTACAGAAGGTATTTTTTAGAATAAATCCCTTAACATCTGTCTAAAATTAGTACATATGATCATTAGCAGTCATTATATCTAATCAACATCTAATCCTCATTAAAATAATACATTAATTAGATGAAATGGGAGTAAAAACCCAATAATGTTAAATGTTCATTTTGTCTGAATAAGCTTTCAGCAGCATAAAATTTGCAGCCTTTTGAAACACACCTCTAAAAGAATGTGTCCTGTCAATTTTAAGTCCTGTCCTGAGCTCTCATTGGTAAACTTGACTTAACACAATAAATGGGTACACTGAATCCCAAGGAAAGCACAATTATAAAATATTCACTCCAGCTTCCACATTAGTGTGGAATTAAACAGTATTAAACTGTCCATCCTAGGTCAAGCAAATTAATATTTTATAAACAATACAATTCAATTTCAGTCCTTAGAAGCAGTATTTATATCTTATTCTTGATGACTTTTATGTGTAGAGATTAGTTAATTCATTTCTGTTCAGTCACTACTTTAAAGATTGTAATTTACTCCAGTACATTGGATCTACATGTTGCTGGGATTATATATTTATTATTCATGAATAGAAACTTCCAATACCTAAACAACTTCAGTACTCTGGAATATTTAGGAGACACAGAGATTATCTTAATAATGATTATATTATTGACCTAAGCTCTTTCTCAACAATTTGATTAGAATGGCCAAATACCATAAAAACAGGCAGAAATAATCACTTCTTCCAATTTTCCCCTAATATTATATATAACATCTGATGTTTTCATTCTCCCTCACCACCACTGTGTGTGTGTGTCCCCTGTCCCAGTTCTTCTTTATCAGGATCTCTCTTCAGGCTTTCTGCTACACAGTCTTCTTTCTACTTAGCCTTCTTTCACAAACTCTAATCTATATATTATATGTTTTTTCAGCTGTTCCTCCACAAATGGCTGTGCCCCTCATTGTTTAAAGGAAGAAATTATTATTCACAATATTATTCCACTTACAGAGAGGTTAAAGATAGATTAGACCTCTATGAGAAAGAGAAATGCAGATTCTGCTACAATTTACTGTGAAAATTATATTAATTACAAGCATAAGTGGCCTTACTTTTTGGCCATATATATGTAAAATTGTGTTTTGCTCACCTAGACTTTTGCAAAATTGAAACTTTCATTGGAATTTAAGGATATTAAACATTAAATCATTTTTAAGCATTTAGATCATGTTTTTTTTAATATAATTTTTTATTTTTTATAAACATATATTTTTATCCCCAGGGGTACAGGTCTGTGAATCACCAGGTTTACACACTTCCCAGCACTCACCAAAGCACATACCCTCCCCAATGTCCATAATCCCACCCCCTTCTCCCAAACCCCCTCCCCCCAGCAACCCTCAGTTTGTTTTGTGAGATTAAGAGTCACTTATGGTTTGTCTCCCTCCCAATCCCATCTTCTTTCATTTATTCTTCTCGTACCCACTTAAGCCCCCATGTTGCATGTTTTGAACGTAAACTTTATAATATAAAGCCTGATATTGTTATGCAGAGAAACCTGACATACTGTGAGTAGATAGAGAAGGGAGGGAAAGGAAGGGAAGGAGAAATGAATGAGAGAGAGAGAGAACAAATGGATGTCAGAATCCAACATATTGACACTGTTATGAACAGATTAACATAAAATCTCTTAAACATGCTAAGTATTAGCCTTCCCATCAATTAAATCTTATTGGAATAAAAATATATAAAGTGTATTAAAGCTTTAAATTTACAAATGCTGACCATTGGCTTTGACTGATGGTACAGAGACATTACAAACACAAATTATTGGTATCATACTGCTGGTTAAGTATCTTCTCCATGTGAGCTACTACAGAAACACTATACTCAACAGTCCTACGAGGTGACATCAGGATTGGAATCTAGGATCTAATCTTCTAAATTAAGTCTAGATGTAGAAAAGACTCCATTATCGCTGCCCTATGGGTATAGCTCCTCTGATCCAGAAACCATAAACTAAAAAGTACAGGTTACATGATAAAATATGATCAGTTCAGTGTAATAGAATAGAAAACCCAGAAATTAACCCCCAAATATATGGAGCAGGAAAGAATATCCAATGGGAAAATGTCTGTTCAACAAATGCTGCTGGGAAAACTGGACAACAACATGCAAAAGAAAGAAACTGGACAACTTTCTTATACCATACACAAAAATAAACTCAAAATGGATGAAGTACCTAAAGGTGAGACCTGAAACCATAAAAATCCCAGAGGAGAACATAGGCAGTAACCTCTTTGACATCAGCCATAGCAAATTTTTTTTAGATATGTGTCCTGAAGCAAGTGAAATAAAAGCAAAAATAAACTACTGGGACTACATCGAAATAAAAACCTTCTGCATGGCAATGGAAACAATCAACAAAACTAAAAGGCAACCTGCAGAATGGAAGAAGATATTTGCAAATGGCATATCCAGTAAAGGGTTATTATCCAAAATATGTAAATACTTATAAAATGAACACCTCCCCAAAAATAATCTGTTTAAAAAAATGGGCAGAAGCCATAAACAGATATTTCTCCAAAGAAGATATACTGATGCCAAGAGACACCTGAAAAGATGTTCATCATCACTTATCATCAGGCAAATCAAAACTATAATGAGATATCACCTCACACCTGTCAGAATGGCTAAAATAAATACAAAAGACAAAAGGTGGGACGCCTGGGTGGCTCAGTTGGTTAAGCAGCTGCCTTCGGCTCAGGTCATGATCCCAGCGTCCTGGGATCAAGTCCCACATCGGGCTCCTTGCTTGGCAGGGAGCCTGCTTCTCCCTCTGTCTCTGCCTGCCACTCTGTCTGCCTGTGCTCGCTCTCGCTCCCTCTCTCTCTCTGACAAATAAATAAAATCTTTAAAAAAAAAAAAAAATCTTAAAAAAAAAAAAAAGACAAAAGGTGTTGGTGAGGATGTGAAAAAAGGGGAACCCTCTTGCACTTTTGTTGGGAATGCAAACAAGTTCAGCCACTGTGGAAAATAATATGGAGGTTCCTCAGAAAGCTAAAAATAGAACTACCTTATGACCCAGTAATCACACTCCTGGCTATTTAACCAAAGATTACAAAGATAGTATTTCAAAGGGAAATATGCACTCCTATTTTTATTGCATATTATTTACAATATCCAAGATATGGAAGCAGCCCATCTAGCAATGCCCATTGCTAGATGAATGGATAAAGAAGAAAGATAAGGTGCTATACACACACACACACACACACACGCACACACACACAATGGAATATTACTCAGACATAAAAATGAATGAAATGTTGCTATTTGAACAACATGGATGGAGCTAGAGTATGATGCTAAGTGAAATAAGTCCACCAGAGAAAGACAAATACCATATCATTTCACTCATATGTGGAATTTAAGAAGCAAGACAAATGAGCAAAGAGAGAAAAGAGAGAGAGAGAGACCAATCAACTAACAGACTTTAGCTACAGGGAACATTCTGATGGTTACCAGAGGGAAGATAGGTGGAGTGTGTTAAGCAAGTGATGGGTACTAAGGAGTGCACTTGTCATGAGTGCTGGGTGAGGTATGGAATTGTTGAATCACTATATTGTACCCCCAAAGCTAATGTAACACCTTATGTTAACAGCTATTCTCATTTATTTATTTTTTCAAGATTTCGATTATTCATTTGAGAGAGAGAGAGAGTGAGAGAGAGCATGAGAGGGGAGAAGGTCAGAGGGAAAAGTAGACATCACATGGAGCTGGGAGCCCAATGCAGGACTCGATCCTGGGACTCCGGGATCTTAACCTGGGCCGAAGGCAGTTGCTTAACCAATTGAACCACCCAGGTGCCCAGATATGCTCATTTAAAATGAGATAAATGGTAAGCATATAGCAATCACTGGTTCATAGCGTTTCTGAAATCTACCTTGACATACATTATTGGATCACCTTCCTCCATGAGTTTGAAATATTACTTGATTAGGAACCAGTTCTGCTCCCTGGCAATATCCTCTGATCTGTTGTTCTAGGCTCCATCTTCTAAAATACTCTGCCTTTACTATAAAAAAAAAAAAGTCTCATTATTGCTGCTTAGTAGCTTTCTCTTCATTCCCCTTACAAATAGAAAACTGAGAGTCCAAAGACCTTCTTACAATTTGAGCTATCTTAGTACTTTTTAGTCTCAGTCAATACAACACCCTTAAAATTTGTGGGTTTTCCATCAGGTTATATTTCAGTCCATTAAGTAAAAGCCAAGCCTATAATATTTTGTGAGACAAACCTCTCTTTCTAGATTTAGTCATGGTTATTTTGGGGATTAGGCTTCTGAGATTATACCTTTAGAATTTTTATAACATCTTTTGTTTGGGGCACCTGGGTAGCTCAGTCGATTGTGTCTGCCTTTAGCTCAGGTTCAGATCTCAGGGTCCTGGGATCCAGGCCTGCATCTGGCTTTCTCCCTCTATGAACTCTGTCACTCTTTCTCAAATATATGAATGAAATCTTTTTAAGGAAAAGACCATCTGTTTCACTGAGACAACTCCCTAAGTATCACTTTAAAGACTCAAAGATGTAAAACTCCCAAAGAGTTTTACAGAAAACCTTGATTTGATCTTTACCCTGAGTATATGTCATTTATAACAGGATGTGAAAACCGCAGGAAATACAACAGAAACTAAAGAAGCCATTTTTCTGATAGATTTAGGCATAAGATAAGCTGAGATATCATGATTACTGAATGAAAAAAACAAATCTGGAACTGAGAAATTCTCTAAAAGGATTAATATTCAGATTATCCAAGATATGCAAAGTTTACATGTCAATTTACATGACCAAGGAGAATATTTTTTATATATCATTAAGGTTAAGCAGAACTTGATTTGGGTTATATAATTTGTAGAAATGATTAAGTTAGCTTGTGATTTATAAAAAAATTTATGTTGGCAAAGTAGTAAGTACTTTACATTAGAAAGACTCCTCTAAATGCAATAGACTAAGAAAATGTTATATTTTGTGATTTGAGAACATAGTGGAGACAGACTTATACTTACCTCTTCTGCATGTACCCTAATACATGTTTCCTCTTTCTCATTAAATACTCAATTGCTTTTTTAAAAATTTAAGTAATCTGTTTAAATTCAAGTAACATAAAATATAATGCAAAATGTAATACTTGGATGAGTGGTGATCTAGTAAAGAAAACCATGTTTCTTTTTTACAAAATGCAGTTTGACCTTGTCTCAGATTTTGACCTGTGTACCAGAAGGTCTGAAATATAAGATCTGATTCAATGGATCAAAGTTTAAGCCTGGTATTAAGGCTTAAACTTAAACCTGATATAATATCAGGCTTAAATTTTGATCCATTGAATCAGATCTTATATTTCAGCATTCCAGGTGATTTTATGCATATTTAAATTTCAGAGGAACTGTCCTGGACACTGAAGCTTATAGTACAAAGTAAATAATGTGCAACACTTTCTGCAACGGAGTTCAATGTTCAAAGAAGATAATATACAGGTAAACTAATGGTTACTTTGTGATTGCTGAAGGATAAATATTAGTACTTCTCTTGAGCCCAGATGGAATTAAAGTAAGAGAAAGAGGGAAAATATTGAAATGTCATTCACATTGTTACATGCTTATTAGCTAGTGGCAGACAGAGTAATAAAGACAAAGGCAATAGACATAAATAAAGGGATAATAGAGAAACAGAGAGCTGCAGAACCATCTGACTAATTCCATTAACAAGTGAAGAGATAGGTTTGGTTTTTGAGCATATTTATGGATGAAAAATCCTAACAAACAAATGATAAGAATTTACTGAGCACCTTCAGCTGACCCTAAAATGCATGAGAAAAAAAAATGATTATTTTTGAAATCTATTGAGATTTAAGATTGTGTCTTGCGTAGCAACTGGTGACAGATAAAGCACATAGGTGTAGATGGAACACTAAAAAACCTGGGAAAAAATGACATTCCAGAGTTTATTTCACAAAAGATGAAGTGCACAAAGTAGCCAGAAAAGATAAGGAATGCACTCTCACAGAGACTATTTACTCACCAATAGTTAAAAATTATTAGCTCTTCCTGGAGAAGAAAATGGGGGCTTATTTCAGAACCCACCATATAACTTTTTTGTTGTAGGATACATGCATAATGAACTGTACCCAATTTTCATTTGGGGGCATTCAGCCACTCCTAACATATTCACTAGTTATCTCCATAAAACCCTAATTTAGGAACTTCTCCAAGTTTTATTTATATAGATATACACTGAATGAGCCCTTCCTGAATATTAGAGGTAAGATTCTGGTATATATATAGATAAGATCTGTTATATAGTCCCTCTAAAAGATAGGAATTTAATCATAACTATCTCATATTATACCAGACCTGTTGGAATTTTTGGGGAAATCTTTCTATTTTGTCTGACTATAGTTGTACTCTCATGGGTATTATAATCACAATTACAAAACACTTGTTTATCATTTAGAAAAATTATGTTTATTATGATTCTTAGGTCATGTTTCCCAATGTTACATATGGCTCTTCCTGAAACTTCTTGCTTTTCTTGTCTCTATATCCCCCCACATCAGCAGGTGTGGGAAATACAAGAATATGCTTGCAATACATAATTCAGTATACCACCCACCAACACTGATTCTCTAGAAAAGTTGAGTATATAAAAATTTAGATTTGCTTGTTGCCAAGGAAGTTTTTTTTTCTTCTTGATCAAAGTCTTTTTAAGCACTTGTCATATTTCAAAAACTATTTCTGCAGCTAATACATCAGAGTTTGAAACACAGTGTGTGTGTGTGTGTGTGTGTGTGTGTGTGTGTGCATGTGTATATGAGAGAGAGAGAGAGAGAGAGAGATAAGAGAAAAAGAGAAGTCATTTCTATAAACTAAATATCCTTTATTTTCCTGTTTGTCCTAGCATGGATTTTAGTATAAGAGGATCCATTTTGACACTTATGTAAGAATTCTTAATGCATGTGAGAATGACAAGATAAGCATTCCTCTCCATTAAAAAAAAAAAAGAATCTTAATCTATGAAAATTATCATTAATGAATCCCAGAAGATAGAAGAGGGTCTTCCTTCAATTGTTTGTTCACCTCAATTAATATGGAAGTGGTATTTTGTAAAGAGGTGATTTGAGAGTACTGAATACATTTGGAATGACCCAGGTGCCAATTAAAATAGGCATCACATTCATTTTGTTTTGTTTTATAACACTTTTCCAGTTGTGTGTTAAGTAAACCAATTTTGGGATATCAAACTTGCTCCATTTGATCCATTAAGTTTTAAATTATCCTGGATATTGTCAATCCAATGGGTAAACTTTTAGAACAAGAAGCGCCATATTCCTTAAAAATAAATTCTGAAGGAGTTCTAGGAGGAGACCGATTATCAGAAGTCCCCTTAGAAGAATCATTTCCCATAGCTGAGTAGTCACCAAGAATCTGAAACCCAAATCTTCTACTCAAAATGAGCGAAGAGGGGATGCTCCCCTCAGAACTGAGTGAAGACAAAAGCCATCAGCAGAAAACACACAAATAAAGCCCTCAACCTCAACAATGTGGGAGGTTCAAAACCAAGAGGACTTACCACCATGGCCATAAGCCATTCAGGAAACGACAAAAAGCAATGGACTTACTCAAATCCATAGCCATG
This sequence comes from Mustela nigripes, assembly GCF_022355385.1. Taxonomy (NCBI): domain Eukaryota; kingdom Metazoa; phylum Chordata; class Mammalia; order Carnivora; family Mustelidae; genus Mustela; species Mustela nigripes. Next base: position 57,392,056 of record NC_081557.1, read on the forward strand.
TCAATGAGGAAGGTCAGGCATTTCGGATCCTAATGGCTCTTCCAAGTATAACATTGATCAAGAAGATACTGTAAAGCCATAAAAAGCATTATTTTGGGTTTTAGGGATTGTAATTTGAGAGAAACAGAGTTAACAAAATTGAAAATGTGCTCTGAATTATAAGCAGAGAGTACAGTTTAGAAGGGAAAAGATATAAAAGGGTTATTTATATAACTTGTTTTGAAAAAAATTTTATTGATGTCAGTAGAATTTCAACTGACTAATACACAATTGGCTACTAAGTGAACAGGTGTCACATTGTCTCTTTCAGTCCAAAGTAGAAGAGTCTGTTCCAGGAGGTAGTCAAGTTGAACTAACAAAAGTCAAAAGTTCATGGTCTGAGAATTGAAAGAATTGAAGACTTACATGGGACCTACTTCCTCAATGTCCTTTTGACTGTATTTGGAATGACTCTAATGCTTCCTTCATTTTGAATTTTTTTTTCTCAGTTTCCACTTTGAAGCATCACATGCCACAGTTGTTTACATTTTCTTGGCTGCAGCAAGTAACAAGGCTGGGTCTAATTTAAATGGGTGGAAAAGACCAATTCTGTGCCCTAAGGAAATGATTAAATTATCTGTGAATGGCTAATGACAATCACAGTGATTATGTAGTAGACTCAAATCATACAATGTTGTTTCAAAACTTAGCCACAGTTTTTAGTTTTGTAATCCTTAATCACATTATCTGAAACTATCATGAATCAATTTTTAACCTTCAGAAAGAGTTAAATATCTATCTAAAAGGTAATTGTGAGGATTGAGTTATGTAATAATGTCTGACTTTAAATGTGCTTCATAGTTATTAAGCATCCCTGTTGCTAATACATTCCTCTACCATAGCCATGGAATACTCATGTATCTTAATTTGCAATCTCCCACCAAAATGAAGAAATAAATACTAATTCCAAAATACAATATTTCCTAAAGCATGACATACAACTTCTCCAATAAACAAAAGTGTTGAGAATTTTGTTCTTCAGAAAAAGTATAAAATTAATGAAAGGCATTCATCTTATAACCTGGTCAATTGCTCTTCCAATTAAAGTAAGATTTTAAGGAAGGTAAATAACTTATGAATGTTCTTGTTTTAATCAGAACTGAAAGTTGTAATTGCATAGATCATACATACTTTGTCTTTGAAATTATATCTTGGGAAGGAAATACTGATAGAAGGAAATATTACCATTTATATTCAAATTAATTCTGGCTTTCATCATAACACTTGAATTTACGGCCATTAAAGTTTATATTTGATAAGAAAGCATAGAAGACAATACATTTTCAACTAATGTGTACAAAGGTGCTGTCAATATTATGGACTTGAGACTAAGGGCAGGAGACCTTGACAAGATTCTCTACTAAATAAATGTAGCTTTCTGTAGAGCACTAAAATGAAGTGTACAGTCTGACATCTAGCCACTGTCAATGACAGGGTCTCCATTCTGACAGCCACTGTATTTTCTATTGTATTTCTATAAATGGCTTTAGATCTTTTTAACCTTGTCAGAACATCACATCTTTCCCTCCCTTCAGGGTAAACTGAAAATGAAGAATTCATTAACCAGAGTTGACTAAATATCTGATACACACATTTTAAACTATAAGTCTTTTTACTTTAAAATTAGATCAGGAAACAGAATCCCACAATTCATGTCTATTGGAGAGAAAACAACACCAAAAATTTATGTAAGCATTGCAACACTGTTAAATCTACACCAGCTTGTGCTCTATCTCTCCCCAGTCAGTCAGCAACAAACCTGATCAAATCAGGGTCTGTTTACAATCCTTTATTACCTTCTGGTTATCCACAAAATGAAGTCCAAATTCTGAGCATTATTATAATATAAAGTCTTTTTTAATTTTTCCCTTTCTGAAACTTTTCAGTCCCATCTCCTACTACTACTTCTCACCTGTTCTCTTTGCTCATACTGCATGCTGTACACCGGCAAAATCATCAGTTTGTCTTCAACAAATGGATAAAGGAAGTGAATACCTTAAAAAACAGACACAACGTGTAGAGCATGGTTGACAAGTGAGTAAGTAGATGAAGAATGTAAAGTCTCAGAATTTCTATTTTTTAAGACTTTGAAGAATTTTTTGATGGAAGGATACAACATCATGACATCAAGAGAGATGAAAAGTAGAACTCTTTCTGCTTATAGCTCCAAACCAGAGAAGGCTGCCTGGCAAGGCCACAGGAAGTTGTATCTGGGAACAGGGTAACAGCATGCTGGAGCTGAAAAGGGGTGGGGTTAGCTAGATTTCACAGGCTCCATGTGAGTTGAATAATTCGAATAATTTCCAGAGCCCAGGGACATTGGAAATATAACTGGCTGTCTGGCATCTGGCCCTGAGGCAACTAGGGCTGGTTGTGAGAGCCCCTAGCCCTGATAAGGGAAGTGTTGGGACATGGGTTTAATCAACTGCTCAAGAAACGGAACTCACCAGCCTCCCCATAGGACCTCAAAATTGGGAAAAAACAGCATTTAAAAAATATTTTACAGGGCCCCTGAGTGTCTTAATTGGTTAAGTGTCCAACTCTTGATTTCAGCTCAGCTCATGATCTCAGGATCATGAGATGAAGCCCCACATCAGGTTCTATACTGGGCATGAAACCTGCTTAAGATTCTCTCTCTACTTCTTCCTCTGCTCATCTCCCCCAACCACCCAACCCCACTTACATGTGTGTGAACTCTCTCTCTCAAAATTAAAATTACCTTAGTCACACTAAAACAAAGGATTTCACCCATTCCTTAGTGAGAAATGAGTTGAATTAAAGTTAAAACAATACTGTTTATGTCCTTGTATAAAATATTCAGTCTGATGTTCACCTCGCATGCACGTGCACGTGTTTATGGCCAACTAAGTTTGGCATTTTTTCTTTACACCAACCCCCAATTCCCTTAAAAAATTATTCTTAAAGCTACCATTATCCATTGCTTTTTATGTATCCAAAGAAGTTCCTTTTTTTAAACTCTGAAAAAGAATATCTTTAGATGTGTTAATGATACACTTCTGGGGACACCTGGGTGGCTCAGTGGGTTAAGCTGCTGCCTTCTGCTCAGGTCATGATCCCAAGATCCTGGGATCGAATCTCAAATCGGGCTTCTTCCTCGGCAGGGTGCCTGCTTCTCTCTCCACCTCTGCCTGCCACTCTGCCTGCTTGTGTTCTCTCTCTCTCTTCCTGACAAATAAATAAATAAATAAAATCTTTAAAAATGATACACTTCTGAAAAAGGTTAACCTTAAGTGAAAATTATAGTTATGATTTTGTTGCCAGGATGGCATATCAGTAACCTAATCTTGTTTTGTTATTTATCAAAGGAAAATAATAACACCTAATAATGTCTACATATAAGGGTTTTTGTGTATTCTTTTGCATATTAATATCAGTTATCATTTTAACTAGAATTATCTGTATGTTTTCCTTAATGAAATCCATGTTAAACAAGAAAAATGAAGAAATGAATCCCTGTTGTACATTTTATTGATAGGGCTACACAGATCGCAAACAACTGAGCAACATATATAAGTTTTTAAAATATAAAATGGGAAATCAAGAGAAAAACTTATGAGTCCTTGGTTATGTGTGTAAGAGAACAAGTGGCCCACTTTTATAAATGAGGTAATAGTTACTGTTTACTGGTTTTAAATGTAAAGCAGTTAGAAGTCTCATCTCTATCCTAGTTAACAAATGTAAAGCAGGACAGACTGAAAAATCAACTCTTGTTGGATCCATAAGACAGGGGAGGACACAGGTCAAACCACTATTTCCAACAGTGGAGATAAAGGGAATTACAGTGAATTGCCACCTACTGGAGCAGACTCATGAGCAGAAACTGCCTCAGTGTAAGGAGGGCTGTGTAAGGAAGCCTGAACCATACCTGATAAATAGTTGGAAGCTCAGTGCAGACAACTCTAAGAGTTAAAAACTCTGAAGTGACCTAGTCAGAGGAGCACCCCTATTTAGTATGAGAATTACTTCCAGGATCTGGACCAGATTCCCACTCTTTATATGAGAAAAAAATCTCTGGCTTCCAGCAGCTGGAGTAGGAAAGGAATCATTTTTGAAACACACCAGAGAGTTTTGTTCTTCGAAACAAGGTCTTCTTTCAAGAGAAACTAATTAGCCAGTTCCTAACCTACTAGGACATTAGAGCCTAACTGACCTGGGAAAGGGGAAATACCTAACTTCATTTCCACTCTAAATACTCTGTCCCATCTAACAGGGGAGGAAAGAAAACTAAGAAACACCTAATGAATTCCGTAGTCCAGAGGCACAGGTTCACTAAAACTGAGACCTAATGATAGGACTGTAGAATACCACCCCCGACCCCCATACCTCACACCACATTATTAAAATCCTATTTATAGCAGTTCTCTTTCTCTACTATATCATGTCTGGCTATCAAGAAAAAAAATTACAAAGCAAAGCCAATAGGCAAGAAAGAAAAATTGAGAAGACAGAGCAAGCATCAAAATTAGACATGTCAGAGATGTTACAACTATCAGAAATTTTAAACTATTATGATTAATATATTAAAGACTCTAATGGATAATGTACACAGCATGCAAGACCAGATGGGAAATGTAAGCAGAGAAATGGAGCCCTATGAAAGAACAACAATGAAAACGTTAGAGAATTAAAAAACAAACAAACAAACAAAAACTCTGTAAGAGAAATGAAGAATATTTTTGATGGGCTTATTAATAAACTGGAATGGCCAAAGAAAGAATCTGTACACTGGAGGACATACCAATAGAATCCTTGAAAATCAAAAAGGAAACAGAATAGAGACTGTGGGGGAAACAAAAAAGAAAAAAAGGAAAACAACACGATACCCTAGGACTGTGGAACAACTATGTAAAGTGTAATTTATTTGCAATGGGAACACCAGCAGAAGGAAAAATAAAGAGATAGGAACAAAAGAAATATTTGAAATACAATAACTAAGAATTTCCCAAGTTAATGTCAAATAACAAACTATAAACCAGCTAAATTTCTCCTCCTTTGGAAGTTTTGCTTTCTGTAATCTCCCATTGCCACCAGTTGTAATCACTACCAAAGGACAATAAGGACATAGAGACAAAGAGAGGGGCAAAAAAGGAGTATATTCCAAACTCTCTTTGACCATTAGGTGTTCCTTTGTTCAGTGTTTGGACTAGAAGTCAGTGAATCTCTTGGAAAACTCTGCTCTGGTACTTACTTCTAGGTTTCCAATGCCTTGAACTCTGACTAGGCAATACTTGAGGGGAAAAAAGTGGTAGACTCACTGCCAGTTAGATGGTATTATAAATTCATGTTTTTCTCCATCTGCCTGTTACTATATGCTTTTCAGAGGTTTTTGTGTTTTTTGTTTTTTTCAACTGGCTGCTGCATGCATTTTTCCCCCTAAGATTTATAGGTATATATTCAATGGGAGAGGCAATGTAGAGTGTGCTTACATCTTACCAGGAATTTGAAACCAGACTGTTTCTATGTAATTTAATAATTAATATGCTAAGATTTAAGTTGACCATTTTATTATTTATTGTCTGTTTTTCTAGTCAGTTTCTTGTTCTGTTCCTACTTTCCTTGTTTTTGTTTATGTGAATATATTTCAGCATTCCATTTTAATTTATCTGTTGACTTTTTGGGCTATCTTTTTTATTATTTATATGCTTTCTCCAGGGACCAAAATATACATATCTAATATTTCATAGTCTACTTAAAGTTAATATTTTACCACTCAAAGTAAAATAGAGAGGTTTTAGAAATGCATATCCCTTCCCACTTTATGGTAAAATTGTTATATGTATTACATCTACATTTCTTAAAATCCCCATAAGACAATGTTATATTTTCTACCTTAAGCAAACTTATTAAGTTTTAAACATATAAATAAAGGAGAAATAGTCTGTCATATTTATTTTATTTTTTTTTAATAAAGATTTTTATTTATTTGTTAGAGAGAGAGATACAGAGCGCAAGCACAGGCAGATAGAGTGGCAGGCTAGAGGCAGAGGGAGAAGCAGGCTCCCTGCCAAGTAAGGAGCCCGATGTGGGACTCGATCCCAGGACGCTGGGATCATGACCTGAGCCGAAGGCAGCCGCTTAACCAACTGAGCCACCCAGGCGTCCCTGTCATATTTACTTATATATATTTAATTATTTCTTGCTCATTTTTCCAGTATGAAGTTTCTTTCTCATGTTATTTTATTCACTTTAAAGAACATAATTTCTTTCTGTGATAGTCTATTGGTATTAAATCTATTACTTTTTAATTCATATGAGGATGTCTTTATTTCTCTACTACTCCTAAAGAGTTTTTTTGCTTGATATAGATTTCTGGGTTGACAATTCTTTTTGTTGGGCACTTGAACGATCATGTTTAATGTCTTTTTCTTTTATGAATTCTTAGAACCCTTCAGTAATTCAATTTGTTTCCCTGTATATTATGAGTCACTTTTCTCTGATTTCTTTCAAGATTTCTGTTTCTGAGGTTTTCAGCAGTTTGGTTATAGTTTGCATTGTCATGATTTTCCTTAAGTATATCTGATTTGGTTTTGATGACACTTTTGAATCTGTATATTTATGTCCTTCAACAAAAATGACACAGTTATGGTCACTATTTCCCACAGTATTTTTTTTTTCTTCACCATATTTTTCTTTTCTCTTCTTGGAATTTCAATGGCAAATTTTAGATATTTTGATATTTTCTCATGGGCTTTTTGTTTTGTAATCTCAAGAAAATAAGGGCCCTCTGGAGCTGTCATTTCACCTATTTCCTGAATGCATACCTCATTATAATTTTAGACAATAGTGAGCTCCTCATTCTGAGCACCAAAATTAACTGCCTAGAAAATATTTGCTTTATTCTACAAATTTTTTAAAGATTTTATTTATTTATTTGACAGATAGAGATCACAGGTAGGCAGAGAGAGAGAGAGAGGAAGGGAAGCAGACTCCCTGCTTAGCAGAGAGCCCGATATGGGGCTCGATCTGAGGACCCTGGGATCATGACCTGAGCTGAAGGCAGAGGTTTTAACCCACTGAGCCATACAGGCACCCCTATTCTACAAAATTTCTTCCTCATATTCTCATGGACTCCCTCCTCTGCCCAGAGAAAACATTCATCTTAGCCTCAGGACAGCAAAAGGACACATCTTCCTAACTGTACCTGAGTCAAGTAGAAGAATTCAATGACATAGAAATATCAGCACACACAACCTCTACAACTCATAAAGATAATTAGTCAACAAGTATGTGGGCTGTGCTGAGATTCTGAGGAACTGCATTATCTCTGACCTCCCGAGTAGCAGAGGCTTCTGGCTGGACTTCATTTTTGGCTATCTGTGAGGGACTTCAGTCCAAATAATTCAAAGCATTATTCATAGGAAGACATCTTGCTATAATATGCCTGATACAAAGGGTGTTTTAAATATAAAGAAACTGAGTTAAAGACAGGTGTTTCATGTAATTTCTTTCATTTGGATGTTAAATACTATTTTCCCCCAGAGGTGGTATTTGAATTAACATTAACTAACATTAAAAGTAAAGAGTTACATTAATACACAACCTCTTAAAATATTCTTTATATTCACTGAATATGTGCAAACCAGATATATGTTTTATAATTTAAAAAACTCCCTATAATAAAGGATATATATATATATTCATTATAGAAAATTAGTAACTATATAAAAAAGAAGAAAATTAATATTATGAGGTTATTAGTGAATTTGTCTCATCTTTTAAATAATATGCATATTTATTTTTTAGTAAGAGGCATTAAATACAGTTTTATATATTTTTTCATGGTTTCATAATTGGCTATGCAATCATTTACTTAAAGTTCTCCAGCCATTGCAAATTCAGGTTTTCTAATTTCTCATTAATACAAATAATGCTTGACTTCTGGGGAAGTTGTCAGAGTAGGAAGATCCTAAGTTCACCTCATCCCATGGATACAACTAGATATCACTCACATTTGTGTAAATAACCCAGAAAATGACCCAAAGACTGGAAGAACAAACTCTACAACTAAATGCAGAAAAGAGGCCACATCAGGGCAGAGATACTGCTGGGAGCTAAACGGACCCACAGGACTGTCCATGGGAGGGAAGGATGCCACAAGCATGAAGAAGGGAAAGATACAGACCTGTACATTGGGATCCCACATGGGGAAGATACTGCCCAATAATATATGGCTTTGAAAACCAGATAGGGGATGCTTCAGTAGCTCAGTCAGTTGAGCATCTGCCTTCAGCTCAGATCATGATTCAAGGGTTCTGGGATCAAGTCCCACATCAGGCCCCTTGCTCAGTGGAGAGTCTGCTCCTCCCTCTGCCTGCTCTGCCTGCCTCTCCCCCTGCTATGCTCTCTCTCTCAGTCTCTGACAAATTAATAAATAGATAGATAAATAGATAGATAGATGATAAATAAATAAAATATCATATTTTTAAAAAAGAAAGAAAACCAGAAGGTCCAAATTTTGTGAGTTCTTACAGCCAACAGGACTTAAAAAGTTTAAGTTTAAAAATGAGCAGGCTCAGCTCTGGGGGATCCAGGAGGGTGAGAAGAAACTGAGGTCCTACCCTTAAAGAGCACAACAAACAACCCACAGAGATACAGCATACGAGCAGAAGTTTGAAAAATGTCTGGGGCATAAAGGAAGGATATATGTTTATAATAATCTCAGAGAAAGTGCTGGAAGGGCAGGAGTCCTTGGTAAACTTTTCCCAGAACAAGGGAGCTGGTGGACACCATTTTCTCTGCCACCACCCCCACACCCAGCATAAACAGAGGGCCATCTGTAGGAACCAGCATGGTGCTAAAACTCACTATCTAACTTGCTTACACCATGCATTTTACCCTCCCCACCATGCTTTGGCAGATCTATCCCCTCCAATATGCTCTTGGGCACAACATATCCAAAGCAGTGCCACAAGCTTAGCAGTTTATAAGCAGCCTGGACAGGAGCTGGCACCACTCCAAAGTGACTTCTGCTCTAGGGAGAGGGAAAGATAACTGTACACAGGTCAGACTACAGTCACAGCTCTGGCTAGGGGCAGACATTTGGTCTGACTCCAGAACCTGCCCACCAATGAGAGTTTCTCAGAGACAACACAGAGAAAGTGCCCTGCAGTTCAGTGCCACTGCATCTTTGAGAAAAGCCTGATCTGACAACTCAAGCCCACAACAGCCACAGACTGGCCCATAAACAGCACAGGGACCAAATCCTATCCACAATAGACAAAGACAACCACTTCAGATGACTGAACTGATGGCCAAAGTGGCTAAGCCAGAACAGCATACCCTGGAAGCACCAGGTTCTGGTGAAGAAAGACACTGCACTGCAGGGCACTACAAGACCTCTTCTTATGGTGCCACTATGAGCCACTACTTTCAAGAGCAGGAGACATAGCTGACTTTCTTAACACAAAGATATAGACACAGAAAATTAGACAAAATAAAGAGGCAAAGGAATACGTCCCAAGTGAAAGAATAGGACAAAATCACAGTAAGAGACCTAAATGAAATGGTAATGAGAAATCTGCCTGATAGAGAATTTAAAGTAATGACTGTAAAGATAGTCACTAGACGTTAGAAAAGAGTGGAAGATGTCAGTGAGACTGTTAACGAATAGTTTTTAAAAAAATAAACAAAGGTGAAGAATCAACAAATAAAATAAAGAACACACTAGGTGGAATACACAGTAGATTAGAGGAAGCAGAAGAATAGTAGACTAGAGAAATCAGAAAAATGGATCAGTGGTTTGGAGGACAGAGTAGTGGAAAGCAATCAAGCTGAGCCAATGAGAGAAAAGAATATAATACAAAATGAGGATGGACATAGGGAAATCAGGGACACCATTAAGAATACTATTGGCATTATAGAGATCCCAGAAGGAAAAGAGAGAGAAAAGGGGGAAGTAAGTTTATTTGAAGAGGTAAGCTGAAAATTTACCTAATCTGGCAAAGGAAATAGATATTCATACCCAAGAGGCAAAGAGATCCCCCAACAAAATCAACACATGGAGGTCCACACTAAAACACAGTAATTAAATGGCGAAACGTATTGCTAAAGAGAGAATTTTAAATGTAACAAAAGAAAACCGTTACATACAAGAGGAACCCCATAAGACTACCAGCTGATTTTTCAGCAGAAACTGTACGGGCCAGAAGGGAGTAACATAAGATATTCAAAGTGCTAAAAGGAAAAAATCTGCAGCCAAAAACTCTATCTAGCAAGTCTATCATTCAGAATAGAAGAAGAGATAGTTTCACAGACCCCCCTAAAAAAAAAATTAGAAAAATTCATGATCACAACACCAGCCCTAAAGAAATCTTATGGGGGACTCTTTGCATCAAAAGAAAGACCACAAATAAGATTAAGAATAGTAGAAGACAACATGATGTCCCCAGTTTTGTTCTTCATTTTCAAAATTTCTTTAGCAATTCGAGGTCTCTTCTGGTTCCATACAAATTTTAGGATTGTTTACTCCAGTTCTTTGAAAAATGCTGGTAGAATTTTGATCAGAATGACATTGAAAGTAGATTGCTTTAGGCAGTATAGACATTTTAACAATGATTATTCTTTTCGATCCATGAGCATGGAATGGTCTTCCATCTTTTTGTGTCTTCTTTGATTTCTTTCATGAGTGTTCTGTAGTTCCTTGAGTACAGATCCTTTACCTCTTTGGTTAGGTTTATTTCCAGGTATCTTATGTTTCTTGGTGCTATAGTAAATGGAATCAATTCTCTAATTTCCCTTTCTGTATTTTCATTGTTATTGTATAAGAAAACAACTGATTTCTGTACATTGATTTTGTATCCTGCCACATTACTGAATTGCTATATGAGTTCTAGTAGTTTGGGGGTGGAGTCTTTTGGGTTTTCCATATGAAGTATCATGTCATCTGTGAAGAGAGAGAGTTTGACTTCTCCATTGCCAATTTGAATATCTTTTATTTCTTTTTGTTGTCTGATTGCTATTGCTAGGACTTCTAATACTATGTTGAACAATAGCGGTGAGAGTGGGCATCCTTGTAATGTTTCTGATCTCAAAGGGAAGGCTGTCAGCTTTTCCCCATTGAGGACAATATTCACTGCGGATTTTTCATAGATAGATTTTATGAAGTTAAGGAATGTTTCCTCTATCCCTATACTTTGAATTGTTTTAATCAGGAACAGATGCCATATCTTGTCAAATGCTTTTCCTGCATCAATTGAGAGGACCATGTGGTTTTTTCTCTCTTCTCTTATTGATTTGTTCTATCACATTGATTGATTTGTGAATGTTGAACCACCCCTGCATCCCATGAATAAATCTCACATGGTCATGGTGGATAATCTTTTTAATGTATGGTTGGATCCTATTAGCTAGGATCTTGTTGAGAATCTTAGCATTCATATTCATCAGGAATATTGGTCTGAAATCCTCCTTTTTGGTGGGGTCTTTGCCTAGTTTGGGGATCAGGGTAATGCTGGCTTCATAAAAAGAGTCTGGAAGTTTTCCTTCTGCTTCAGTGTTTTGAAAAAGCTTCAGGAGAATAGGTATTATTTATTCTTTGAATGTTTGGTAGAATTCCCCAGGGAATCCATCAGGTCTTGGGCTCTTGTTTTTTGGGAGATTTTTGATCACTGTTTCAATCTTGTTACTAGATATTGGTCTATTCAGGTTGTCAATTTCTTCTTGATTCAGTTTTGAAATTTTTTAGGTTTCCAGAAATGCATCCATTTTGTCTAGGTTGCTTAATTTATTGGCATATAACTGTTGTTAATAATTTCTGATGATTGACTGAAAAAAAGAAAAGTAGAAGACATAAAAGCAGTAAAAAATAAATATATCTATAAAATTGGCTAAGGGACTCAAAAAATAAAAGGATATAGAGTATGATGCCATATACCTAAAACATGGAGGGAAATGTAGAAAAGAATGGGTTCAAACTTAAGCAACCACTAACTTAATAAAAACTGCTATATGTAGAAAATACTATATACAAAATGAATGGTAACTGCAAATCAAAAACCAGTAGTAGACATGCAAAAACTAAACAGAAAGGAATCCAAATATATCACTAGAGAAAGCCAACTACCCATGAGAAAGAGAAGAAAGGAAGAGAGAGCTACAAAAACAACAATAGAACAAATAGCAACATGGCAATAAGTGCATACCTATCAATAATTACTTTAAATGTAAATGGACTAAACATTTCAATCAAAAGATACAAGGTGATAGGATGGATAAAAAATAAGACCTAGCTGTATGCTGCCTACAAGGGACTCATTTCAGACCTAAAGACACATGGAAAAGATCGAAAGTGAAGGGATGGAAAAATATTTATCATGAAGATGGATGTCTAAAGAAAACCAAAGTAGCAATGCTTATATCAAACAAAATAGAACATAACAAAGATGGTAATGAGAAAAAGAAGGACGTTATTTAATTATTAAGGGGATAATCTGACAAGAAGACATAACAATTGTAAATATTTATGCACCCAACATGGGAGCACCCAGATACATAAAGCAGTTAATAACAAACATAAAAGAGGTAATTATTAGTAATACATAACAGTAGAGAGAGAACTTTAATATCCTACGTACATCAATGAACAGATCATCCAAACAGAAAATCAATAAGAGAACAGTTGCTTTGAATGCTAAATTGGGTCAGGTGGGATAATAGATATATTCACAGCATTCCATCCTAAAACAGCAAAGCAAGACTCTTTTTAAGTGTGCATGGAACATTCTACAGAATAGATCACATATTGGGCCACAAAACAAGTCTCAACAAATTCAAAAGATCAAAGTCATACTATGTATCTTTTCTGACCCTGAGGCTGTAAAACTAAAAGTCAACAAGAAAAAAGTCTGAAAAAAGCACCAAAACTTGGAAATTAAATCACATGCTACTAAACAGTGAACTAAAAAATCAAAGAGGAAATTTAAAAAAATACATAGAAACAAATGAAAACAAAAACACAATGGTCTAAAATCTGAGATGGATACAGCAAAAGTGGTTTTGGAGGGAAGTTTACTTATAACAATACAGGCTTAACTCAAAAAGCAAGAAAAATCTCAAACAACCTAACCTTAAACATAAAGGAGCTAGAAAAAGAAAAACAAACAAAACCTAAAACCAGGGCACCTGCATGGCTCGGTGGGTTAAAGTCTCTGCCTTCAGCTCAGGTCATGATCTCAGGGTCTTGGGATCGAGCCCTACATTGGGCTCTCTGCTCAGCAGGGAGCCTGTTTTCTCCTCTCTCTCTCTCTCTCTCTCTCTGCCTGCCTCTCTGCCCACTTGTAATCTCTGTCAGTCAAATAAATTTAAAAAATCTTTAAAAATATAAAAAATAAAAAAAAAATAATTTGAAAAAAAAATAAAACAACCTAAAACCAGCAGAAGGAAGGAAATTATAAAGATCAGAGCAAATATAAGTGATATAGAAAGTGAAGAGACAATAGAATAGATCAATGAAACCAGGAACTTGTTCTTTGAAAAAAACAAACAAAATTGATAAACTTTAAGGCAGATTCATAAAAAAGGGGAAAGAAAGAAAGAAGATTTAAATGAACAAGATAAGAAATGAAAAAGGATAAATAACCAACACCACAGATACAAATGTTTATAAGGGAATATTATTAAAAAAAAAATACTAAATGTCAACAACTGGAGAGCCTAGAAGAAATGCATCAATTCCTAGAAACACATACTGTCTTCAAACTGAATTTGAGCTGAACAATTATCAGCAATGAAATTGAATCAGTAATCCACAAACTCCTAAAAAAGGAAAGCCCAGGACCAGAGGGCTTCACAGGCAAATTCTACCATTTTATGAACATTTAATACCTACTCTTCTCAAACTATTCCAAAAAATAGAATAGGAAAGAAAACGTCCAAATTTATTCTGTAAGTGCAGCATTACCCTGATACCAAAGCCAGATAAAGACACTACAAAAAAGGGAGCTATAGGCAACATCTCTGATGAATATACATGCAAAAGTTTTAAAAAAATTAGTAAACTGAATCCAACAATGCATTAAACAAATCATTTACCACAATCAAGTGGGATTTATTCTTGGGATGCAAGTGTGGTTCAATATTCACAAATCGATTGATGTGAAACATCACATCAATAAGAGAAAAGATAAAAACTACATGATCATTTCAATAGTCACAGAAAAGCAGACTTGACAAAATACAGCATCCATTCATGATGAAAACCCCCAACAAAGTAGGTTTAGAAGGAATATATTTCAACATAATAAAGGCCATCTCTGAAAAACCCACAGAAAATATCATACTCAATGGGGAAAAACTGAGAGTTTTCCCCCTAAGGTCAGAATCAAGACAAGGATGTCCATTCTCATCATTTCTATTACTTCTATCCAACAAAATACTGGAAATCTTAGCCACAGCAATCAAACAATGAAAAGGAATAAAAGGCCTTCAAACTCCAAACTCCAAAAAGCAAAACTTTCACTAATTGCAGATGACATATACTATATATAGAATGCTCTGAGGACTCCACCAAAAAAACTAGAACTTATAAATGAATTTAGTAAGATCATAGGATACAAAATCAGTATAGAAAAATCTGTTGCTTTTCCTTCTGCACAGCAAAGAAAACAATAAATAAAACTAAAAGGCAACCTATCGAATGGGAGAAGATATTTGCAAATGACACTATAGACAAAGAGCTGATACCTAAGATCTATAAAAAACTTCTCAAACTCAACACCCAAAAAACAATCAAGTCAAAAAGTGGACAGAAAACATGAAAAGACATTTCTCCAAAGAAGACACAGAAATGGCTAACAGACACATGAAAAAATGATGATCATTAGCCATCAGGGAAATTCAAATCAAAATCACATTGAGATACTATCCTACACCAGTCAGAATGGCAAAAATTGACAAGGCAAAAAACAACAAATGTAGGAGAGGCTGTGGAGAAAGGGGAACCCTCTTACACTGTTGGAGGGAATGCAAGTTGGTACAGCCACTTTGGAAAACAGTGTGGAGGTTACTCAAAAAATTAAAAATAAAGCTCCCCTATGACAGCAAAATTGCACTACTGGATATTTACCCCAAAGATACAGAGGTAGTGAAAAGAAGGGCCATAAGCACCCCCATGTTCATAGCAGCAATGTCTACAATAGCCAAACTGTGGAAAGAGTTGAGATGCCCTTTAACAGATGAATGGATGAAGAAGATATGGTCTGTGTCTACAATGGAATATTACACCTCCATCAGAAAGGATGAATGCCCAACTTTTGTATCAATATGGATGGGACTAGAGGAGATTATGCTAAGTGAACTAAGTCAAACAGCAAAAGTCAATTATTATATGGACTCACTTATTTGTGGAACATAAGGAATAGCATGGAGGACATTAGGAGAAGGAAGGGAAAAGTGAAGGGGGGAAATCAGAGGTGGAGATGAACAATGAGAGACTGTGGACTCTGGGAAAAAACTGAGGGTTTTAGAGGGGGTGGGGTGGGGATGGGTTAGCCCAGTTATGGGTATTAAGGAGGGTATGTATTACACAGAGCACTGGGTGTTATATGCGAACAATGAATCATGGAACACTACATCAAAAACTAATGATGTGGGGTGCCTGGGTGTCTCAGTTGGTTAACCAGCTGCCTTCAGCTCGGGTCATGTTCCCGGAGTCTGAGGATTGAGTCTTGCATCGGGTTCCCAGCTCCACAGGGAGTCTGCTTCTCCCTCTGACCTTCTCCCTTCTCATGCTCTCTCTCAAGTAAATAAATAAAATCTTTAAAAAAACTAACGATGTACTTTATGATGACTAATACAACATAATAAAAAATTGAAAAAAAGAACCTTGCTTTATATAATAAATGTTTGTTGTATTGAATTGTCTTAGCTGAAGAATAATAACACTTGCCAAGAATTGACCAAGTTCTTCACAGGCAGAAACAGTCATCCTTGGAAATACTGATCTTAAGAATAAACACCATGTATTCACTTAAAACACTAATTAAATAAAATTATCTATTCTTACAAATAAGTTTATCATCTTGCTTACCATAAGGTAGTAGATGTAGGTAGTACAGATCCTAGATTTGGACAAATTTAAATCTGAATCCCAGAGTTACTCATAAGCTCTGTGACTGTAGACAGACTACATACCTTTTGGAAGTTTAATTTTCTCATATGTAAACTGGGATGATAATTCCTATTTTCTGATCTCAAGTGGGATAGGCTATGGAAGTACTTAGACAAAATAGATCCTTGCCCTTGCCCCCTTAGTGAAAGTTCTTGCTATAGTTCTGCAATATATCTACAAATCACATTAGAGAACAATGAGTTTATTATTATATAATATGTCTATATAATGGGTACACATAAAAGCTACTGTATTACAAATAATGACATACTCTGTTTCCTTAACCATTCCTTACATCTGCCCCATGGTTCCTTTTTCTTTTCACACCTTGACTTGGATAGGCTCCTATTTTTGCTAGGTTTTGTCATTTTCTGAAGTCAAGTTATAGCCAGTACTTTCTTGTCTCCATGACTACATCTGAATCCTGCCTTGGAGAGATTAAATGGAGATTCATCAGACTGCCACATGACTTCACACATTCCCTTATCCCTAGGAGAATTTTTATTATTAAAAAAACTACTAATTGTTAATAGTCATTCTTTAGAAAGCACACACAAATATGTTGAGATTTAATTAAACTGAGCAAATAAAAGGCAGATTTTCAATAAAGGAGAATTAGCTATTTCTTTATTAATTTATTTTAGAGAAAAGATCTTTTGCAAAAGATTCCTTCTAATACTGAGTGCATTTTATTAATTAACCTTTGAATATAGCCATGCAAATGTGGTAAAGAAAAATATGAAAATTGGATAGCATCACTTTCTACATTTACTTGTTCTTACAACTGAGTAGGGTAGTGATAAGCAGTATAGCTATGATTGTGTGTGTGCATTTTAATAATAAGTACAATATAAATAATCCTTTACATTTTACTAAATTTTATAGTATTTATTTATTTATTTATTTATTTTTAATTTTTTATTTTTGATAAACATATATTTTTATCCCCA
>NC_081557.1:57412170-57414674 GCF_022355385.1 Mustela nigripes
TCCTTATATCAGATCAATTAGATTTTAAGCCAAAGACTATAATAAGAGATGAGGAAGGACACTATATCATACTCAAAGGGTCTGTCCAACAAGAAGATTTAACAATTTTAAATATCTATGCCCCCAACGTGGGAGCAGCCAACTATATAAACCAATTAATAACAAAATCAAAGAAACACATCAACAATAATACAATAATAGTAGGGGACTTTAACACTCCCCTCACTGAAATGGACAGATCATCCAAGCAAAAGATCAGCAAGGAAATAAAGGCCTTAAACGACACACTGGACCAGATGGACATCACAGATATATTCAGAACATTTCATCCCAAAGCAACAGAATACACATTCTTCTCTAGTGCACATGGAACATTCTCCAGAATAGATCACATCCTCGGTCCTAAATCAGGACTCAACCGGTATCAAAAGATTGGGATCATTCCCTGCATATTTTCAGACCACAATGCTCTAAAGCTAGAACTCAACCACAAAAGGAAGTTTGAAAAGAACCAAAATACATGGAGACTAAACAGCATCCTTCTAAAGAATGAATGGGTCAACCGGGAAATTAAAGAAGAATTGAAAAAAATCATGGAAACAAATGATAATGAAAACACAACGGTTCAAAATCTGTGGGACACAACAAAGGCAGTCCTGAGAGGAAAATATATAGCGGTACAAGCCTTTCTCAAGAAACAAGAAAGGTCTCAGGTACACAACCTAACCCTACACCTAAAGGAGCTGGAGAAAGAACAAGAAAGAAACCCTAAGCCCAGCAGGAGAAGAGAAATCATAAAGATCAGAGCAGAAATCAATGAAATAGAAACCAAAAAAACAATAGAACAAATCAACGAAACTAGGAGCTGGTTCTTTGAAAGAATTAATAAAATTGATAAACCCCTGGCCCGACTTATCAAAAAGAAAAGAGAAAGGACCCAAAGAAATAAAATCATGAATGAAAGAGGAGAGATCACAACTAACACCAAAGAAATACAAACTATTATAAGAACATACTATGAGCAACTCTACGGCAATAAATTTGACAATCTGGAAGAAATGGATGCATTCCTAGAAACATATAAACTACCACAACTGAGCCAGGAAGAAATAGAAAGCCTGAACAGACCCATAACCAGTAAGGAGATTGAAACAGTCATTAAAAATCTCCAAACAAACAAAAGCCCAGGGCCAGACGGCTTCCCGGGGGAATTCTACCAAACATTTAAAGAAGAACTAATTCCTATTCTCCTGAAACTGTTCCAAAAAATAGAAATGGAAGGAAAACTTCCAAACTCATTTTATGAGGCCAGCATCACCTTGATCCCAAAACCAGACAAGGATCCCACCAAAAAAGAGAGCTATAGACCAATATCCTTGATGAACACAGATGCGAAAATACTCAACAAAATACTAGCCAATAGGATTCAACAGTACATTAAAAGGATTATTCACCACGACCAAGTGGGATTTATTCCAGGGCTGCAAGGTTGGTTCAACATCCGCAAATCAGTCAATGCGATACAATACATCAATAAAAGAAAGAACAAGAACCATATGATACTCTCAATAGATGCTGAAAAAGCATTTGACAAAGTACAACATCCCTTCCTGATCAAAACTCTTCAAAGTGTAGGGATAGAGGGCACATACCTCAATATCATCAAAGCCATCTATGAAAAACCCACCGCAAATATCATTCTCAATGGAGAAAAACTGAAAGCTTTTCCGCTAAGGTCAGGAACACGGCAGGGATGTCCATTATCACCACTGCTATTCAACATAGTACTAGAGGTCCTAGCCTCAGCAATCAGACAACAAAAGGAAATTAAAGGCATCCAAATCGGCAAAGAAGAAGTCAAATTATCACTCTTCGCAGATGATATGATACTATATGTGGAAAACCCAAAAGACTCCACTCCAAAACTGCTAGAACTTATACAGGAATTCAGTAAAGTGTCAGGATATAAAATCAATGCACAGAAATCAGTTGCATTTCTCTACACCAACAGCAAGACAGAAGAAAGAGATATTAAGGAGTCAATCCCATTTACAATTGCATCCAAAACCATAAGATACCTAGGAATAAACCTAACCAAAGAGACACAGAATCTATACTCAGAAAACTATAAAGTACTCATGAAAGAAATTGAGGAAGACACAAAGAAATGGAAAAATGTTCCATGCTCCTGGATTGGAAGAATAAATATTGTGAAAATGTCTATGCTACCTAAAGCAATCTACACATTTAATGCAATTCCTATCAAAGTACCATCCATCTTTTTCAAAGAAATGGAACAAATAATGCTAAAATTTATATGGAACCAGAAAAGACCTCGAATAGCCAAAGGGATATTGAAAAAGAAAGCGAACGTTGGTGGCATCACAATTCCGGACTTCAGGCTCTATTACAAAGCTGTCATCATCAAGACAGCATGGTACTGGCACAAAAACAGACACATAGATCAATGGAACAGAATAGAGAGCCCAGAAATAGACCCTCAA
>NC_081557.1:57417674-57431629 GCF_022355385.1 Mustela nigripes
CGGAACAGACTTTTAAAAGTCCTGATTTTGTGCGCGGTTGCTCCGCCGCTTGCAGGGAGCCGGCCCCTCCCCCCGGGGTCTATCTTCCCGTCGCTTTGGATTCACTTCTCCGCCGGTCCTACCTTTCAGAAAGTGGTTGTTTTTCTGTTTCCAGAATTGCTGTTTTTCTTCTATTCGATCTGCCGATGGATTTTCAGGTGTTTGCAATCTTTAGATAAGCTATCTAGCTGATCTCCGGCTAGCTGAAGCAGTCTCAGCTTGCTACTTCTCCGCCATCTTGACTCCCTAAATTTTATAGTATTTAAAGAATTGTTAACTGAATTACTACATGGAGTAACATAATAACTCTAATACAAGTAATATTACCCTCATTTAACAGATGAAGAAAAGAATATCAAAGATAAATGATTTGCCAAGATCATACAGTGGCAAAGGTATAGAATTAGAATTGAGTTTCAAGGGGTGTCTGGGTGACTCAGTGGGTTAAGCCTCTGCCTATGGCTCAGGTCATGATCTCAGGGTCCTGGGATCAAGTCCTGCATCAGGCTCTCTGTTCAGCAAGGAGCCTACTTCTCTCTCCCCACCTGCTTGCCTCTCTGCATACTTGTGATCTCTGTCTGTCAAATAAATAAATAAAATCTTAAAAAAAAAAAAAGAATTGAGCTTCAAACTTGTCTTTTTGACTCCAATATTTTGAGCATAGAGTGCATTATAATCATATTTTCATTTTTTTTTTCTTTTCCAGAACTTGAGCTTCAAACAACAAAATTCAGTTCCATATTTGATTCTATAAACTTCTGTGGCCAGTACAATGCCCAATACATTGTAAATATTCAATCATTTATTCTGGAGATCTAGTTGAAGTTCTAGTTCTTATAAACTTTATGCCAGTCACTTAGACTCTCCAAGCCTCTGTTTCCTTATCTATAAAATAAAGATATTAGACAGGATAATCTCTCAGACTCTTACTGTCTCAAATATCTCATTATTCTATCTTGGGGGTAAAGTAGCAGTGTTCTTAATTTTAGAACAAGAGATTAAAACATTACTATATTTCCTATAGTATAGTCCATAGCATCCAGCCAGCACTGCTTCCAGGATTCATGAGAAATCTTGACTATTCATTCTTAATATAGTGGAGGTATGTACTCTTATCAAGGTTTTGCTACTGCCTAACTCCCACTTAAGTCATGGGAGCATATTTTGTGTTAGAAAAGCAAGAATGATAACAGAAGAGAAAAAATAAAGCTCAATGTTTCCTTTACATAAAGAAATATTTTATCCAAATATAAAAATGTAGGGTAGAAGCACTCTATATGGGATTGTTAGCTGCTAGATAGAAAATCATTTGAACCTAATTTGTTTGGTTGAAACAAACCAAAGTTTGTCCTTAAAAGCCATATATCAAACCATTTATATCTCCTTGTCCCTAGTGTATTACAATGCTTTTTGTTGTATAAAGACAGCCTCAACAGAAGGGTTGAGGTCTCTTGATAACAGTCAAACAGAATGTATATGGGGGAGGGTTGGTGGATGCATCCTACTATGAGTTTAGGTAATTCAGGAGACAAAAATCTCTTATCTAGTTTGCTTAGGGTCACTTAGCATCATTTGAGTTGGCAGCTAGAATCCTGAAAAGAGATATTTATATCACCTTGTATGACCTCACATATCCTTTCTAAGCTCATGTGAGATAAGAAACTCACAATTAGATTAACATACGTTAATCTATGTTCTGTTTATCTCTCTAAGTTATTGTTAAGAACAAATTATATTTCCATGGTTAATAAAAATGCTCCCAAACTGTAAGGTGTCATCATAAGAACTAAATGCTCAGGGCAAACTACCACACCAAAATTGTGAGGAAAAAGGTATATTGAGAAATATAGCATCTGAAATTTGCTTAGCTGGAGAAGCAGCCGCTACTACCATAACTGTTGAGGAGAAAAGTACCCATTTTGAAACACAACCAGAATGTTCTGTATAACAGAGTTATACTCTCCAAGGAAAAGGACTTTGTAAAAATTTGATTCCTATCCTTATACCAGCTGGAGAAAAGGAATTTCTCCCCACACCAGCTCTGACAATCTTCTTGCCTAACATAAAACCAAAATCAACAATAGAGCAAAATAGAGCAATCTACTTCAAAGAAATAGATTGAAAATGTGGAGGGTCACCTGGGTGGCTCAGTTGATTAAGTGACTGCCTTCGGCTCGGGTCATGATCCCAGAGTCCTGGGATCAAGTCCCACATCGGGATCCCTGCTCCTTGGAGAGTCTGCTTCTCCCTCTGACTTTCTCCCCTCTCATTCTCTCTCTCACTGTCCCTCTCTCAAATAAATAAATAAAATATTTTAAAAATAGAAAGAAAGAAAATGCTGGAGAGAAAGGAAAGGAGTTTTGAGGAAGGGGAAAAAACTATACCACTGCAGGAGGGATAAAGGATAGTGAAGTCCAAGACCCCAAGGCACAGTTCAACTAAAATCTAGGAGTTAACTAGAGTATTATAAAAATTCTCACACTGGGCGCCTGGGTGGCTCAGTGGGTTAAGCCTCTGCCTTTGGCTCAGATTGTGATCCTTGGGTCCTGGGATTGAGCCCCGCATCGGGCTCTCTGCTCAGCAGGGAGCCTGCTTCCCTTCCTCTCTCTCTGCCTGCCTCTCTGCCTGCTTGTGATCTCTCTCTGTCAAATAAATAAATAAAAATCTTTATTTAAAAAAAAAAGTCATAAAAATTCTCACACTGAAGCCTATTTACCTCAATTTCTATTAACTAACGAAACATGTCTGACCACCACCACCAACAACAACAACAAAAATACAAGGTGTGTGAAAAGGATAGAAAAAATATAGTGTAAAGAGACAAAATATCACCAGAAGCAGACTTAGATATTAAACAGATGTTAAAATTATAAGACAAAAAAAACTTAAAGCAATTATGATTTAATAAATTAAGGACTCCAATGGAAAAAAAATAAATAGCATGTAAAATAGATGGATAATTTAAGCAGAGAGATGGAACTTATATAAAAGAAGCAAAAGGAAATGGCAGAAGTAAAAAATAAAACCCCTAGTACAGGGGTCCACTTCAGTAAGCACTGGTTATAGCCAAGATTTTTGTGAGGAGGTATTAACCTTGGAAAGAATAACAGTAAGCACTGTTACACTTAGGATAGGGTGAGAATACTCTTATACCAAGGAGTGAAAATTAAAGAAATGAGAACATTAAAGAATGCATAACTCTGTTCTTAGCCTCTAAACTTTAGGTCAGATGAGCTAAAATTCTTTTTCTATCATGAGCAATAATAGTGCATAGAAGACCTCAGTAGGAGGGTTCTTTATGTTGAGTAGGCTCCTGTGACAAAATGAATGTCACAGTACTACAGTGTGGCCTGAGATGCATAATGTTTGGCTCTTGTATCCAGACATATTTCAGAGTATAATTTTTTAAATAAATGACAGCTTTTATAGATATTTAAGAAGCATAAAAAACTGTAAATGTCATGAAGGCAAGTTCTAATTTTTCCTAAGCCTTCTGAATTAAAAAAAAAAAAATTTCCACTATTCATGGCAGTTGTTTATAATTCAGTAAACGGGTATTTTTGATCAAGAGTTTTTGAAAATTAGTGATAAAGAGGAAATAAATAGCAAGGAAACTCTACATTATTCAGAGATGTCTAAGAAATGTCACTTATTTAAGAAGAGTAATAATCTCATTTTATATATATCAATCATAACATCCTAAAGGTAAGCAAGCTTTTGCTTGAATTAGCGAGTTTGATTCAATGTTATCCTTTCAAAAGAGTGCCATTCACTGGATAGGTGTGGTTATAATGATATTCTTTTTTTTTTTTTAAGATTTAATTTATCTATTTGAGAGAAAGAGAGAGTAAGAGAGAGATCATGATCAGAGGTGATAGGTAGAGGGAGAAGCAGGTTCCCTGTCAAGCAGGGAGCTGGATGTGGGACTCAGTCCCAGAACCCTGGGATCATGATCTGAGCCCTAGACAGATGCTTAACTGAATGAGCCACCCAGGCACCAAGATGTAGTTATAATGATATTCTTAATGAAGCTGGGGCCAACCTCTGGAACTTATTTTCAAAGGTATCCAAAAAAATTTGTAAATTCCAGTTTCATACAAAGAAAAGTTGGGATATATAATCTTATTAAATCTTGCCTTACAATGTACAGTTGGAGACTCAGAATATCAATGGGTTAATTAAATAAAACATCTTGGTCCTTAGATGAAACAAAATATTTCTTATACTAGCATTTTCTTAAAAATATAAAAATATGACCCTTTATTAATCAACCTAGTAGCTCCATAAGGCAATTCTAAAATGATTGATGAGTTTTTTAATTAAAATACAATTTTCTTAGGTACACATCTTTCACATTTCCTGAAAACCAACACAGTCTGAGACAGAGAATTAAAATAACCTTTTACAAGTATACTTTTTTTTTGGAAGTAGGATTAAAAAGTATGACTAGATAGTTTAATCAATTATTAAACATGTCAAAGAGTTATATCAATTCCCCTATGGACTGACAGATATGATAATTATTGAAGAAATATACAAAATATATTTTTTTGTCTTCAAGACTTAATATAATTTTCCTTATTTCTCTAAAATACCATCTATGTTCTCACAAAGGCATATGCCCCTTGGGTGCCCCAAAATGGTAAATTGTATAAAGACAGCTAGAATGAGATATTTGTCTCCAAGCAGGATGCAGACTTCCAGTGTACCCATTTTAAAAATTAAGATAAAATCGTCTCAAGAAAGGCAGAAATAAGTTTTGTTGAACACTCAGAGGGAGCAGTGATTCTTTCCAGTTGTCCCTGTTGTTAAGATTATAGGAAGAAGAAAGAGCAGATCATTTCAGGTGAAGGGGAAAATATCTGCAGTAAATATTTCAGGGTAATTTTTGAAACTGTTGACATGCCATAAAATGTGGTACAAAAGTGTAGACTCAAGTTGTGAAACAAACATGGAGAATAACTGAGGTTATGCTTTGAAATTTGGTCTTCAAATCTCTAGGTGAATAAAATAATAGTTAGATATGGAGAAGTTTGAAGGCCAATTAAAAAACCATTGCAGTAATGTAGGGGAGAGATGGTAAATCTAAATTAAGGTAGCAATAGTGAGGATGTAAAGAGGCTTACAGATATAAGGAAAACAACAAGATTTGGTAACAAATTGGGTATAACAAGATGAGATAGAGGAAAAAGACAAAATTGATCTGAAGTCTTAAGCTTGAATGGGTATTTTGACAATGATACCATTAACCAAGTCACCAGAAATAAACTGAAGGCAGGAAAAAAAATTGAGAAATATTTATTCTTGAAAAACTACAGCTTCAGGTATGTGAAAGTCCATGGGTTCATTGTTAAGGACCACTTCTATCCACATTCCTCCCAGTTCCCAACCTTTTCCATTGGCTCACCAAACTTAGTTGGTAAGAACTGTTTTTAACACCTCGTCTGAACACAAAACCCAGGAACTTTGCTGCTTGTGGAGTAGACTTGATTTGGGGCAGGGAGAAGGTGCAGAACCCATTGTTTTTCCAACTAAAACTGATTAATTCAGTACAAAAGAAATGGGAAATCCCCAAACATTGCCAGTCTGAGGTTTCAGGCCTGCTGGGGCAAGCAACAGGCAGACCATAAAATTAACAGAATGATCCAGAAAAGGACTGAAATAAACTCTCCATAAATACTAGCTGACTGAAAAAAAATGAGCTATGCTGTAGGGGTTCCTCAAAAAAGCCCACTGAGAGATAAAAGCTAAAGGAAACTTGAGAACTGAGCACAACTTTAAATATGCTTCATGACCAACACAGCTCATTCAGCAGAGGGCAGAAGCCTTAAAATCTCGAGCTATTTGAAAACATAACTTTGACTCATGTCACTGGCTTAGTAACAAGTTACATAGACACAGGGTGATTCTTAGGAAATCAAGACAAAAAATAAAACAATAACAATAACTGTGGGCATAGAGAACAGTAGCCATAGTAGATTCTGTAGTTAAGTCCAGACAAGATTGAAAAACAAAACAAAATAAAGAACAATTTAGAAAAATGAAATTGAATCTAAAATCACTACAAAACATCTTTTTGATGTCTGATATTCAACACAAAATAATAGAACATACACAAAGCAAAACAGAAACAAACAGGAAAATGTGATCTATACCTAGGAAAATTTATAATTATTAAGAGTATCAAATAAAAAATTTAAGTTAAAAGGTATAAAAACAGTATGACAAATTTACTGAATGAGCTCCACAGATTTTCAAAAGCAGGAGGAAGTATCAATCAACTTAAA
Organism: Mustela nigripes; assembly: GCF_022355385.1. NCBI lineage: Eukaryota > Metazoa > Chordata > Mammalia > Carnivora > Mustelidae > Mustela > Mustela nigripes. Next base: position 57,424,001 of record NC_081557.1, read on the forward strand.
GACAGTCAAATAGAAATAACCTAGTCCAAAGTACAGGGATAAAAGATATTAAATAAAAATGAACATAGCCTCAGGGAAAAGTGAGGTGATACCAAGTATATACTAACATGTGTAATCAAGTACCAGTAGAAATGGATGAAAAACATTAAAAATATTTTAAAAATTATGGCCAAAACATTCCAAATTTGATTAAAAACATTAATATATATGTCCAAGAAGCTTAACAGGCCTCAAATTAAGACAAAGATGGGTATTTACACTTAAAATCATCAGCATCAAAAAGCTAAAACCAAACTGAATAGAAAAATCTTGAAAACAGCAAAAGAAAAATGCTTCATCATATAAAACATGAACAACAATATAATTAATGGCACAGTTCTCAATAAAGTGATGAAAGCCAAAGATAGTAGAATGCTATACAAAATCCTGGGGTACAAATCCTTGTTAGCCAGAAATTCTATATCCGTCATCAATAATATCATTCCAAAGACAAGGGAAATAAAAGTATTCCCTAGATGAGCAAAAACTGGGCAAATTTTTAGTTAGCAAAACTGTCCTATAACATTAAAGGAAAATCTTCAGGTTAAAAGAAAATTACAACAGATAGTAAGCAGATCTATAGGAAGGAACGGAGTGCTGTGGACATGATGTATGTGTAGGTTAAGTATATAAGGCATTTCTATATTATTACTCATTTTTTCTTAATTTCCTTAAAAATATATCATTTTAAGATTGTATTTGGTCTTGTAACATATAGATAAAGCATATGATAAAATAGTAGAAAGGAGAAAAAATGGAACTCATAACTGCAAATTAGCTATATTTTATAAGAATCAAGCTAGTATTAACATGAAGTAGAATATAATAAGATATAATATGCATAATTTAATATTTAGGACAACTACTATGAAAATATTTCAAGAAAAATAAAAATTCAACAAAAAAAATTTTTTTAAAAATTCAACAAAGAAATTAAAATTGTATATTAAAATACTGATTTAAGACAAAAAAAGACAGAAAAGAAGACCAGGAATCCTCCAACACCCCCAAAATGAGATTTAAAGAAATATATAGCAAAAGTCAAGTGTAAACCTAAACACAATAATAATTGTGTATATTACATATGGATAAAAGGTAAAACTTAACAACTTAGCTAAAACAAAGAAGATCTATTACTGTATAAGAAATACATCTTACTGTGAGGCAAACTTCAGTTTAATCAGAAAAGTAGTTTAAAAGTATGATGATACAAACAGATACATCATGAAAGCAGCAATCAAAGGAGAGCTGAAGTGGCTATGTAAATATCAAGCAAAATAGAGTTGAAGACAAGAAATATTCCGACAAAGAAGAGCATTTCATAATGATAAAAAGGTAAATATAATCAAGAAGATACAACAAATACAAATAAATATGCACCCAAAATACAGCCTCAAAACACACAGAACAAAAACTACCTAAATTCAGAATAGAAATAGACAATATGATCATTATAGTTAGAGGTTTCAATATTACTCTCTTAGTAAATGATAGGAAAAGAATATAGAGATCAAAAAGAACACAGAATATAGAAAAAAAAAAGGAGCATTCAAATTTGAGCCAATCTCAGAGTAAGCAGAAGAAAATAAAAAATAGTAGGAGTATAAACTAATGATAATGAGTAGAAATTATTATTAGAAATAATTAACACTAGCAATAAGAATTTAGAAATTAAAAATAAAACATTAAAAATGAGTAGAAATCAATAAAATATAAACCAGAAAATATTAAAGAAAATTAATGAAACCAAAAATTGATTCTTTGAAAGGTTCAAGAAAATTGATCACAAATATTCAGCTAACTCAACCAAGAATAAAAGAACAAAATCAGGAAAGAGTAAGTGGTCAACACTATAGACTCAAGAAATTAAGAGTAACAGAATATTATGAAAAATCAAAGGTCAAGAGAGAAGACAAATAAAATGGACAAATTCTTAGAGATATACAAACTACAAACACTGACTCAATGAAAAAATCTCAATGAGAATGGCACATTTGACTGAACCAATTTATTCAATAAAAATCCTGTATTAGGAGGAATAGGGTGGGGTCGCCTGGGTGGCTCAGTGGGTTAAAGCCTCTGCCTTCGGCTCAGGTCATGGTTCCAGGGTCCTGGGATCAAGCCCGCATCAGGCTCCCTGTTCAGCAGGGAGCCTGCTTCCCTACCTCTCTCTTTACCTGCCTCTCTGCCTACCTGTGATCTCTGTCTGTCAAATAAATAAATAAAATCTTTAAAAAAAAAAAAAAAGGAGGACTAGGGTGGCTGGGTTATGAACATTGGGGAGGGTATGTACTATGGCGAGTGCTGTGAATTGTGTAAGACTGATGATTCACAAACCTGAATCCCTGAAACAAGTAATACATTATATATTAATTTAAAAAAAATTTAAATGCTGAATTTTCAATAACTTTTATGAGATTGAATAATCAATTAAAAATTTTCTTAACAAAGGAAACTCCAAGACCAATTGACTTCAGAGTGAATTCTATACCCTAAAAAAATAGATAATACCAATTCTACTCATATGATTTTATAAAGTTGAAGAAGAAAAATACATTTCAATCATTTTAAAAGTAATACCCTGTATTACCCAGACACCAAAGCCAGACATTGCATAAATAAAAAGAATTCTACATCATGATCAAGTAGGATTTATCCCAAAAATACAAGGTTGTTATAATATCAGAAACACAAATACAGTACATTATATTTAAAAATAATAGACAAAAACTATATTTTCATCTCAGTATATTCAAGAAAATATGTTATAGAATTCAACATCTATTTATGTTGAAAACTCTCAACAAACTAAAAAGAGATGAAACATCCTCTTCCTTTTTAAAAAGTGTTTAAAAAAAAACCTATAGCTACTTTAATACCTAAGTGATTGACTAAATGTTTTCTCCCTAAGATCTGGAGCACAGCAAGGATGTCTGTTCTCACCATTTCAAGTCCAAAATTTTCCTAGAGATTCTAGCCAGCGCAAAAGTCAATTAAAAAATACCCAGATTGGAAGCAAGTAAAATGCCTTTATCTACCAATGAAATAATCTCATATGCAAAAATATCCTAAGGAATCTAAAAAAACCACTACTAAAACTAAGAACCAAGCTTAGCAAGATCACAAGATAACACAATCAATAATCAAAAGTATTAATTTGGGGCCCCTGGGTGGCTCAGTGGGCCTTTGGTTCAGGTCATGGTCTCAGGGTCCTGGAATCGAGCCCCACATCAGGCTCTCTGCTCAGCTCTCTGCTCTCTCTGCCTGCATCTCTGCCTACTTGTGATCTGTCCGTCAAATAAATAAATAAATAAATAAAAAGTATTAACTTTATGCAACATCTTGTCACAAAAAAACCCAAAGGTAGACTGTCTTTGAAATAGAACAAAAATATTTTTAATTTTTTTTTATTTCTTTTCAGCGTAACAGTATTCATTGTTTTTGTACCATACCCAGTGTTCCATGCAATACATGCCCTCCTTAATACCCACCACCTGGCTCCCCCAACCTCCCACCCCCACCCCTTCAAAACCCTCCGGTTGTTTTTCAGAGTCCATAGTCTCTCTTGGAGAACAAAAATATTTTGATGAATATAAAATGAAAGACCTGCACACTTAAAAATTTAAAAAGCATTGCTTAGAAAAATTTACATTTGCATTAAAATGGAGCAAAATAATCTATGTGGAGATTAGCATACTCCATCATCTTAATATGCCCTTGTCTCCAAATAGATATGTACATCCTTTGTAATGCCTATCAAAATTCCAGGGGCATTTTAGTTAAAGTAATAAATGTGTCCTAAAATACAAATGGCAAAGGGATTCAAATATCTAAAACATTTTTTTGAAAAAAAGAATTAAAGAAATTACATTATCGGATTTTAAAACAGTTAATCTTCAACAAAAGCCTCGTATTTATGTAAAAATCAAGTCAAATTAGATCTTAGATCTGAAAACTACTCATCTTTTAGTCAAAAATATAAAATATCCCTCCACTAGCCAAAGTTCGATGAAGAGTTATTAGACATGACACTAAAAGCAAAACACATAGAAGAAAATATCAAAAACAGAACTTCATCAAAATTTTTAAAAATATATTGCACAAAAAAGAACAAGCCAATATTTGAAAATTATATAATCAACAAAGAAATTATATCCAAATTATATAAAGAAATCTGTAATCTCAACAGTCAGAAAATATGTAATTCAATTAGAAAATGGGCAAAATACCTGAACAGACGTTTCACCAAAAAAGACACATGGATAGCAAAGAAATAAATGAAAATATGATGGTCATTAGGCACCAGAGAAATGCAGATTGCATACTCAATGACACACTACTATATCCCTATGAGAATTTCTGTAATAACAAATTTAAGTGCTGAAGAGGATACAGAGAAACTGATCTCTGAAACACTGCTGATGAAATGAAAAGTTTAACCGCCACTCTGGAAAACAGTTTAGTTGTTTTTTATAAAGTCATATATGCTCTTACCACACTCTTGGGTGCTTACTCCAGAGCAGAAGTTGGCAAGATTTTTCTGTAAAGCACCACATACTAAATATTTTCAAAACTGTGAGCTAAATATCAACTCTATCACATGTTCATCATTCTTCAACCCTTTAAAAATGTAAGTTTTTAAAAATTTTAAAAATGTAAAAATCATTTTTACATTCGTATGAACATAAGTTTTCATTTAGAGTGGGTAAACATCCAGAAGCAGAACTGGTAAATCAAATGGTAAATATATTTTTATTCAAGAAAATGTTGAATTGATACCCAAAGTGGTCTCATTTTTACACTCCTATTAGTGTATGAACGTTCTAGCTTCTCCTACCCCCTCCAATACTTGGCATTGTCATTCTTTTTTATTATAGATACTCAAGTGAGTATGGATTTTACTAAAAAAAAAAAGGCTGAGGCACAGATTTATCCTGCAGGTCATAGTTTGTTGACCCCTGCCCTACAGGAAAAAAAAAAAAAAACACCAAAACAGTAAACAAACAAACAAACACAACACCTTATATTCACATAAAACTCTGTATACAAATATTCATGCCAGCTGTATTTATAGTAGTCAAAAACTGAAACCAACTCAAATGTTCTGCAATGTTTTTATAGTTAAGTAAACTGTGATACATCCATACAGTGGACTTAGCAATAAAGAAAAACACAGGGGCACCTGGGTGGCTCAGTCATTAAATGTCTGCCTTCAGCTCAGGTTATGATCTCAGAGTCCTGGGATCAAGCCTTGCATCAGGCTCCCTCCTCAACGGAAACCCTGCTTCTCTCACTCCCACTCCCCTCTTGCTTATATTCCCTCTCTTGCTGTCTCTCTCTATCTCTGTGAAATAAATAAATAAAATCATTTTAAAAATTTTTATTAAAAAAAAAAGGAAAAACATAGAAACCCGGATACATACAATAACTCCGATGAATGTCAAGAACATTATGCTGAGTGAAAAAGGCCAGTTCAAAAGTTTGCATACTAAACAGATATATTTAAATAACATTTTTGAAATGGCAAAATTATGGTGATAGATTGATATTTTCTAGGGGTTAGGGTTGTGTGAGACTATAACAGAGCAGCATTATGGCATTTCTTTGGGATGATGGGATTGTGCTGTATTCTGACTGTGGTAATGGTTACACTAATCTCTAATTGTATAAATTTTATAGAACTGTATTCCCCCAAAAAAGTACATATAAATCTAGTGAAATTCAGTAAGATGTGCAATTTAGTTAAAATTACTGTATCAGTGTCAACATCCTGGCTTTGATCATTATGTTATTGTTACATGCAGTGTTATATTTGAAGAAGCTGGGGTGGGGTACAGGGAATCTCTGTACTGTTTTTCAATTTCTATGTGAGCTTAAAATTATTTCAGAATTAGAAGCCTTTTTTTTTTTCTATTTTAAATTCAAATAGCCAAGGTATAGTCAGAAAATGTGGAAAAAAAAGAAAAGTAGAAGCCGGGTGCCTGGGTGGCTCAGTTGGTTAAGCCACTGCCTTTGGCTCAGGTCATGATCCCAGAGTTCTGGGACGGAGTCCCACATCAGCGGGGAGCCTGCCTCTCTCTCTCCCTCTGCTACTCCCCCTGTTTGTGCTCTCTCTGTCCCTTTCTCTCAAATAAACAAATAAAATCTTTAAAAAGAAAAAGTAGAAGCGATTTAAAAGTGAAAATAATGAGAATCCATTATATATTCACTAGAATATTTCTCTTTTTTTTAATTTTTTATTTTTTATAAACATATATTTTTATCCCCAGGGGTACAGGTCTGTGAATTACCAGGTTTACACACTTCACAGCACTCACCAAAGCACATACCATCCCCAATGACCATAATCCCACCCCCTTCTCCCAAACACCCTCCCCCCAGCAACACTCAGTTTGTTTTGTGAGATTAAGAGTCACTTATGGTTTGTCTCCCTCCCAATCCCATCTTGTTTCATTGATTCTTCTCGTACCCACTTAAGCCCCCATGTTGCATCACCACTTCCTCATATCAGGGAGATCATATGATAGTTGTCTTTCTCTACTTGACTTATTTCGCTAAGCATGATACGCTCTAATTCCATCCATGTTGTCGCAAATGGCAAGATTTCATTTCTTTTGATGGCTGCATAGTATTCCATTGTGTATATATACCACATCTTCTTGATCCATTCATCTGTTGATGGACATCTAGGTTCTTTCCATAGTTTGGCTATTGTGGACATTGCTGCTATAAACATTCGGGTGCATGTGTCCCTTTGGATCACTACATTTGTATCTTTAGGGTAAATACCCAATAGTGCAATTGCTGGGTCATAGGGCAGTTCTATTTTCAACATTTTGAGGAACCTCCATGCTGTTTTCCAGAGTGGCTGCACCAGCTTGCATTCCCACCAACAGTGTAGGAGGGTTCCCCTTTCTCCGCATCCTCGCCAGCATCTGTCATTTCCTGACTTGTTGATTTTAGCCATTCTGACTGGTGTGAGGTGATATCTCATTGTGGTTTTGATTTGTATTTCCCTGATGCCGAGTGATATGGAGCACTTTTTCATGTGTCTGTTGGCCATCTGGATGTCTTCTTTGCAGAAATGTCTGTTCATGTCCTCTGCCCATTTCTTGATTGGATTATTTGTTCTTTGGGTGTTGAGTTTGCTAAGTTCTTTATAGATTCTGGACACTAGTCCTTTATCTGATATGTCGTTTGCAAATATCTTCTCCCATTCTGTCAGTTGTCTTTTGATTTTGTTAACTGTTTCCTTTGCTGTGCAAAAGCTTTTGATCTTGATGAAATCCCAGTAGTTCATTTTTTCCCTTGCTTCCCTTGCCTTTTGCGTTGTTCCTAGGAAGATGTTGCTGCGGCAGAGGTCGAAGAGGTTGCTGCCCGTGTTCTCCTCAAGGATTTTGATGGATTCCTTTCGTACATTGAGGTCCTTCATCCATTTTGAGTCTATTTTTGTGTGTGGAGTAAGGAAATGGTCCAATTTCATTTTTCTGCATGTGGCTGTCCAATTTTCCCAGCACCATTTATTGAAAAGGCTGTCTTTTTTCCATTGGACATTCTTTCCTGCTTTGTCGAAGATTAGTTGACCATAGA